>NC_064304.1:42381880-42699457 GCF_023373825.1 Bactrocera dorsalis | reverse complement strand
CCGACGCAAGCAGCGTCAATGGCAGAGCGCTCACATTAAGGTGGTCACTTATAATATAGTTCCAGTACTTGTCTGTATTAGAGTTCGCAAAATATTTAAATGTAAGTAAATATTTTTGCGACAATTACATAACATTCTTCCATTGTTCTTATTTTACTTATGCTGTAGTTTCTCGGTTGTATTGACTGAATATCGTCCTCTACTGCTCTTAATTTGGGTTTCCCTCTCGGGAAAGATTGTTTTTAGTTGGATTTCTATAAATCACAAAATTTTCTACTTTGGTTGTTGAGTTTTTTTTCTTGCTATGCTCAACCATACATTCCGTAGTGTTCCAAGCGACCCAGCGAAGAAATATTATCTTTGTCTGCAATTCCGACATCTCGAGAACATGTAGACCAATAATACTGACATTCCATAGCATGAAGACAATAATAAAATCCTCAAATTAGGCCAAATTCTTCGAAAGCTCAGAAAAACTTCGTGCTTCAATAAGATTTCTACTGTTACTAAGGTTGTGTGGAACCATTTTCTTGACATAAAAATATTCGGACGTTTGACTGCAGAAAAAGCAGTTACATTCTATTCTATAAGTCCAAATACCGCGCGTATTTCATATAACTAAACTAGGTTGGTCATTAATTAAATACTGAACAAGATGTATGAAGTTTGTCATGTAGTTTCTGACACCCAAAAGAAAACTTCGGAGACCTTATAAAGTATATAGGTTATTAATGGAGGAAAGACCAGGTGGAGAAGGGCCTGGGTACACTTGGAATCTCCAATTGACGCCAAGCAGTAAAAAAGAAGAATGACTGGCGCGCTGTTGTAAACTCGACGAGTTATATAAGTTTATGTATAAATGATCAGTGTGACGAGCTGAATCGCGTACAAGTCTCTCAATTTCTGAGATATTGATCTGCAAATTGGTATACGTTCTTTTCTCATCAAAGTGCTGCTAATTTGTCGGAACCCTTGATACCGGCTTACTATCACATATAGTTGCCATATAAACTGACTGATCAAACTCAAGTCGCTACAGCCGAAGTTAACGTTTTTTCTTGCTTTTTATACTCTCGCAAGAAAGTGGCTAAGGAGAGTATTATAGTTTTGTTCACATAACGGTTGTTTGTAAGTCCTAAAACTAAAAGTGTCAGATATAGAGTTATATATACCAAAGTGATCAGGGTGACGGGTAGAGTTGAAATCCGGATGTCTGTCTGTCCGTCGTAAAAATTGAGATATCATGATGAAATGAATACGTGTACCAAGTATTTCTTGGCTCCATAAGAAGGTTAAGTTCGAAGATGGACAAAATCGGCCCACTGCCACGCCCACAAAATGGCGGAAACCGAAAACCTATAAAGTGTCATAACTAAGCCATAAATAAAGATATTAAAGTGAAATTTGGCACAAAGGATCGCATTAGGGAGGGGCATATTTGGACGTAATTTTTTTGGAAAAGTGGGCTTGGCCCCGCCCCCTACTAAGTTTTTTGTACATATCTCGGAAACTACTATAGCTATGTCAGCCAAACTCTATAGAGTCGTTTCCTTCAGGCATTTCCATATACAGTTCAAAAATGGAAGAAATCGGATAATAACCATGCCCACCTCCCATACAAAGGTTATGTTGAAAATCACTAAAAGTGCGTTAACCGACTAACAAAAAACGTCAGAAACACTAAATTTTACGGGTGAAATGGCAGAAGGAAGCTGCAGCCAGGCTTTTTTTTTTTAAATTGAAAATGGGCGTGGCGTCGCCCACTTATGGACCTAAAACCATATCTCAAGAACTACTAATCTGATTAATTTTACAGCAAAATAAAAAAATATGTAAATGGCGGATAATGAAATCTCTATTATCACTTTATCATGCGAGAGTATAAAATGTTCGGTGACACCCGAACTTAGCCCTTCCTTACTTGTTTTATCTAGCTTAATGCCAAATAAGCTAAAAATAGCTGTAGCTGGACATAATTTATCGCTATTTATCTTATCGTTGAAAAAGTATAAATAAATGCTTAAAGGGCACTTATCAAATTTATTTTATTTAATTAAGTTGCAAAGTAAATTCGCTGATGATTCAAATGCCGGGTTTTGAAGAAGTTTTTTGCTCAGTTAAGCAAGGGCAGGGAGTGTTCTTTGGATTAGAACCCAATCACTATGACGCAAGTAGTGACTGACGTGTTTTTTTAGAGGAAAATTAATAAAGTTATAGTCGGACTAACGGTATTATAGCTTAATACCATGTTCATAAATTAAAAAAATAAAAAAAAAATATTTTTAGTTTTTATTTAAGATCTTTAAAAAATATTTAAAAATCGAAGAAAAAATCCAACATAAAAATTGTTTTACTCACTTCAACGCCTTACTACCCCAAAACATCGAAAGCATATCTTCCACATATTCGCTGCACGCCACTAACCAAGTCGCCACAATTGCTTTAAAGCTGGTAATCATTTCAAAATAAAGGCAACACACATTTCGCTTGCCCTTTGCCACTTGCTTCGTGCGGCACTTGCTGTTGTAGCTTGATTTCAAAGCAAATTGAGTGCACACAGAAACCTCTGTACATGCATACATACATAACTATATGTAGGTGTATGTGTGTGCTTTTGAGTATGCTTTTCCAGGCACACATTTCCACAAATGTACTTATACTTATAGCTGCGCGCTGCTCATGTAAGCTTTTTTCCATTTGCCCCCTGGCGACTTGTTTGTAAACAAACGCTTTTGTTGAAAGGTGTTAATATCGAAATCGTGATTGCTCACTAAGTGCATGCTCGTAAATAAACATTATTAACTACTTTCGAAAATGAGTGGTGATTGGCCAAGTGCACAAAATTTATTGTCATATTCCAATAAGTAAGAATTATGTGAGACGACAAACAAAAGCGTGAATAAGAGACTGAGTATGTAAATACACATATCTAGAGAAATTCTCACACAATTTATTAGCTAAGCTTAAATTTCATTTGCAACACAAAATTCCCTCAATGAATATCGGCGCGGTTTATTAAATTTATCTACTAAATATAGCCAGATAGTTTCATTCATTTCGGCATCGATGGCACTGCGCCGCGCCGAAACCCAATTTCCCCTTGCAGTGTGCACTTTCATTTCACATTCTTTGTTAGCGCAAACATTTTGTGAGAAAATGCGAAAATATTTGCTAGCTCAGACCAATGAAAATAATACCGTGACGCTTTGGCAAGTCATTTTGGCGTTGGGCCAAAATTTTTGAGTGCAACGAATGCACTATAGGTCGACATCCGTGTGAGTTACATACAAATGTGCTCACAAATAGTGTTTTCTATTGTGATTTTTTTCGGGTCCGTGGGGTCATTGGGTTCGACTGTGGGTTATATAGCACGACTATCATACACTAATCAAAGGCTTAAATTTCTGTCAAGGGATAATCTAAAAATTGTGATAGTTTTTACAAAGCGAGCCTGGCTCGCTGTACAAAACTTCTTATGGAACCTTTTATGAAGTTTAGAAACTTGTGAGAATGATTTTTTTTTTTAGTTTCCTTAATATATAATTTATTGGTACGTATTTCGTTAGTGAACAAGGACAAGACGAAATATATATCTCCTGTTATCAAACAAACAATCGTCGCACTCGCGACTTGGCTCGCAAGTCACTGTTGACAGTCATAACTTCGAAGCCGTAAATAATTTCGTCTATCTTGGAACCAGCAATAACACCAACAACAATGTCAGCCTCGAAATCCAACGCAGAATAACTCTTGCCAACAAGTGCTACTTCGAACTGAACAAGGAATTGAGAAGTAAAGTCTTCACTCGACGAACAAAGTCCAAATTCTACGTATACAAGTTACTCATCAGCCCCGTCCTGCTACATGGTGCAGAGGCACGGGCGACGACAACATCTGATGTGATGAGTCGGCTTTGTGAGTTTTCGAGAGAAAGGTTCTGCGGAAGACTTATGGTTCTTTGCACATTGGCAACGGCGAATACCGCAGTTGATGGAACGATGGGCTGTACGAGTTATATGACGACATTGACATAGTTCAGCGAATTAAGAGACAGCGGCTACGCTGGCTGGGTGTTGTCGTGAGAAAGCACTTCAAACATTCGAGAGAACGTAAGCTCTCTGAAGTCATTCGCGTGATTGATGAGTATCAAAGGAGGTGGAGCTGCGAACTGTATTAAAAAATCTTTAATTTTTGAACTGACTAAACTACAGTGATATTAAGAAAGCAAAGGTCAAGCGACAGTTGAAAGACAAAAGAAATAAGCAAAAGTATAAATATGCTATTTTCGCATTTTTTTTGTAAGGTTTCGTGCCTTTCATCATGCAGTGCTCATTTGCGCTGGTCACGACCCGAATGAGTTGGCTTCTGTCATATATTTTCATGTAACCACTTACAAACCGTTTAACTGTATACATGCATATGTATATTTACTCGTATGTATTCGTGTGTGTTTGCGACCACGATCGATAGATAGTGACAGTTTTGACTTTGACTGAATTGACAGTTGCAACTAATTGGCAAGCAACCGCTCGCTGCCAAGCGTTCGACTCGGCCAACTGAATGTAACATGTGATAAATGAAAGATATTTTCACTGCAAAGAATAACAAAAAAAAATTTAATGAAATCGTGATTAACTCGCGGAAATAAATACAAAGCGGCGCTGAGCGCAAACAGAGCGAAATTTAAACGAAATTCAACTCGCTAATGAATCTGAAAAACACGCGCGCAACAGTGCCCATCGCCCAGCAGTGAAATGCAGACAGCATAAAAACATTGTATGAATGTGTATGTGTGTGTGTGTGTGGGCATATAACAAACGAAATATGTCTATTTGCAACGTCAATTTAAATATGTTTTTATTGTTGCTAACATTTTGTTTTTCAACTGTCTGTTTATCAACAATACGACTTTAACTATCATAAAGTGTGACAGCGTGAATGCGTTGGCATTGCTGCGTTGACTTGATGTGATCTGCAGCCGACAGTGCCGACGCTGCCACTGCTCCTGCTGCTATGGCCGCCATTGCCGAACGTTTAATTAAAAAAATTGCAATTAATGAATTTCAACAGCCGACAACACTCATCAGCCGACAAATACGCAGGCGGCCTTCGCGCAATGACACCGACTCAATCAACGAAAAACACACACAATCGTGTTGATTTCGGGTGGGATAAAAAAATGTGTAGACTGTTGGAGGAATTTAAGAGTACCGATCGATTTTATTGATTTAATTAATATTTTTTTACGACGGCTTCTGGTAGGAATCGGCAATGCCTAATTTTCTTATTTCGAGGAACTGTATGCAGGTTTCGATACCCTGGGTCGGAAAAACGTAATCCAAATTTCCACTCCCACACCACTTTTTTCACATTATCGAGTTTTCGGAAGGTCTTCCTTCATTGACTTCCTATTTCTGAAGGGGCTTGAGTGCGTCATTGCTGAGGAATGACTGGATTCCTGATGATGTTATGGAGAGAGAGGGATATCTATAGAGCAGGAGGCTTTAAGGTGATAGAGTCAGATGTACGTGGCAGGACCGTTGGGACAATAGTATTCTCGGTTGAGTGGCTTATGACATTCGGGTTAAGTTTGTTGAGGGTAACCCAGACTTCAGATTCTGTCTGCATGCATTATTGCATCAGTGGTACTTATAGACTAGATTCAAGTATTTGCAGAACGGCCGATGTCCTCGGCCATTAAGGATCTGGGTGGTATGGGGATTAGCTGGACTGATGGACGATTAGAAGTTAGTGGTCTGATCCCCACAGGTCGAAATGCCGAAAAGTTCGGGTCGTTTGCGCGTAAATTGTTTTTGGGGCGGAGGCGTTTAACTGAGAATTAGGGTTAGCTTCTTGTGTGAATGGTCTGTGCTTGTAGTGTGTGTGGATTCCAACCTCTGGTCACCAGTTCAGAGCAATATGAAAGCGCAACTGATAGTAGTTTCAGCTTCGTCGTCTGACCAGAGACTTCATTCTGGTACCACGGGGAGCTGGAGGCTTGGAATTCTCTCAAACCTGCTCATGCAAACTGGCTCCAAGGGGAATATGGTGGTGGTTGTGGTTAAAACGCGAATGCGGGAAGAACTAAAACTTTGTCAGTTCAATGTGGAGTTGTTTTGCAACCGGGTGGAGAACTTTTAGATGGGCCTCGAACCCTGCCAAGGTGTTCATTTCATACTGTCAATTAGTCCTGAAAATGTTTAGCATCGCTCTTCGACACTTTACAATGAGAACTTTGTACCAGTTTCCTTTCATGGATGGCTTTACTCTCCTTATGGCTATAATCATTAAGATCTCGGACGTATAATAAACGGAGATTGATGAATGGTTTAAGCATGAATTTATCTTTCGAATAGCTCTTAGACCGCATTCTAAAATTTCGAAGAACCTACCGTCCTACAATTTGACACATCTTAGTAATCAGAAACCTAAAAATTAGTAGCAGTAGATCCGAAGATCCAAAAATGGCTGACTTCTTCAATTTTATATGGTCAGAAAGGCAACTTGATGCGATCCCTTTGGTACAGTTTTTCAATAATACCTTTGAGAAATCCACATTTCTCAACAGTTTAGTGTCAGTTTCTGGCTTTGTATGACAATAATCACAACTTCTGCTCAATGAGAGCACTTTTTGAACACCCCACATATGCCATTCGTCCATTTTCGCTTGTGCAGAATGCCTTTGACGGCGATGTCACTTGACAACAGTGGCGGCAACAAACGCAATAACATTGCTGTTTCACAGCAGTTTTGGCGGCTTTCTCATCCTGCCTATCAGCCTATCATAGCCGCTGTCAATCGATGACGCTGGGCCGCGCCTGCAGATGTGTCGCGCCTATTGCGCTCGCCTTTCGGCTGTCAACGCATGGCAATCGCCAAACTGTCAATGCCGTTGCGCTATGTTCTGTGCGGTGATTGCTGTTGCTACTGATTTTTTCTGCTTGCCATTGTTGTTGCTGTTGTTGCTGTTGCAGCTGGGAAGTGTGATGCCTGTTTACGGCTGCTGAGCTGATGATGCGGTCAGATGCCCGCGCACTTTGCTGTCACCAGCAAGCGTGCAATGAATGCTATTCATGCGTGTATTATAAGCTTTGTGCTATGCAATTTATATACTTACCCATACATCTGTATGTGTTTATTATATACAGTTGTCGGTTTGTTGTTGCAGCCTGTGTGCTCTGGTGTATTTAATGCCAATTTATGCATGCAAATGCATGGCAACCACATCTGCTTTGCATAACACGAGGCCGCTGCTCTGTTGTTGTTGTTGTTGCTGGCATTGCACTCACTGCTCATTTATGCTTTATGGCAATTTCTTTCTTTTGCAATGCATTGCAGCGTTGTGCTGTTCATTGAGCGCTTTTATTTGCGGAAAATGTTTGTCACATTCATTGATGTCGGCCACAAATCTGTGTGGAATTCACTTAAAAATTATATGTGTGACTGAAATGCATATGTGCTGGTGTAAATACATTTACATGTGTATGGTATATGCAGTAAAGTTGATTTGTAGTATTAGAAGAATAATGCAGAAAGTTGCAATGAGTCATTTTAACTTGAAAATGATTCCGATCTAACAGCGAATCTTGTCAGGAATCCTCGGTACGTAGGTTGCCTTTTATATTTCTGGATTTGATAATCTTAGTCTTGCAATTTGGCAGCTCACAATTTTATTATTAAATTTAACATTTTTGATAGTATACATACTCAGAACGTTTTCATATACGAGTGCTATTTGTGTTGTTTACAGTAACTTAAAATATTCTTCTCGGCCAGAGCATGGAATGAGGTCGCGAATATTTTCGTACGATTATTTTTTTACAACTTCCGACGTGTATTAGCTTAGCAACAGTGCATCGATGAGCTTAATTCAATTTTTGGCGATGAAGCTCCATCAAGGATTGGTGTTTATCGATGGTATGGTGACTCCAATTGAGAACGTAGTTCACTCTAAGACGAATTTATGCACATCTTTCAAAATCAGTTGTTTTTCCGAAAATTATTGGGGTACTAACTATTATTGCCAGATCGTCATGTGATCTATCGTGAGATTGAGACAACTATGTGTATTAGTGTGACTAACCTATATCCATTGCATCTTCCTGTAAGAAAACTGTTAAAGTGTCCAAATTAGATCCCACACAATTTGTCAATAGCTCAAAAATAGGGTTGTATCGATTGGTAAATGCGACAGCGCGACTTCGAACACGTCTATAATATCCTGACATGTGATGAATCGTGGGTTTACGCGTACGAGTCTAAAAGTAAACAGCAGTCAACTGTATGTTTGTTTCAAAATCCCGAATCCAACAAAAGTGGTTCGCGTTTTTTCGGAAAAACTGAACAACTCGCGACCGTACCAATGAATCAACGCAGAACAGTACATTTTTAGAGGTGTACAGAGTTGTAATTTGTTTGCCTGTTGTCTTTCAAGAAATGAGGAAAGCTATCCGCCGAAGACGGAACACCCTTCACCACGAGCTTTCAAACATCGACTGAAACCAGTGCATTTTTGAGCACTCAAAACATCGATTTGATGAGTCAGCCTCCGCATACTTCTGACTTTGCACCGATGACTACTTTTTGTTCCTGTTTGTAAACAATAAACTAAGGTCAACGTTTTTCGGCACCTGACGATCCGGTTGATGCGTTCAAAAGTCACGTTTTAAAGTTATCTCAATCAGATTGGCAAAAGTGTTTCGTCAATTGGTTCAAACGCATCTTAATGGAGAATATTTTGAAAAACAATAAAGTGATTTTGGAAAATTAAAATTTGTTTTCTTTTTTCTCGAATCCCGAAATATTAAAGGGAACCAACTTAGTCCCATCGTGTAAGATAATATCTCTGCCTCGTACCAAAGAGTACTTGAATCTAAATGTTAACGCGTAATATTTGCGTAAGTAATAAAACTCGAATGCGTTCTCAACTGTTCCATTATATAATAAGGAGGACGAGCTGTAACATTGGCACTATCGTTCCGTATAAGTTATTCTTTTCGTGCGTCCAAGTATGACGTCTGAGTTACTCTACTCTTTATTCGATGATTTCAATCTTTTGGATGCAAGTTGAGTCCAATAGGCGGTTTAAAAGAGGTAGCTGTTGAGTTTCTCGAAGAGGTAATAGTGCTTAGATGCAGTTATCATTCGATTAGGTTCCATTCGTTTTTATACTCTCGCAACAAAGTTGCTAAGGAGCTATAGTTTTGTTAACATAACGGTTGTTTGTAAGTCCTTAAACTAAAAGAGTCAGATATAGGGTTATATATACCAAAGTCATCAGGGTGACGAGTAGAGTTGAAATCCGGATGTCTGTCTGTCCGTCCGTCCGTCTGTCCGTCCGTCCGTGCAAGCTGTAACTTGAGTAAAAATAGAGATGTCATGCTGAAACTTTGTACACGTATTTCTTGCCTCCATAAGAAGCTTAAGTTCGAAGATGGGCAAAATCGGCCCACTGCCACGCCCACAAAATGGCGGAAACCGAATGTCATAACTAAGCCATAAATAAATATATTAAAGTGAAATTTGGCACAAAGGATCGCATTAGGGGGGGGGGGGCATATTTGGACGTAATTTTTTTTGGAAAAGTGGGCGTGGTCCCGCCCCCTACTAAGTTTTTTGTACATATCTCAGAAACTACTACAGCTATGTCAACCAAACTCTAGAGAGTCGTTTCCTTCAGACATTTACATATACAGTTCAAAAATGGAAGAAATCGGATAATAACCACGCCCACCTCCCATACAAAGGTTATGTTGAAAATCACTAAAACTGCGTTAACCGACTAACAAAAAACGTCAGAAACACTAAATTTTACGGAAGAAATGACAGAAGGAAGCTGCATCCAGGTTTTTTTTAAATTGAAAATGGGCGTGGCGTCGCCCACTTATGGACCAAAAACCATATCTCAGGAACTACCCGACCGATTTCAATGAAATTTGGTGTATAATATTTTCTTAACACCCTGATGACATTATGAAATATGGGCGAAATCGGTTCACAACCACGCCTTCTTCCAATATAACGCTATTTTGAATTCCATCTGATGCCTTCTCTATATAATATATACATTAGAAACCAATGATGATAGCGGAATAAAACTTTACAGAAATACAACATTTGAGCTGAGGTATAACTTGTGGAAAAATTGTCGTGCTCGGACTATAACTTTTCAAGGTCCCTGATATCGAAGTTCAATCAGCTCAGTGCCTAACCTAACCTAACCTAATTTTTCACCGAAAATATCGGTAAATCTCTCAGAATTTATTTCTAATAATTTTACAGCAAAATAAAAAAATATGTAAATGACGGATAATGAAATCTCAATTATCACTTTATCATGCGAGAGTATAAAATGTTCGGTGACACCCGAACTTAGCCCTTCCTTACTTGTTTCTTTTCTTTTTTTTGCTATTTAATTTTTTTTGTTCCTTTCTTTCTTTTCCTTTCTAACTTCTGCTGGAAGCTAATTTCTTCAAAAGTGTTGTGCGAGCAGAAGTCTTCTCAAGCGAGATAAGGACAGTGCTATTGGAAACCTAGTCGAGAAAAGTTTCTAACAATTATCTTGCCTGAATATGAGTTGAATGAATTGTAGTTCACCTTTTCCTGTCAATAAAATGATCTGATAAAAGAGGATAATATGGATTCAATACTTCTTCTTGCCCAGAGATAATAACTTATCCATCGATCAATTTTCAAGTTATCTTGATGAAATTAAATAGAGACTTTTTTGGACCAAAATGTGGTTTAAAGTCAGAAGTAGCTGCAAACGGTTCAGACGTCGTTTTACCTCTCGTATATCCAATATAGTGATTAAACTTAGATTGAATTATATTTGAGTGATAATCTAGTGATCAATAAGTTAGATATTCCTTTACTAAAAATTTGTTTTTTTTTAGTTAGATTTTTTATAATATTTTGAATATGACTGTAGTTCCTCTAATATTGTTGTCATTAAGGATGTTGATTTTGACATTCACCGAAAAAAATTAGCATACTTTGAAATACCTTAGGGAATCTCTTCAATTACAATGTAATGGTGGTATACATACATATGTATGTTCATGTATACATGTGAGTATGAAAACATATAAATTATACAAAAGCTGCATGTCGCTGAATCACAAAGGAAACTCCACGAATTTTAACCAAGAAATAAAAAAATTATTTACTAAAAAATTGCAAATATTTTATACTCGCATAACTGATCCATAAAACTATTAGTTCTGCTCCATGAATAAATAACACACGCATAAATCAGATATCGACAAAAGGCGGAGGAAATCAATAAAGTCTGCTCAAAAGCCAATTACAAAGTAGCGCAATGAATGATGCCCTCCACACACACTCCCTTTCCCTTTCACAAGTCAATACAATAAATTATATTTTATAGCAAAACATAAAGACGACGCAAAATTGAATGCGAAAGCAGCGGCAAACAAATGAAAAAGAAAATGAAAATGGCAGAAAAAATAGCAAATTATGCGTTTAACAGTCGACTTTGTACAATCGAAGTTCATTCACATGCTGCGGTTTTTACGGCGCACAGACAGACAGCCATAGCGATTTGCCAACAAAAAGCTGCGCCCCCAATACCCTCTCCACCGCATGCGTCAGGCGCACTCGCCAACTTTCACATGCAAAACGAAGCGTGGCATTCCTTTGTGCAGCACGCTGGCGTATTGATGACGATTCCAGCAACTCGCTTTTTTTTGCTGCCGCATATGTGCGCGGAAATTTACTTTGTTGTAAATTTTATTTGCAATTCTCATGTGTGACACACAAACGCATGTATTTATTTGCCCCACACAACCCAGCGGAAAACATAATATCCTTGCCAGCAAGGATGCACGCAGGTCTCGGTCGTATGTTGGCTGTCGCCTGCTGTTTGCGCGCACAACAACAATCAGCGCGACATTTGCATAATACAACTCTTGATAGAGAGGCCACGTTCGATTGAACGCATAAAATGTCGACAAAGACTCCGTTACTATTTATTTGCATAGCTCATTTGCTGGGGAATAGGCGAGGTAAACGAGATATACGACTATATTATCCTGTAATGCAGCAGAGAGACAATGGTATTTTGTAAATAAAAACTCGTCTGCCCGTGTCTGTTGTTAAAGCTATGTGGTAAACGATCTCCTTGCAACATCGTGAATACATTTTTATTTAAAACGCATTTTCTTAGTCTTCAAAGAAAATCCTTCTGTTGTGTGTGATTTTGTGAGTTGCTGAAATTGTCGGTGTTGAAAAGAGAAGTGTCGTTTAGTTGACTCACCAACTAAGTTCCCAAAAAGCTTCAAATATATAGTAAAATAAGGGTTTCGAGGCATTACTATCAATTGGCCCTTGAGAGGGCCTTGAAACGGCACAACTGCTAGCAGTTGACCTAAATTGCTAGTCTGAGGCCCTACAATCCAGTACCGAGCCACAAGCAGCCAATTTAGCTCTTACCCGTTCCAATTCAGCAGTTATTGCGAATGAAGTACGTGTCCTAGGTTAGGTTGGTTTAGGTTAAAAGGCTGATACCTCAGTAAGGCGATAGGTCACACTTAGACTGTTTTGTGCAGTCCTTTGTGAAGCCGTACCTAAAACTGCTTTTGTTAGATATCAGTTATTTATCGGCCTGATTGTCTAAAAGTATGAGAACTGAGGTGTTTTTGCCTTGATCTGGCAAAGACGGAGTCTAATTCTGTTATAACTCAATGCTAGATAAAAGGGGTGTGAACATTCTTTCCGTAGTATTGAACGCTCATTCAGCGGTTGCGCTCTGGAGTAGTAGATGACGTTGTAATGGTCAGGAAGTCTAAACTAGAGCTGAAAGAGAACGGTATCTCTTTACTCTTACTCTCGTTTTTTTGTTTTTGTCACTCCCAAATTTTTAAACCAGAATGTGTTAGAAATTTCTGCGATTTATAGAAGCCGCTGGTAGAACGATAGAAAAAAAAAACTCGACTGTTTGGCGATTTACCCAATCTCAAGGCTATACTGCCGCAAGCTTAAGAGTTCATAGAGACCAAATATTATTTTAGATTTTTATGAGAAATAACACCGAATTGCATACAATGATATTTCTATCCACCCTCATGCGCCTGGCGCCAGAAACTGTCATACATAATTTTTCCGCATGACGCTTTCGAAATATTTCTAATTAAAAATGTCAATTGCATTTTACACATTAGAAACTGTGGCGCATCCGGCGTTCAATATGTGAGCCACGCACTCGCACAGACAGGACCACGTATTTGCGTCGCGCACTACATAAATTTGCAAAACACACGCGTATGCACGCGCGTTAATGTGTTGCGCGCCGACAATAAACTACGACAATGGGCCGCAACTGCAATATGTTGCAACTATTTACCGGTAATTGTATGCCAAATACAATACATGTTGCGGCAACGACTATGTTGACACCGCGTGGCGTAACGCGTCGCGGCATGGTGTGGCGTGGTGCAACGTGTCAACTATTGGCGTCCTTGTGTCGCCGCCACCCAACGCGCCAAGCATACGCGCCCTCGCGCACATTCCTCCGCTGTGCGTTAATTACAAACACACACCTGCGTTCAAGTATACAAACGCATGTACGCCTATGTGCAATTATTTTGTTTGTTGCAATGCCTTGCATTATTTAAAACAATTAACGCGCGCGCCGTCAACATTAACGCCAACGCGCTGATGGCACTGCAAAACTAATTCATCGGCACGCATTCGCCGCATACACCCACATGCGGCATGAAGTAGTTTGTAAATACGAAACTATAAACTATTCATGCTCTTAAGTGTAGCGTTGTGCAGGCGCGCGCGCTCGTTGGTATTTGCGCGGGTCCACTGAAAATTCACGCACTAACGCCGCTCAGTGCATTTATCTAACACCACTTGCCACTAGCGGCATGTAAGCCACCCCACCGCACGTTGTTGCCGCTCCCATGCTTGTGTGTGGCCATTGCGCGCCCAGTGGGCTGCGGCAAGTCGTCACTGGCTGACTGACAGCGGTGGAATTCGTTTTAGTGCCTGCCTGCACTTTGGTTGAGTGACTTTCAAGCGATTTACATACAGCGTTTTGCGGTTTTGCATATTTTCGATGCGCGTGCGAAGCTTTCGCATAAAAGTTTAATGCTTTTTTTCGGAGCTTACCAACACTGACACTTGGGGTTAATTGATTTTTGTGCGAGAAATTCTGTGTAAATGCCGTCCACTGGCGGGATGTTGCTTTTTGTGGGTGCCTTTTAATTGTTTTTGTTGTTATTCGTTGCTACGCATTGCCGGCAAAGTTATTTACTCGTGTAAATATCGATTTGGGTTTTTAGTGCGGTTTGGATTTTGCAATCGGCAAGTGGCGAAAATTTGGCAGAACTTTTTGATTGGCATGTTCCTCAGCTTGATTGATAGAAAAGTAAAAGCGTGCTCTTGTTATTGGGAAATATGAAAAAAATTAGAAATAAGCATGAATCAGTGCTCAAAGTTACGGGGGTTATGGAATTCCTTAATAATTATAATCTAAATTGATCCCGACAAATGGTTACAAAATTAAAAATATAACCTTTTATATTCAATATTGTTATTAAATTTTATCTATTTTTCTTAGATATAAGTAAATTTTCTTTTACTACCACCGATATGTGCCCTCCTTTAGCTTACAGCGAAGTTATGTCATAGTGAACCCTACCGAAAGCTTGCATCAGTTGAAAAGTCCCCGGCCTCACACATACATGGCGCTACTAGAATCAAATCTCTTGTGATTTGTAGTTAGACCTAACCTACAAAAAACGAGTGTATATGATTGAGAGCTCTCGGTTCATCAGCTTGTGGTTTACTATATCATTTTGAGTGACGCAACTTTGTTACTGCGAAAAAATGGTAAAAAAGAAATTTCGCCTGTTCAGAAAAATTGGTTTTTGAAGGGTAAAAATACAGTTGAAGCGTAAACTTGGCTTGATAGCGAGTTTCCGCACACTCCGCCAGGAAAATCAACCATCAAGGATTGGTATGCTCAGTCCAGACGTGGTGAAATGAACTCCAAAGACGGTAAACGCAGTGGACGAGGTTGTTAAAGACGAAAACCTTAAAAAGTCCACAAAATAATCAAGTGTACGTGGTTGTCCTTAAATTGCGCTTCGAATTGTTTCCACATCCACCATACTCTCCAGAGCTGGCCCACAGCGGCTATTTCCCGTTCAAAGATCTCAGAAGAACGCTCGCTTACCCTTGAAAGGAACTATGTTGTATAAAAAAAAACGAATTTTGATAAAACCAAATATGCTTTACTAAGGACTTTGTAGGGACTTTTCAATTGACTTGATGCTACTATATACATATTTATAATTATTTTAATCTTAATATTTTATAATCGACCTTTTGTGACTTTTTTTAAGGCTTTCGTTCGACAAAAATATACCTTCTATGTAATTCGTGGTTGCTCTTTTTCTGTGGTATTAGCTTTACCTTGCTATGTATATAATTTCGAATTACCACTCAATATCATACTTTTAATAAAATAATCTATGGTTTCATTAAAACTTATTTTGCTCCTATTTTATTCCTTCATATCTCTTTAGTTATTTACTTATACGTAAATCGAAATAAACGAATATCTAATCAATTTTTTCTCTTCTTCTTTTTCAGGTAATCATAAAAAATTGTATTTCGTATAAATAAAGGGCTTCAGCAGAAGTAAGATATTAAAAAGAATAACATACTTCATCATAGAGCTTTGCAATAAATTCATAAAGAAATTTTCGCTTTTCAAATAAAAAACACAGAAGAATTTTATCTGAAAACTTCACCGTAAATTTGCGTGAAATTTACGCCACAACTTATTTTAATGCAACTCAACTCCTTTTAAGTTGAAGTTTTAAATTTTTGTATTATGTATGACAATTCAATCTGTCAAACAATTCAACAGCTAGTTGAATTGATTAGAAGATTTGTGGAGGTGATTTCGAAAAATTATTAATAGGAAATGATAAAGTGTCTAATTCAGACAAATATTTTAAATATTTTTTATAACTAATTTGGTTAAAATTTATAGAAACGACAGGGTTAGATTATACCTGACATGGTCAAAGCGACTAATGATGTGCAATCGACTAGCTGATAAATCCTGGGACAGCAAGCAAAGGATTGTTAGGTGGTTATACGTCATCATCGTGCAACCGATAATCACGTATGAGGCGACGGCGTGGGCATCATTATGTTGGGGCTAGGTGAGCCTTTGTGAGAGAGCACAATAGAACTAAGATCGTGGGGCAATCCTCGCCTATTTATCTTATCTTACCATTCCTGGTGTTGAAAGCTTTTTTCGTATCAGTCATGCTTCAAACATTAAATATACCCGATAATTATACATCCCTCTATTTTAGTGAAGTGACATGAATTGAACTAGAACTGAAATTAGTTGTAATTTGTAACTAAATTTGAGTTGAGTTGTAAACCATAAATACAAATTAAATTCAATTTAAATGTAGTCAATATATATTAATTTTGAATCAAATTTCGGTCGGATTCGTGCATTATACCTTGAAGAGTGTATATTAGGTTTGGCAGGAAGTTTGTAACACCCTGAAAGTAACTGCTGAGACTTTATTAAGTGTAACATATACATACAGTCTGTCAAGTAAGAGCGTGGTCGACTTTAACGACAGTTAATGAAAGATTTCGCTCTAATTCCTTCGTGAGCCGATAAAGGGAAGCTTTGTTCTTGATGCATTGTCAACAAAGGCTCAGTTGTCGTTAATCTTTTGAAAGAGAATCACGTTAAACGCCATGAGTGCTAAGTACGTGTCGCGTTACGAAGCAGTGCTCCTTTGTATCCACCCGAAAGGTCCCAAAATGTCGCAATCAGCGGCTGCTAAATATATGAGAAAGTCGAAGGCATTTGTACACAAGTGTATACAGCGATATAAAGTGGCTAAAAATGTCGATGATTTACCAGAACGTGGTTCGATAGGAAAAGTGAACAAAAAAGATGAAAAATGAATAGTGAATCTGTTTTTGCGGAATCCTGCTTTAACACTGCGACAAGGACTAGCAAAATTAATGGCAAAAGATTTAGATATATCCTACGAAACTATCCGAAGCCTTCTTCATACACATGATCTGAAATAGCGCAATACAATGAAGAAGCCTCTGTTGACTGAAAAGCTTGTGACAAAGCGACTCGCTTGGGCGCATGAAAATATTGATAGAGATTTTTAAAATGTCATTTTTACTGATGAATGTTCTATATGGGCACGTTCTGTCCTCACGCGAGCGTGGTCAACTTCCAGCAATAGGCTTGTTCAGCGGATCGTAAAACATGGAATAAAGGTGCATCTTTGGGGCTGCTTCGGCACTTTGTACCTCTTTACTGACAGACTAAATGCCGAGAAAATGATAAAAGCCTACAAAAAGGCTTTACTGCCATCTGCCAAACGAAAAAAGGAAGATTGGATTCTGCAGAAGGACAGCGATCCTAAACACCGCTGTAAGCTCTGTACTCAGTGGAAAACTCAATCTGGCATCGCTACATTGGATTTGCCGTCACAGTCGCCCGATGCAAACCCTATTGAAAATGTGTGGGCATATGTTAAACAGAAGCTTCGTGGAAGACGCACATACACTTTGAAGCAGTTGTCTTACGAAAAATCGTCGGATCTGGAGGTCCTTGCCACTAGAATACACCGTCAAATTAGTAGAAAGCATGCTTCGGAGATACCAGGCAATTATCGACGCCGGTGATGACTGGACATATAGTATTATTGACCAAATTACATCATTGTTTGTAATGTGTACAATGCATATATAAATATGAAAGTTTCATAAAAAATTTTTTTTTTTATAAATTAGCAAGACCACGCGCTTACTTGACAAACTGTGAATGATCAGCGTGATGAGCTAAGTTTATTCAGCCATGTCCGCCTGTCTGCCCGCCGGTATATACAATCTGAAATTTTGCAGACTTTCTTTTCTCCTCAAGTAGCAGATAAGCAATCTGTCGAAACCACCGATATCGGACCACTATAGCATATAGCTACCATACAAACCGACTATCAAAATAAAGTTCTTGTATGGAAAAGTTTTTTATATGATGAGATATCTTAACGAAATTTGACGTGGATTATTAACCAACGCAATGACTTAATATCTGCACAAATTGAAGAGATTGAACCACTATAGCATATAGCTACCATATAAACTAACCGAACAAAGTTAAAACTTGTATGGAAAACTCTTTCATTTGGTAAGACGCTTTAACGGAATTTCGCGTAATTCCAAGACAATCTTACTCATATAGTATATTGTTCACTGACCCACTGTGGCATATACATAGCTGCCATACAAACTGAATCAAGTCTAGCTATGGACTTGTCAAGAGTATTCTAGCTGCTGTGAAGTTAGCGACTTTTAGTGTTTAATTTTTAATTAAATTAGCTTAAATTCAAGTTCATTTATTTTAAATTTGTATCAAATATAGCAGTGTTGAAACAAATTTAAATAATTACAGATAAATGTTTTTCTTTTTAAAACTCCAAATGAAGTAAAATAAAAAATTCAGTTAGCCAATTAGCGCTACTGTTCTGAATTTCCAAAATTTAATTTGAATTTTTTAGCAGCAAAGTTTAACGCAAAGCACACCATTTCCCGCCCACAAGCTGAATCTGTGGCGTAAACGCGCGCGCACCCTTCACCAATTATCTGGTGCATATCAGCCACAACAGCATTTAGACCAAATGTGCAGTTAGCAACTTAATTTCAGAAAATGTGAGTGGCCATTCCGTTACTTGCAATTTTGGTTTGACTAAATGCCGCTCTGACTGCTCGCTCGCTTTAAAACAAATCATAGCAATTTAAATAGCAAACTGCACAAAGCATTTGTACAGTGTATGTATATAAAATGCTTGTGATATATGCAGTTATATCTGCCAGTTTGTATGTGTGTGTGCCACATGCTCTCAATAATGCCCCAAATGGCCTTTGCTAGTTTGCAAATGTTTCGAAATTTTCATTTGCACTTATTTATCACTCAAACGACCAACACTTCAGCAATGCGCTTGCATAAGGCATTTGTTATTTTTGCTGTTGTTCTTGTTATTATGGTTGCAATTGCTTGACAGTTGTTGCGCCACAACTAATTGCTCACAGGCGCACTGTAGCCGGCTGTCTAATGGCCGAGGCATTCGAATGCCACACGAACACACGGCGGATACAGTCTGCAGTTGTTGCCCTCACATTTATCACACAAACAATTTGGCAATGTGTATTCTTACGAATTCAGCCAAAAACCCAAGGTGCACAACAACAACACACGCTGTCTATGTGCATTTGGTTGGTTATGTGCGAATTGCGTACGAAACACCTTGCTGGCTGGCCACATACCCTTGACACTTATTAATGTTTGTTGTTGTTGTTATGCTTGTTTTTGTTGCTTTGCATGCTTTCCCTTTTCGCAGAAGCATCACCACGATTTACTTCACTTCAGCTGAGCTGAGCCAAGTTGAGTTGATGTGACTTGACATGCAATTATTTTCGTTTAGTTGTGGCATGTGGCACTTACCACCGCAGACACATTTCTTTTGGTGTCAAAATACCCATGCAACAACAACACAAATAACAAACAACTTATGCATCGATTAGGCATTCCACTTGCTGTTGTTGTTGTTGCTGCTATTGGAGCTTTAGCTTGTACATAATTAACACGATCTACACTTTGGATTTAAATTTGCATTTGTAGGCTTAGGCTGTTGGTCCGTGGCCCGCCTGCTACGCCCCCGGCGTAAAGGTCAGTAGCTACGCATTTCACACCCCATAAACCAAACCATTGCTACATTTGTTGTTGACACTGTTGTTGCTAATGCTTGCTAAGAGCTATCACCCTTCTTGTTGTTCTTATTCTTGCTGTTGCACACACACACGCCACAGCACTGCAAACAAGTGTGGCAACGCCGTAGGCACATTTCGGTATCCAAATTGCGTAATTACAGCATTAATTGATTACTTTGCTGATAGCGACTGGGAAATGCCCATAGCTGGTGCCGAGCTACGCAACAGACTTATAGCCCCACAGTCGCTCTGCGGCATTAATGCACGCAAGTATCGATATTATCGTTGCTAATGCCGAAACAAATTCGTTTGGTCGCCTGCTCATTGGCAAAGCATGGTTCGATTGAATTTGTCTTAGCCGAAAATGGAAATTAATTGCAAGCGAGAATTACAGAAATTGATTTCACAATAAAAGAAGCAGCATTTAAGCGCACGAATGTGACTGGGTGTTTGCTGGCAAGCCCATTGAAAGTGCTAAGCGCTGCGCTGTTTGCAGTTAATTGATTTTTCTTTGAACTTATCAGCTGTAAGGTAGCGCGACACTGATTGGTTTAATTTGCGGGGCCACAGGGCGTATGAGTGATTTGGCAAACATTTAATTGATGTCAAAAACTGTAGTAATGATATAAAAGTTTAAGATTATGTGTAACAGTAAGTACATTAAATAAAATTGGTTAATTAATTGAGTGGATCACAACTCGAAAGTATATATAAATATAATATATAGCATTTGTGGAGTCTAATGTCGGTATTCTGCGTGAGACGATTGTCTCATGTCTCTAATAGTGACTATAGTAATTTAGTGATTCTGTTAGTCAGGAGTCTCAGTTACAGTATAGTAGTATACTGTAAAGTAGTATACTCTATTTGCCAGAATACCAAAATGAGACTCCTGACTAACAGAATCACTAAATTACTATATATAAAAGGTAACATCTAACAACAATATTAGCACAGGCATTGAACGATCTTCAACATGCTGCTATTGAGCTAGAAACAAGTAAGGAAGCGCTAAGTTCGGGTAGAAACGAATTTTTCATACTCTTGCAAGCTGAGCAAGTTTTCAACCGATTTTATTATATTTTAAGCACAAAGATGAACCTTAATAAAAAAAACACTCTCTCGATTTTATTAAGATAGCTTATATATACGGTATAAAGCCAGTCGGAAGTTCGAAAATCGCTATATAAGGTATATGGGCGCTAAAAAGAGTATTAAGCCGATACAACCCATTTTTGACACACAGACATACTACTTGCAAGAAAGGAAACTCTCCAGAATTCAATTATATATCTCACGCAGTTTGAGTTCAATTTGGACAATTTTTTGTAATAAGGTCACATACTTAAAAGGCACTATTCGTGCAAAATGGGTGTGGCTCTGGTTCAATTACGCCCATCTACGAATGCGATCTATTATTTTTGCCGAGAAACGTGCATACGAAGTTTCATCAAGATAACTCAGTTTTTACTAAAGTTACACCTTGCACGGACGGTCAGACAGACAGTCCCGGATTTCAATCTCGTCATCCTTTTCATATATATTCGAGGTTTGACAATAAGTAATGGGACTGATTCCATAAAAACCCCATATTTGAAAATTATTCTACAACTCTGCCATCCCCTTCATAGTAGTCCCAGCGGCAGCTATACAACTTTTCTGGAACGCTTCGACTGGGATGTCCGCGAGTACCCTCGTCACGGCCGCCTGGATGTCCGTAATCGACTCAAAATGGGTTCCTTTGACCACCGATTTTATTTTAGGAAACAAAAAAAGTCACAGGGTGACATGTCGGGCGAGTAAGGCGGCTGTTGCAACACGGCGATCCCTTTAGAGGCCAAATACTGGGACATGCTGAGAGCGATGTGGCACGGCGCGTTGTCGTGATGAAGGATCCAGTTACGAGCGATGTCTGGGCGCACCCTGTTGACTCGTTTTCGAAATCTTTCGAGTACTTGACAATAGTAGTAGAGTAGTAGTTGATTCACGGTTTTCCCCGGTGGAACGAATTTTTTGTGGACTATTCCATGGTTATCAAAAAAGGCAATAATCATCGTTTTCACCTTCGACTTACTCATGTGAGCTTTTTCGGGCGGGGGGGGGGGTGCGCGGAGACAACTATTGTGAGCTTTGGCGTTTGGTTTCCGGGTCTAAGACCACTATCACCATACACTCTTACAATTTTAGCGTACGTTTCCGAAGCTGTTTCACCCAATCTGGCGCAAAATTTTATCGCGACGCGTTGCTCTTGATTTCGATTTTCCGTTTTCGTGACGAGCACTACAAACACACGTCTACTCAACTTGACGCAGCAGGCGAACTAAACAAGCTAGAGCGATTGTACATATATCAATGGAGAGGGGAGGGATGCCGGAAAAAGAGAAAGGGAATTTCAAGGTTTACCACAAGCGCGGCAACAAAATCAGTCTCATTACTTAAGTGTCAAACCTCTTACATATGTATGTACTTATATAGAGTAGTCGAAAAAGTCTTTTCGTATTTTGTCAATAGATATCGTGGCAGTCGTATCCAATCACATTGCGTCCTAACATATAGTGTAGGAAAGGTGAGATTTTGAGCTTCAATTAAAAAAAAATTAAATTCGGAGAAGTTGAAACTAAGTTACAGTTGTTCAAAACTGAGCAAAAATAATGAAGAAATTCGCTATATTTAAAAATTTTTGTATAAAAAAGTGAAAAATGCCACACAAACCACCAGTGAAATTTGTGAAGTTTACGGAGTCAATGCTGTATCAGTTCGTTTAGCAATGGTTCGATCGCTTCAATTCTGGAAATTTCGAAATTTCGATTTATACTGATGAAGGTTTTACACCGATGGAATAATGTCTCTTGCGGAAAAATGGCAAAAAAGAGTCGATCAAAATGGTACATATTTGTTTATTTATTTAGTAGTATACTACTGTGTCCAAAATATAAGGTGACATTTGAATTTAAACTGCGCGCGTCGAAGGATTTGGAGAATTATTTTTTTTAGGTTAGTAGTACTGGTGATAAGGCTGTGTCTAAAAGAAATGTTTACAAGTGGTATAGTGAGTTCCAAGCCGGCCGTGAACGCGTCGAAGACGAAGAGCGTCCAGGGCGACCATCAACCCCAACCGACGAAGCTCACGTTCAACAAATCAAAGATTTGGTGTTGAAAAACCGTCGATTAACAATTAGAGACCTTGCTGATGAAGTTGGCATATCGAAAGGCTCAGCCAAATCTCGACTGGTACCGAAAACATTGAATTTTTTGGAAAAAAAGGCGTCGCGTTGAAGTGTGTGAAACGATGCTTTCCGACTACCAGGGTGTCATGAAATGCATTGTAACTGGCGATGAGACTTGGATCTATGCTTACGACCACGAAACAACCGATCAATCGAGCGAATATCGTGCCAAAAGAGAGCCGAGACCAAAAAAATCGCGCCGAAAAATCATGTTGACTGTTTTCTTCGATTATCGTGGTGTTGTGCATTATGAATTCCTTGCAACCGGTCAAACAGTCAACAAGGAATATTATTTGAACGTTTGCGTAACGCTATCCGCCTAAAAAGGCCGGAATTGTGGAAAGACAATTCTTGGTTTTTACACCACGATAATGCACCATCCCATACTGCCCTCGTAATTCGTGATCATTTCGCCAAAAACTCAACCCATATCGTTCGGCAACCACCGTATTCACCTGATCTGGTGCCGTGCGACTTCTGGCTGTTCACCAAGCTCAAAAGCCCGCTCCGGGGACAGCGTTTTTATACGATAGAGGAGATTCAAGCCGCAGCGAAGACGGAACTGAAGGCCATCCCGGTAAGTGACTACAACCAGTGTTTCGAAGATTGGAAAATCCGTTAGCAGAAGCGCATTGCATCGGGAGGGGATTACTTTGAAGGGGATGAAATTGATTTCGAAGAATAAATAAAGAATTTTCAAAATAAATACAATGTCACCTTATTTTTTAGGCACAGTAGTAAATAAAAAAAAGGTGAAGTTTGATTAGAAATACGAAAAGACTTTTTCGACTACCCAATTAATAACAATATAATTTATGATTAGCGATTACTTCGACGCCGATGGAGATAAATCATTTGTTGAAAAGTGAAATTTTCTATCAAAATCTCTTCTGCAAAGCTACCGTATACTTCTTTAAAGGCATCCATTGGCAATATGAACAGAAATAAAATTATCGAGACAACATCTATTGCCTGTCAATTTGGCCTATTAAAAGGAACGTTTTCTCGCTTCATAATATAGTGTTTCCTTTTCTCTCCCTACTATTACTCCACTCTATTAATTGGACAGAAAGGCTGGTAACGCCACATTGAGAAAGCAGCCTTAAATTCGTTATTTTTTCCAATGAAACTTTTTGGTATGAACATATTCAAAGTTAAATCTCAAGTACAATCCCTTGGATTCTTGTACCGACAAAAACGGTTTCGGCTTTATTTGTAAATAAAATTTTCACTAAATATTTTTAAATAATTAATAGTATAAAATGTATACCATAGCAACACGTGGTCGGATCCTCTAGTAGTATGTATGTACATATATTTCGTAAGGCTCGCCATAGTATTGTGGACTATATCTAAAGTACATTTATGTTTACTCAGCACTACACACGCTCAATATTCAGAGAAATATGCGAACCTTTCTCCTATTTGTATTACTGTACTAGCATGTTGCCTTTTATTTCTTATATAATTCCTGCTGTCAAGAGCTTTGTGACAATTTTTTCTACAAGTGAGTGCATAATACGATAAAACACGCATGCAAAAAAGAAATAAAGAGGACAATGGCTATAAAGCAGCTGAGAACGACGCACATACAATATAAATCTATGTACAACAGTAAAAGCAGCAACTCGCGTACACAACTCACCATCTGTCATTTATCTTCATCACAGTCAGTCAACAACGTCGCGCCGCTTCTTTACTCACTTCACTCATCGACTGTGTTCAGAGCTTTCCACGCGTCCTGCTGTTTCTGGTGTTCATTAGCATTTCCAGCGTCGTTTAACGTCTTTTCCACTTTCCTCTTCGTTCATTTATACTCTTCAACGGCGCTTGCATCTTTAATGACAGCTAATTTGTTGGATGTAATTGAAGTCAGTATTTCACAGTGTGTGTGTGTGTGTGTGTATGTGTGAGCACCGTGTTTATTTGCGTGCTTCTAAGCTACTGACCCTTAATGCCACAAATAGTCCTGTATAGCTTAACTAAATGCGCTGAGTTGTAATTAAAAGGCAAAAGTGTGCATAAAATCAAATATTCATCATACGCCCTGGCGGGCCAACGCTATGTAGGGCAGACATTGCGGGCATACTTTGGCAAATGCGATACGTGAAGACTTGGAAACTTTTGAGGATTGATTTTAATAACTCTGTAGGACAAGTCGGAAATAAATGAAATAAAATAATTATTTTTAATTGCTGTATTTGTAGTGATGATTACTCAACTACGAATTACTTACTTAAATGTTAAAAATGTGAAAATTGACAATTAGCAATTTTTCGCAATTTTTAAAGTTTATATAACTGAAAAAGTCTTTCTCTACGCAAATTTATTATAAATTCGCATGTCGGTGTATTTATTTCCCTCACTGGCGTTGTTTTTAATGTGGAGAGCCTGACAAAGAGGCATAATACCGGAAAATTTATATAAATAATAATCACACTCCAAGCATATGTCTGAAAACGAAAACAAAACCAACACAAAAATTATAAAAAAAACAAAACAATGCATTTTTTCACGCATGCTCACACACCTGCCAAGTTGTTGATATGTGAAAACCGCCGAGTGTTGCGGTGCGAGTCCCTGCCATGGCCGGGAACACAGTGTCTGTATGAGAGGCCAGGAGCGTCAGGCAAGCCAGCAGTGACGCATGCAGCCAGCAGCTTGTGGGGCTTTTGCGCAACAGAGCAGTGCTGTGTGGCACGCTGTTGTTGCAACTGCCAGTGGGAAATTGTTGTGGCATTGTTGCTGCTGTTGCACATGCACGCGTACCAGTCAACGAAACTGACGCTGTGCAACGCAACTTCCAACTTTGAGCGAACATTTTGGACTTGCATCCTTCCCACACGGCCGCTCACATTTGTTGCCGAAACAAATAGAAGTGCTTTCAGCGCATTTTTGTACAGTAATTGCATGCTACGCACAGGCGCACGTATCAAAAACAACAACAGCAACAATTATAGTACAAAAATACATGAAAATTCTGTCGTTGCTTTATATTTTATGTTTTTGTTGCACTCTTTAATTGTGATTTTATTTTGTTTATGTGTGTTATGCTTATGCATACGCGGTAAAATGTTTTCCTTTGAGGTAAATCCTCTCTCATATTTCGACTATTTCGTAATAGCTGCGTTGTTACAATTAAAAATACAATGCGCCCAGCCAAATTAACAATTTTCGCTTTTCTCGAGGGATAACTTAATACGTTTGTGTAAAAGCTTTGTTGTTTTTGTTGTTGGGTCTTGGCTATATATATTATAAATCGTGTTTTTGTTCCAAAACTATTGGTTAAATCTTTTAAATTGTTTATTTTCCGATAATTCCCGTTACAACTACTCATTTGACTTAAGCGAGCGAGCTTTATACGATTCTCTCTAGTTTCTATAAAAATCGTAAAATTTAAAAAAAGTTGATGTGGAAACAGTAAAACCTGACTTTGTATGACATTGATAACAATTTATATAAAAAATATATTATTAACTCTCTTCGGTACATGTGAATTATGTTTTATATGAAAGGAACGCTGTCTTCTACCGTTATAAAGTTAAGCCAGTATGTTTCGGGACTGACCCAGCGATGTACACAGATTATATCATAGATCTCAGGAATTCTTTGTGGATAGGTAAAACACCAAAACAAACCATACCAACAATTCTTAGCATAGCTTATCGGTCGCATTAGAGCCTATCACCATTCTTTTGAGATGACTAATTTAAATTACAGCCAATTATTGTGTGCGGCGAATGGCCAACTTATGGGTAGTTTATATTAGTTTTTAAGTATATGAAAGGTGTTCACACTTTGAAGGACATTACAACCGGCTAACGAGCCGAAATGATATTTTAAATGAAAGTACATTTCATCCATTAGAGTGTCCGAGTATAAAAAACCTGATGTTATTCAAAAGACGTAAATATAGTAAAGATAAAAACAATTTACAGACTAAATGACGGTTAGAAACAGAAATAATTGTATTTTATAAGAAAACAGCATTTAAAATTTTATCGCATTTTCTTCTTCTTCCTTATTGACGCAGACACCGTTTAGGCTATTATAGTTAAGTTTACAACAGCGCGCCAGTCGTTCATCCTTTTGGCGCCAATTGGAGATTCAAAAAGTATGGAAATGAAGTGAAAGTCTTCCTCTTCCTCTGCTGCCTCTTCGGCGAATACTCTCAGAGCTGGATTGTCTTCATCCATTCGGTCGAAATGACCTAGACCTAGACTTCATTCAGTGAACTAAATCAATGTCGACGCAAATCTTGTACAACTCATCGTTCCATCGAGTGCGCACTGGATTATAAATCCTCCGCAGAACCTTCTCTAACATCGACTTATCAGATGTTGTCATCGTCCATGCCTCCGCATCATATAGCAGGACGGGGATGAAGAGTGAATTGTGGAGTTTGGTCTTTGTTCTTACTTCTCAATTGCCTACTCAGGCCTACTTTCCTGTTGGAAAGAGTTGTTCAGCTTTTGACTTCGAGGCTGATATTGTTGTTGGTGTTAATACTGTTTACAAGATAGAGGAATTATCTCTATTCAGATCTGTGGCTCAAATTATTTTCTCCAGATTGTTCCAGTAGATTGAAGAAGTCACACGAAAGAGAATCTCTTTGACTCAAACCTAGTTTGACAACGAGCGGCTCGGGGAGGTCCATTCTGACGTTAATGAAGCTTTTGGTATAGCTAAACGTCAATTTACACAGCCGTTACTTTTGCGGGGTTACCAAATTCAGACATCGCGGCATAAAGGCAGCTCCTCTTCGTGCTGGCAAAAGCAGCTTTGAAATCGGGGAAGATGTTGGAAAATCAACAACAAAGCAGATATTCACCATGCGCCAAATCTTGGAAAAAGAGAATCGTCACGAGTCTTTTTCAAGATTTGGCGCATGGTGAATATCTGGTTTGTTGTTGATTTTCCAAGCATAAAGCCACACTGATAAGGTCCAATCACTTTGTTGACGCTGGGCTTTAAACAGTACGGTTGATAGAACCTTAAATGCGATGTTGAGGAAGCTTATCCCACGGTAATTGCCGCAGCTTGTGGGATCTCCGGTTTTGTGGAGAGTTAATTTAGTAAATTTCAATCGTCGGGCATGCTTTCGTCCGACCATAACCGCCGTACTGGAAAAGCCCAGTTGACAGTCTATCGGTCCCCGTCGCTTTGTGGGTTCTTCAGGCGAGTTATGGTATTTTAATAGCTCAAGCTTTATATGCTTTGTATCAATTTTTTCTGCGCAAAAGGTAAAAAGAAAAGAAACAGTGGAACATCTAAAGAGTATCATTCTAATCAAGTCAAAGCACTAATGGAGTCCATTAACTTGATTCGCTATAGTGTGATGATTAGCGAATAGAATAAATTATAGTAACAAAATTACTTTGCCTTTTCTTCTGGCTCATTCTGATCGTCTTTCGATCAATGCATAGTTCAAATTGATCATTTGTTGTCTAATCTGTTGGATTAGTCTCTAAAATTTAGTGTATTGATTCCAGGAGGATTCTAGACATAAAATTGCTTAATTTTCTGAACATTTTGTTCATATTAATTAGGATTTTATTTCATAAGAAAAGCTCTATATTAAATTTATAGAGCTAAATATGTACATACATACATGTGTATGTAAGAATATATTATTTGTTAATATTGTGTTGAATTACAGTCTGAGAACAGCTGTCATAGTTATCACAACTATGCGTCTTTCCCACCTTACTTTTGTCGTCACAACGAAAATCTTTTGTTATTTGACAGCACAATCGGCGAGCGGACAGTTAATAATCTCCCGAAGTGGCTATCATTAAAAAGACTGCTGCGACTACTTAGCTACACAGATTACTATTTTTTATACAAACACAGCAACAAGGTAAACACTAGTTCAAGAGCAGTCAACCTGGCATTTACAACAATACATAAATACTTACATACATACCACACATACATGCATACATAGCTATATTTCCTTTCGAAGACGAGCCTGCGCAACGCTTATCGCACTCTACACAACTCTGCTGTAAGCGTCTCCTTCAAACCCACCATGCTTCTGGTTTGAATATGTGTTTATTATGTAGACGCCCGCGCGTCGCTTGCTTCTTTGCTGAAACTGTGAAATTTTCGTTGCAATGAACGTTTAATTGTCTTTCCGTCTGTACTTTGTCACCCACACTTAATTGCTCTTGCCTGTAATTGCTGTTGCTGTTGTTGCTCTCGTGTTTATTGTTGTTCTTATTATTGTTATATTTTTTTTGTTGTTTTTGTTTTTGTTGTTATTCGTTACTACAATTGCCACTGTTTTCATTATCGCCGTCGCAGCCATTCACATGTTTATTCGGCGCTCAATGTCAAAATAAACTCGCCGTCTGCCACAGCATTCCTGCATGCCACACATACATACTACACACCCTGTCGCAAGTTTGCATCACAAACAAGCAGTTGTAGCAGCGACGGCGTTGCTATCATCATCATCTTACTAACAGGCTCTCGATTCATCGCTTATTTGCCGCGCATTTCTGTGTTTGTTTGTTTGCCATGGCGAATGACAGTAGAAGTGGCGTTTGTGGCATCCATACACACATATGTACTCGTAGTATATTCATCTGCATGTGAAAATAAATATTGTCACACTGTAACGTTGAAGCTTCTGCGCTTTTATATTTAACCAAAGTAGTCGCTTACGCTATTTACTTACATAAGCGCACATACATACATAATTTATTTAAATGAATTTGTTGCCAGCAAAGACAATGACTGCCACGCCACGCATGTCAACGACCATTTTTCTGCTCATTTATTTGAATTTGTACTTTCTCTTCCCCCCTCTCGCGCTCAGTTTACTCACCGTCTGTTTGCTTTGCTTTTCCAGTTTCACTTTGCCCTCCATTCCCCTAACGCATTTCTTGTTTTTGCTGTTGTTTTCCCAAAACCCTGGTAATTAAAAAGTATATACATACACTTACATATATATGTAAATGTACATACATACATATATGTATGCACTTGTTTTTAACCTTTGTTGTAGGTGCGCTCCTGATAAGTCACCAGGTACTAAAGTCGAGACTCGTTTTCTTGGTTATGACACAAAAAAACACCAATGAAACGAAGTATCTCATTACAGCAGTGCAAATATTTATAATTACTACACAATATACTATGTATATATTATGTGTATATAAGTATTATATATAGTACAAATGTAATTGTTTATAAAATGAGTATGAGGCACCGGCTTGACTGATTGGACTTTGCTCTTTGTCGCAATTATCAAAATTACAGAAAAAACATTTCCTTATAAATATTTGGCAGGCAAGTCTCTTCCCAAACAATAATTTTATTCACTGTATAGTAAATACAAGCATAATCTGACCTATTTCAGCAACCTACTAATTCTACTTATTTGTATAAACTCTGCATTCTTATGCTAAGCCACAAGCCGAAGTTGTAGACCCACAATTGCTAGTTAGCGAAAAAGAAATATTGGCCAAAGACGGATAAATTAGAAGTAACAAAACGTCTGCAATAGACGACATACTTTTAAAAGAAGCCATAACTTTGAAACCAAAATTATTCGCGCAAATGCACAATTTGAGTTTTAAAGGAGTGATATTTCCCGAACCATGGAAAGTCGAGCGATTGGTTTTACTTTCTAAACCAAAAAGCCTCCGGAGGAACCCGAGCATGCTTGACACAATTGTCAACATGTACGAAAGCTTAGGAAGACAGCGCTTGGCGTTAGCAATTCATGAAACCGGCGGATTATCAGAAAGACAATAAGAAAGAAGAGGTCCACCATTGACATTGGACATTGAGTTTCGAACTGGCATAGCGAAAGACAGAAGTCTTGCTCATAAGTACTAGAAAAGTGGAGGAAAGTATATCTCTCACCATGCGGGAGTGTGAGGTTCATTAATAGCCAAAACTAAAGTTTCTGAGAGTAATAATAGACTCAAGGCTCAAATTTAAGGATCATCTAGAATACATTCCAGGTAAAGCGAATAAAATCCTAAACGTCTCTTATCAAGAATGATGGCAAATAAAGGCTGTGTTCGTTCCAGCCGTTGATTTTTACTCAGAAAGGCAATGAGATCGCTTGTATTATATGTGGCTCTAATATGGATCCAGACGCTAAAGGCACTAAGAGTTCTCAGTGCTTTCCGAACAATTTTGAAGACACTCATAAGTCAGTGCACGGAAAACTTAATAGCTGACTAACTCAATTATAACAAAACTGAGACATATAGAGCAGGTTACGGATCCGTCAGTCTCTGCCATAGAGGAAACTTAAATGCCTTATCACTCCCACGTAGTAATACTTAATCTGATGGTTCCGTTGGAGAGTCAGGAGTAGGGAGTAGGTTAGGCTTAGTTTAATGTATACTTATTTAAGTCCATACACAAAGCTCTTTAATTTAGTCAATTTACAAATTGAATAAACATAACATTAATTGAATACACGAGCAGACGGAAGCACCCACTTAGTTCGTCAAGTCCTGCCTTTGTTAAGAAAAAATAGCACTTTTCCTTTAGTTTTTCATTAATAACTTTACTGTCTACTGCCATTTCGTCACACAATTTTCATTAAATGTCTGAAATCTCATTAAGCTAGAAAGCAATAAATCAAGCAGCAGCGACTGGTTGTCTGTCAGCAAGAAATATCAAAACATTAACGCCAACACTGTCAACTGTGACAAATGCCAATTGAAGGTTTCTTTCAATCGACAACAATGTCGGCAATTAACGAGCTTGTATTTAATTATTATATCAGCAAACAAATTCGCTCCGCGTCTTTAAGTAGTTTACGACAATAATCATAATTTCGTCGACAGCAATCAACAAAAGTACGAAGCATTGGCGCTGATGTGATGTGATCAAAAGCAGAAAGCCGCTATTTTTATGACTGATGGAAACTCATAAATACAGTCGAATATATACCAATATACAGTTACTAGTCTCCACCGTCACAACAAATTAGATCATCACTGAAACTCATCACAAAGCAAGCGTTTTCAGCTAATTCAGCGACATTTGTATTTCGCATTTTGACAGCAACTTGTCAGCCGTAAGTAGACAGCGCCATCATTGCTTACGTCAGAGACGCACAGTGTGGCTTTAGGGTGCTACTCGTGTGTTTAGTGTTATTTACTCAACGTGAAAATATTCACTTTTCTGCGCTGGAATGCGACAAATTGAGTTACAGAAATAGTTTGCGGATGGTTGCCACAGCGTTGGTGGCACCGACTTCACGCTCGTGTTGACTGCCTTTCAGAGCGCGTTGAGTGCCATTCATTGCAGCTACTATTTACTCGTATTGACTTGGTTGAGTAACCGACTGACTAATCGACTGCGGCACTTACTGACAATACGACCGACGCATCGGCCGATAGTCTGCCTGTCAGTCTGTTTGCTGCGTGAGTGCAGCTGCACGCAACAATAATTTCTACTTAAACGTGGTCACAATAATTGGAGCAAATGCACGTGTACCTAATTCTCTATTTGCCTTAGTTTTCGCCCATATTGTTTTTTATAATTATTTGTTTTGTTTGCTTGCTTTGCTGTCTTCTTTGGCTTTGTTTTTCCGCATAAGTAATTTTACTAATTGAATTTAATTTGTTTTGTACGTTGTTCCAATTTATTTTCATGTAAATGTGCTCCCATTGTTTAGTCAGTTTCGTGGTCAACCGCTTTGTTGATGAGCTTTTATGTAGCTGTTTACGGTTGTTCTGCAGGTTTTATTTGTTTAGTCCAGGTTTACCACATATTTTCATGAATCCACGACTTTGCTGGCGTTTATTAAGTCATTATTGATAATTTGTTGCTATTTTCGTTGATAATTATATTTGCATACATAAATATTAGTTATGGGCTCTCGTTGTCATAAATACTTACATACATACATATATATAGTTGATGTTAGATGAAGTCCCCAATACTTTGGTTAAGTTATTTTTAAAAGTCTTCAATTTGTTGAACGAATTTTTTATATTTGGTTAACACTGTTCCAAGTTATTTTGGATTTGTTATGAAAAGAAGAAGAAACACGACCAACATATAAAATTATGTGTTCGCCTGGGTCTTGAAATACCATAAAATACTATTGGAACAGCGCATCCATGGTCTCTTGTTATATATGGAGCAAACTGTCCATTGCATCATTAATTTGCGCTTTTTCGAAAGGGTGATCCATTTTGAGGTACTCTATTTTATTAAAGAAAAAACACAGACACTTAAAAATTAATGGAGAATTTTTATTGTAGTTCGAAAGAGGGTTCATCCCTTGAGTCCAATTTTCGATGACTCGTTCAAGCATTCCGACTAGTAACTGGCAAATGACACGCGTGATGTTTTGCTCCAAGACCTGAATCGAGCGGGATTGTGTGCATAGACTTTAGACTTTACATATACCCACAGGAAAGAGTCTAACGGTGTGATATCACACGATCTTGGTGGCCAATCGACCGTCCCAAACGTGAAATTATCTGCTCACCGAAGCGTTCTTTCAATAGATCCATTGATGGATGCGATGTGTAGGAAGTAGCGCCGTCTTGTTGAAACCAAATGTCGCCGAGATCACGAGCTTCAATTTCAGGCATCAAATAGTCGGTTAGCATGGCGCGAGAACGGTTGCCAATGACAGTTACGTTTTCACCGGCAACATTTTTGTATAAATATGGACCGATGATTCCACCGGCCTACACCAAACCGTTGTTTTTTCTGTATAAAATGACAGCTATTGAATGTCTTCAGGTTGATTTCCCTCCCAACAGCAATGTTGCTTGTTTACATACCCATTGCGCCACAAATAGATTTCATCGCTGAACAAAATTTTTCTCGAAAACGTCGGATCTTCTTGGAACTTTTCGAAAGCCCATAGAACGAAGCGATATAGCTTAGGAAGGTCGAGCGTTTACAGTTCTTGCACAAAATGTATTTTGTACGTTTTCAATTTAAGATCTCGGCATTAAAATGGGCCTAGTTGATCCATACGTCGGCCCGTGTTGCTGTGAACGGTGACGAATCGACTCTCCACGGTCTTTTTGTACACTCTTAACTAGGGCTGCTACATATATTTCCTTCACTGCTTGCTGGGCGTGGTCTATTCGATTATGTTGACCTTAAGTCGAGCGGAGTGCCCGAACACACATTCCTTACAGAACATGAATTTTCATGATAAAGTTGAACGATTTGTAAACGTTGTTAAGGCGTAAGTCTTTCCATGATGAAATTCCAAACAATACAGAAAAAAATAACATAGCAGCTTTGACATGACTCCCGCGTGATCTGCCAAAAAAATGGCTATTGGCTATAAAAAGTAACTCTACTTGGATCAACCGTTAGATGCTATAGTGGTCCAATATCGGTGGTTAGATCGACTTCTCAAAAATCCAAGGATTAGTTTGCGTATATAAGTATAATATATACTTATCTCGTCATGCTAATCATATATAGAAATACTGTGTCTCCTAGGTCTTACAAACTTACTGGCAAACGAATATTCCTTTTTCAGGGTATAATTAGGTTATGACATTTATTGCGCTTAAATAGAATTTTCCATCACTTCATATTTTAGCACAGATTAATATTCATTCAGTGTACAGTACAAACATTCATAACACCAAGAATAACTGCTAATAAATTTGCCAAAACCCGATATTGAAATGTTGTACACATCAAGCCGTTCGCAACAATAAATAAAACAATCTCAAATGGCCTCAATCCGTTAGCGAGCGGTGAATCTCATTTTCTGACAGACAATTTATGAGCGCCGCAAAAAGCGTTATTAATGCAATGCCGACTAATGTGTCATTAAATTGTATTTACATACATACAACAAACAACTGTGCTGATATACAAAAAATAAATATTTACTCGATGACCGTCAACGTATATGTCGCTCTAATAACTACATAACAAATGACGCTATTCATAATTTCAATTTGCCTGCTATATTTTTATACACTCGCAACATGTTGCACAGTGTATTATAATTTTGATACCTAGCAGTTGTTCGAGTGCCTGAAACTAAGCGAGACAGATGTTTAAGTTTAATAATATAAATGATCAGGATGACCAGACGAGTTAAAATCGCAGTGAGCTCAGCTGTTCGTCCTTCCATGCAAGCGATAAACTTGAGAAGTCTGGGGTACCATCATGTCACCTGGTTCTTTACATTGTATACTACGAGTATAAATCAGGCATGAATAGGGACATCGAAACAAAACTTGAACACAAGGCACTCACTTCTTAAAATTGTCGAAATCGGATCAATAATGCCCAAAGCGCTAAACAGCTTTCATAATTTCACACTTACGGTTGACTTTATCCGAGACTATTTTCTTCTATTATTGGGAGTGTTATTTACGTGGCTGGTCCCAAACCCAGGGCATAACCTGGAGAGGATAGTTCGCTTTCACCTTCTCACTTTGGCTCCCCTTCCCACTTAAGCTCGCCTTCCCACTTTAGCTCGCCTTGCCACTTTAGCTCTCCCTCAAACGGAGTTTGTTGGCTACCCAGAGGACACTTGGTCTCTGACCGGAAGTCGTGAGCTGCTTAAGCCCGTTGGAGGGACCAGGTGGAGAAGAGCCTTGTTACACTTGGAATATCCAATTGGAGCCAGACAGCGAAAAGTAAGAACGACTGGTGCGCTGTCGTAAACTCGCCTATAACAGCGTCGGTCGTGTTTACGCCTATAAAGAGGAATTGAAAGGTTGACGTTATACTATATTTATAGATTAAACGGTTGCTGAAGGCAACTCAGAGACTATTTTTTTCTGGTATTGACATTTCGTGACTCCCAAAACTGGATAAGATAGAGTCAACACTAACTCAAGATCCTATATTCGTAACCATTTCAAAGTTCCGTTATAGGTAAAAATTTGGCATTAGGTGTGTCTCTTGAATATAACAAAGATCTCGAAGTCTTGTGAACTCATCTTTAATTGCATATTTTTTAGAAAAATCTCTTCTTCAAATTTGCAAGAGTATCAAATTTTCGACTGCATCTGAACTTCGATCACCCTTACTCTAGTTATTGAATTTTTATTTTATATATTGCATTATTGGTGTGTTATGTGTGTTTTTATCGCCAACTGACAAATCTTTATCTCACAAATGTAGCATAAATTCCATTGTAAATCAACACGAACAATTCGACCAACTGACAATATCCGGTTTTAGTGGTGTTATTTATTGCATGAGCGCTTATAACTCATCGTACCCACTAACGTCCTATGCACATATTTACTTATAATAATGACTGCATATGAACATACATTTATATATATGTACATACTTATATATAAACGCAAGTGTGTATATGCAAATTCTGTTTGTGTTTGTTTCGCTAAAAAGCCTCACTAATTTGTTTAGTCATTTGCATTTGCATTTACAAGTATTTTACTGATAAACCCACACACACACAGACATACACCTCTACACAAAAATACATCCATATGTATGTATGTATTGCTCAACGGCCTGTTCGCCTCTGTGTCCGTCTGTTCGCGTCGTTGCGTGAGTCAATAAAGTGTTGAATTGCCATACATTTTTAATGGCATCAAATTAGCATTGAAACACAGGAGAACACAGTGAAATTCTGCTTTGCTAAATATTTACACAAAACACGATTAAAGTGTGCCTTTTGTTTCGAACATTATTGATTTAATGACGCAAAACGCACAGTCATACAAGCTCAAGCTTAATTACAGTTGAATTGAGTGGTTTACATAATTATGAAAATGTTCGCTTTCAACGTGAGACTTTATTTGTTTGTGGGCTATAGGAAAGAAGAAGTCAGGCAACGTTAATTTTGGTCGGGCGGCAATAAGTAGGAGGAAAAGACCTAATGAAATTACTATTCTCGAGGAAAAGTATTTTGCTTTGTGTTATCATTGAGTCCTTGAACTACGTAATGGACAAGCTTAGAGCTATTATCTACAATTTCAGATAGGTTAAAACATACTAATATAAACTATAAATTGTTAAGCTTTTAACATAATCTTAAAATTTCCTAATTTATTCTTCAAAATCTATGTGGTCCCTCTCAAAGTAAGGCCCTTTGGCCTTAATACATTTGTGCCAACCTTATTTTTCCAATCCTCGAAACAGTTGTTAAAGTCATATCCGGAATAGCGTTCAATGCGCGTTAAACGTGAATTGGATTAATGTCTTCAATTAACTCAAAACGGTTTCCCCGAAGCGGCCATTCGGAGCTAAACCAGGCGAATACGGTGGTTGCGACACGATATTGGTTGAAAATTTGGATATTCAGATCGTAAACATCGATGTCATCGCCAATATTTCAGTACATCCTGGTAGTCGATGTACCGAAGAATTTAGGTATTTGTTGAAAATCTGGTAAAATGAAGAAAATCTTTTTACTTTCGCTGCCGAAGGATCAGTTAGCCGCTTTATCCATAACATAAACCTTACAGGAATAAAAAGTTATCGGTTACGCTAGCTAGTAGGTCATGTTTTCGAAAGGGACGAAAGCGCTCCGGCCTTGAAGGTGTTAGATGCGGTACTTGCTGGTGGAAGCATTGTAGAGAAAGGAAAATATCTCCACTCCGTTGGAAAGTTAAGGCGGAGACAGGTGTGATTTCGCTTTTACAAGTATATTCAACTAACGCCAAATTGCGAGAAGAATAAACCAATGGGCCGCTAGAGTGGGTTCAACTCAATAAAGGTATTGTCATACATCCAGTGTTCGTCGAAAGCTGCATTCGAGTTAGCCTCTTTATCTATAGCTGGATGCTGAACGGAAAGTTTCAAGTACACAAATTTTCACTTCTTGAAAACCCGGAAACTTTGCATAACCAAAAACTCGCTGTCCATACAGCTTTTAGGTAGGAACCTCAGCTCCAACAGAACTAGAGTATGAACAACATCCGTTTCCTTTTTACGTGAGTACCTGCCGACGACGGCCTTACCCAACGGTGCTTAAAAGCACATACATCAAAACATGCTTCTTGCAAGTATTTTTTTCCACCTTGGTCGGGTTAGAGGCCGATCTAAAACCTCTGCCATGCTGTGGGTTCGGCACCCGACCGCAGTGCGATTTCGCACTGAATAAACTTTACAGTTCTATTTGCCTTTAGGTTTAAGTCACAACCACAATGAATCTCCCCAAAGGCCAAACCCAATGAGTAGATTAGAGCGAACTCCACGGGGTTAGTGTTTCCCGTGGTAACAGATTTAAGTCCTCGGTGAGACCTTTTAGCTTTTGCTACTACCAGTTGAACACCCATCAAACTCAACGACTTGTGACATTTGTCACTTGAGCTTTTTTTTTTGTCCTTTCAGTAGAAGGAATCTCTTTTAATTCAAGCCGAGTATTATAGCACTATTTCTGACAAGACCATGCCGAAATTTCGAGGCAAGTAAAAAAGCAGACATAGTGCATATTCTACTCCCGCTTGCTACGGAAAACTACAGTATAGACAGTAAGTTAGTTTATTCCTCAGTTAAAAGTTAATATTTTCTGCAAGCCGTTCGTAGAACCGCTCTTTCGTGGCTTCAGCGGTGATTTCAATTCTGGTTGGCAACCTTGGCTTGTAGGGCATTATCAGAAGATAGCGAGAGGTTTTCTGGTCAACTAATGACCACCAAATATTCCATGAACGTAATGGGATTGTGCTAAACTCATTATTTACTCATTCATTAAATTTTACTTAAATTTATTTTTTCCCTTGAATACATTTTGAAGCAAATTAATTTCTTCCCCTTTTTGGTGCATACTTTAATAAACTCATTAGCATGCAAATTAACTGAGAGCGCAGAATAAATGCTCGTAAACATCAGATGTTGTCCAAAGCTCATTTCACAGCGGCGCTGCACATTCACAATGACGACAGCAGCTGGGAGAGGCGAATTGAGCCACAAGCAAGCTGCTGCACTAAAACTTGATGAACTGCTCGAGTGCCAAAGTTGAGAGACTTACACACAAGCACACACACTGGCGTGTGTACATAGTTCTTTTTGTTGTTGTTTATATGCTAAAAATACTTCCTCATTTCGCTGACCAGATTTACTTCCTGTTCGATCTAAAATAGCTTAGCAGGTGCGTGTGTGGAAGTTCGTTCACATATTATTTTAGTGTTGGCTCCTCAGTGGCTGACAAGTACTCGTATGCGGTTTACCTTTTCCTGTGTGCCCTCGGTGGCTTAAAGTCAGTGAATTTGCACTTGCAGCTTGAAACTTTTGCACACACTCACTTGATTTCGGTCCGAACTTTAGCATGTTCTCCTGCATACGAGTATAAAGGTTGATTGGCATTGTTGTTGCTATTGGTATGCTTCCGTAAACTTTTTCAACTTTCAGCTTATCGCAAAGTTTTGTTTAAGCACTATAAGTTCTGTTGTTATTGCCGCAACAATGCTCAACCTCAACCCCGATCACCAAACCCCAGACTCTTAAACTGCCAACTCACTGTCCTTTGAGTGCTCGTGTGTGTGTGTGCAATAACCAGCGACCGCCGGCACCTCATTTGCCAACAACAACTGGAATGCGTCAGTGGTGACTGTGGCGGTGGCGCCGCCGACGCCGTGCAACCTGACCGCCTGTCCGGCTCTGTGTGGCAGCTTGTCTGCTGCTTACTCATTACACCTGAGGGCTGACTATCAAGGTTTACCGTTTAATTTCTGTGTTTTATTATGCACCAATGTTTTTGCTTTTATTGTTTCTTCTGTTTTGCTTTTTGTGTGTTATTGTTGCTGCTTGCACATGCTTATATTTGTTGTTATTTTTTCTTACCCATATTTGTATATACTTATAATCTCACCTACATAACATGTTGCGTAAAGATATTATAGCTTTATGGTTTAGTTTAACGGTTTTTTGTAAGAGCAATCGTTGTGATTTACGTGAGTACCTGCCGAAGACGGCCTTACCTCACGGTGCTTTCAAGAAGCACATAGTTCAATGCATAGTTAATCAGCGCTCCAAATTATAAATGAATTTTGTACGTATTTTTTGGTTTCAATTGGTCTAGGTGAGGACACCTTTTCCACCTTGGTCGGGTACGAGGCCCATCTAAAACCTCTTCGAATTCTGGGTCCGGCACCCGGCCACAGCGCGACTCCACACTGGATTGAATTTTTCTACCCTACCTGCCTTTAGGTTTAAACCACAGCCACCTTGAATCTCCCTAAAATGCCAAACTCAATGAGCAGGTTGGAGTAAACTCTAAGGCCCAGCTGCTCCTCGTGGTACCAGGTTAAAGTCTCTGGTAAAACCTTATAGCTTTTGCTAGTACCAGTTGAGAGCCTACATCTCAACGACTGGTGACATTTGTCGCTTGAACTTCAAATGTCTTTTTATTAGGATATTCATTCAAAGTCTATAATATCATTTCAAATTCAGTATTATAGGACTATTTCTGACATAGACTATGCTGACATTTCAAGGCAAACCTAAAAGAAAGACATAGTGCATATGGATTTTAGTCCCCTGTTACTACAGGCATATCTTACAGCGGGCAAATTCTAACCCCTGCCGGCTGGGGGAGTTTCTTTGTAGCATTCCAAAACATTCATATCCTCAAGCAGTTATGTCCGAATCAAAATTTTAACCGCAGACGCAAATAATTGCAGACATGCACTGACAGACATTCACAGTTGAGCTATTAACACCTTCACAAACTCTCTCCCAGTGAATGGCGTACTTGAAGTCAAACCATCACCCATTGCAAACGAACAGCTGGAGTTGCCACAAGAAACGAGAGCGCAGCTTCGTTCTGGAGACTGTAGTATTTTAAACTCCTACTTATCTAGAATATACCCTGACATATCAAGCATAGTCCAGCGTGCAAGGAATCCTTGCTAACCCCACACGTCTGACAGTCCATCCAAAACAGCACGTTTACTGAACCTTCCGGTGGATGACGTCGATTGCAACTTATTCAATCCTTACCATCCTAACGGGGATTAGGTGCCCGTTACAACAACAAGAACAACGTAGGATCCGTTATGTAACCCCAATAAACCCAATTCCATCTCTTAAAAATACAACTAAACATATCAGCATCCATTGAAAAGGCGAATTACGCAATATTCATATTTGCTTGTAACGCCATCAGATTGTATTGCTAAGTACCCTCATATCTTAGAAACTCTTAAAGATAATCTCCCATAAAAACTTTTGGTTTCGCTAACACCAAGCACTTCCTTACTTTAGTGTTTTGGTGCTAACTAATAGGTTGCGGTTCTCAGCCGATTGCATTCCACGCTCATTGTGGCATGAATAACTTTTGTCATATAATTTTTTGTTATTGTTTTGTGCTTTCTATTTATCATCCTAAACACAAAGTTTCCATTATGCTGCTGCTGCTGTTCATACAATATCGTACCTTTTAATATTGCTGTTATTATTTTCATTATTGTGCCACATCCAGGTTGTCACTTTTGTGCTGTTTTGTCTACGCCATTGTCTTAAGTTGAAGGTTAAATAGAACTTCTTGGTTTTACTTGGCTCAGCCAACACCTTGCTGTTGGCCTGTCCAGCTCTTCCTTTGACATTTAGCTGGCTTATCAACGTCTTAAGGCAAAACTCTATGTGCTCTCAGTATTTATATATTTGTGTATACCCACCGTTATGGTTATGTGGCTGCTTGTGTAAGCTGTTGCTGTCGACCTGCACAAACTTTTTGGGCTCATTCAAGTTTGGCTGCCAGCTATTTAAGTTGTTCGGTGGCTTTGTGTTGATAGGCCGCAGACATTAACCGCTCGAGGCCATACGACTTACTTTACTTAAGAAACAAGCACTTTTACTTTACCACCAACACTTCCACTTTGACTTCGTATACGCTTCGAACATTTGTTTTGTTGCCCTGCTTTGTGGCCTTCTTGGCCTCCCCTTTTAAGCAAAGTGTGAACATCTTATTTCAAGTACAAAAATTTATTTGATTTGATATCAAAGGTGTTATGTAAGGGCTTGTTGTGGTTCATCCGCCTATTGGCTGCGGTGCTCTCGTATATTGGGTGTTTTCATACGATTTGCTGTTGTTTCTTGCCGAAGTTTTATTGTTGAATTAACTAATTAAAAAGTTATGCCCAAATATGTCAGGTGGTTTGCGGATTTGTTGTGAAACCTGCTTGTTTATTGGATTTGTGGTGAAAGTTTGGTGATTAGCTTTATGAAGAGTGAGTTTTTCATGGTCCCCTTACTTCGATTATTTGAGAATTAAAAATAATTTACATATAATTATGAAGTTAAGGTAACAAGCTCTACGTACGCCCATTAACTTAATGGTCTCTCCAGATATATACCGCAATTAACTTAAGAGATTATATGTTAAATATACTGGAGTCGAGGGCTTATTCATTATGTGAATCAAGTCAACTTTTCAATACCATACACATGTTGAAGATTATAGTAAAAAGTGTTCACCGTGAGTAGAGGTTGAAAGAGCACACTGCCACTGCGCCTGCAGCTATATCTTAGTTCGTTCCCCATTTCTTCTAATTTTGGTAACCACCCTCAGCATGGGTTGAGAAGCCTTGACCATATTTCTGCCGTGTAGATGCTTCTAATGAAATCCAATGCCCATTTAGAGTCAAATTACTTGTAGTTTTGTTCGTTCTATTTATTAAATATCGTCAAGGTGGTCTCTAATTATAAAGTATGGCTTCGTAACATTTTCCCATAATCATGTTCATAATATTTGTTCGAGACTTCAAGATAACCCAGAATTTTTGCTCAAAATACAAAAATTAAATAAATAATATAGACTAAAGTAGTTCTACTAGTCTAATTGTCGAAGAAGTAATATCTTTCAGATCTTAGTATTCCGAAGTTTTTTATGAATACTACCATGTTGCTACCTTTCCGCTTATCTCTTAATGAAGATCCTGACTTTCCATATCCTTCCCCGAATATTTTCGATTTCAATCCTTTTAAACTTCACTTAAAATAGCCTTCCTGATTTTCTTTATCCTTTCGAGACCTTTTTTATTTTCAATACTTCCTTGCTGAAAACTCTTTCCGTCGACTTTCGGGTTTCTAAATGACGGTGTAATTAAGTAGGAAATATGGTAAGAAGATAACCTTCCTGACCTGATTTTCAAGATTCAATTCGTTCTCTTCGAAGCACTTAAGAAACTTCGGTAGAAAGTTTCGTAAATGCTTCGGTACGGTAATGATTTTAAATTCTTTAGCATTGAAGTGCTGTTGACTGTAGTTCGGGCCTGTTGTTGCGAAACTATCAGCAGTTGATAGTTTCTATATGCTATATCATCTTAAAATTAACGAATTTTTTGTTTTTGTTCTTGGAGTGGGAATCTTTAAAGATATTTAATAATTTTTCGGACGATATGTACGATTCGTATTGACCGCTAAAGATACACCGTTGGGACCACGCCCAAGCAGGATTTGCAGCACAGTACTCATGGCTTGTATTCGGCCCACAGGACCGCAGTCATGCATTTTCGACCTAAGTCCAGTTAATCCTTCTGTTTTCACTGCGCTCTCATTCTTTTCTCCTTATCTTTTGCAAAGATATAGCTGCTCACTCTGTCCGATGAATAATATTGCAACATAGCTTTTTAAATTCCAAAAAGTAAGGTTATGCTACGCTACTTTCAAAGCAACTTATTATATACGAGTGTAAGGCGACTAATATTCATTTACGCGAACGTAATAACCGGTCCACTTAATTACACGTGCTGCGTTCATTATGGCACCTTTTCTCTTTTATTAAATAATCTACGATTTCAAGAAATAAATTGATATAACTAATTGAAACAGCACCATGACTAATCGCGTAACAAAATGTCAACTCAACATTTAACACACCTGCCAACAACGGCTCAGTTTCTCAGTCGCTCAATGCTATTCAACTGTCAGTTGTTCGTGTGAGCGCTGACGTCACTCAGATGTATGACATTGTGTGGTGTGTGGTTATCCATGTTGTTTTTGTTGTATTGTGACTTAATTAAACGTGAGGCAAGTAATTAGTTTAAATTGAGCTAAACCAAGGAGTTGTAATGGCTAACGGCCAGTCCGTCACTCAGGCACGCAGACAGACATCCGACGAGGCAAGTGGTCGAACAAGACGCCGCACCGCAAATAAGAAATGAAAAATTCAAATTGCGTTTACATGTGCGGCTTGTACGACAACGAGAACTGCCTACTTTGACAAATGCGACTCGCTCGTAGCAACTTACCGCCTGTCTGCGCGCTTGCCTTCTCAGTCTTGGCAGACCGCTTTCCGGGCTTTCGAAAACATGTCGCAAAGTAAAGAGTGAATTAATTTTGTGCTCACTGGCGTGTGTCGCCATTTGCTACCGATTGCTTAATATCCTTATTACCATGTACATATGTTTGTGTGTTGCTTGTCCTTAGCAAGTTTTACACATTTTTAATTTGTAACATTTTTTTTTTACCTCTGCAAAACATGCTTCTTAACTCATTCAACCCTGTTTTTTTCTCTTTTCAGCCCAACCGGTGCAACATTGCGTACACAGTACGAAATAAAGGATTATTTATTGTCACCGGGTACCTGTAAGTGTGGTCTACCATGTCCATTACGGCCGGAGTATTTCTTCGATTTCAATGCTCAGGTGAGTGCTGTTGAAGTTATTTTCAGTTCAAATGCAAACCATGCAACAAATCTGCCGTTTCACCGCCGCAGCTGTTGTCCTGCCAACCGTTTTTGTTCGGAAGTTGCGGTTTTTAGTACGAGCGGGTGGTTTTGGGTTCAAATTGAAAATTGCAAAACTCTAGCGTATTCATACGGTGTGCGGCAACCCTTTGGGAATTGTGTCTGCAGCCTGTGATTGAGTTGGAATTGTATAAATGGTTCTAATGGAATTACTAAATAGATCTTTCTTGTAAGTAGAAAGGATATCGGTGTATAGAATTTGGTCTATTAACTACCTTGCTCTTTTCCTACGCTTTCGCTTTGTGCATATTTGCCGTCAGTCTCTTAAATTTGTTGTCGAACTTAAATTACACAACAAAATGTTATTTGCTCTTGACAAGAGTAAATAGTCAGTTTTTCAAGGTTTAGCAAGCCTATAGCAGACATTAGATCATCGTAGCTTAATAGATGTTGGTTGCCTTATGCTGAAATCTTACTTACTGTGCTACTTACTAGTATTGCATACAGCGAAAGCCTTACAACAGTAACTTATTTTGCTTTCATATGCATATATTTCTGCAATCCAAATCTCATATACTTCAATCTCATTACCTCGTCTTTCCCTTTACTTTAAACAGGCGTTAAAACTCTCATCCGAGGCTGTTTTATTCTTTTCATTGGGGCTGTCTTTTACATGGCGGTTCCCAAACTCTTCTCACTTTAGCTCGCCTTCATGCAGATGTTACCAGAGGATACTTGGTCTAAGACCGAAAGTCGTGAGCTGCTTGAGCCATATGTAAAATAAACTTTCAGACTACTCCCAAGTGAATGGCGCTCAGAGAACATTCCTCACTTGCGTAAACATAGCTCCATTCTATTGTTCAAGCTCAATATTGCCTCGTCGTTTCCTTGACATTAAACTTAGTGGCGTCGTATAGGCAGCTGTTTCGCTAAAGTGGCACTAAAACTACCGAAATGATGTTATCTAATTCCTAGCAGAGAAGTCTAACCCGAAAGTATTTCATTCTCTTGCTTCGAGGTCTGAAAAGACGAGTTGCAGAGCGCTCAGTCTGTACTTTGAACTGTGGCTAGGCGTTTACACGTTACTGAGATTTTGGTAAGGTTAACTCTCATATGCGCCTCGCTTCAACTGAGAGCGTCATTTTTAAGCGGCAACAGTACCGTATTGCGTTTTACCATCCGTCGATGATTATGAACTTGTGAAACATTTTGCTATTATGGAGCTGGTTGTTTCGTCTGTTCGTGTTATTGTTGTGGCGCCACAATTCTGCCGAGTTCAAAAAATACAAAATCCGGCTCCGTTCCGGTTACAAAGACCCGACTGTTGTGGGAACGGGTCTGCTTGTATGTCGGCATACACGGCTATGAGATATCGATCTAAAATTCTACACATGATCTCTTCTCTACAATAAGCTGCTCATTTGTCCGAACCGTCATTATCGGACCACTAGAGCTTTAGAAGCCATAGCTTTTTCGTTTCGTGAGGTATTCTCAAGAAATTCGGTGTGGGTTATTGTCCAAGGCAATGGGAAATAGTTCAGATCGGATCACCATAGCATATAGCTGCAAAAATACAAAATATTCAATCAAAATGAAGTTCTGTAAGGAATCTGTGAAGTATGTATTTTCCAGAGCCCCGTGAAGAAACACTAATCTTTTTAAGTCTCTACAAGAAACATTAGGAGTATCAATAACACATTTATTTGTTTCTCTGTCTCTTTGATTCTTAACATTTTTTTAAGTCTAAAACTGCAGAGCCATTAGGCAAATATTTGTGCCTCGTCGCTCCCAGTTTAAATCACTGATTTCTAAGCTCAAATACATATCTCGAGAAATATCTTTCTCTAAGACCGAATTGAGACTTAAATTGACTGTTAGCTAAGGCTATAATGAAAGCTCGTCGGTTATTCGAGGGCGAGTCGCACTTCACCTTGTCATGCAACTATAAATTCCTCATTTTACAATAAAAAATCTAAAAATAACTAATATATGCATTATAAACTAAAACTTTGTATGCGCTTCAGCAATTAATTATTCGATAATTTATTAAAAAATAAGCGTAGTTTCACTGATTTCTCCTTTGTCGTTGGGCGACAGCGCTTCACTTCGTGACTGTCGCATCACAAAAGCGCTTATAACGATTAATAATTACATGTTGCCGTACAAGCCAGCGCACATACATACATACATGCACACACAATGTAGTTTTTCCATGATTTCTTGGCCGCCGCCCACCGCCAACACCCCGCTACCAGCTGCAACAAAGCCTTTTTTAGACTCGGCCCTTCATTTTTTGTCGTTTCACTACACTTGGCCTTCAGTAAAATTTAATTATAAATAATTGTACGATATAAATCAACACAATTGACGAGACAAGTCTGTCCTTGCTGGTGTGTATGAAGTTGCATTGCCATGACAAGTGATACACTCACTCGCTTGACAAGCGAACAAAGTGCCCATGCGACATACACACACACACACACCCATAGTCGTGCCTAGGAGCAGTCGCACTCTAGCTGCTCATCGTTCATCGTCATATTCGCGCACTGGTAGGCTGGCTAAGCAGTGTTTGTTAACACATAGTCGTCATAAATTCAGTGGGGCACGCATCCTCCTTACTTGCCGCTGCCACCACTGCAACACGCACAGGCACACACATGCAGTCGTGTATCGCCTGCATTGACCATGAAAAAGTCGACAACAAAATAATTGGCTTTACGCTAGGATGTCAATTATAATTATAAAACTTAATTATAGCAGCAGCGAGGCAGCATTTTTTTCCGATCCCAGAAAGAAATCAATGCATAAAATTCGTTTTGTGGCGAGCAGCATGTGGCGGCGGCTGTTGAAGGACGCAGAACTGGTATGCAATGCTAAATGTCCCCTCGGATGAGCAGCTATGCATTGGCTACATGCACATATACTCATAAATGCATACAAACGGATGTGTGTGGACTTATATCTGCTGTAATAAAGGCCAGTAAAGGTGCATGCCGCATACAGCCACTCGAAAGTTGCGCAAAAAATGAAGGGAATCTGTCGCAACAGCAAAGCGCCTCATACATACCTACACAATCGCATGTACATGTGTACATATGTATAAAGTTTATTTGCCTTACAAAGTTGCATATTCCTGCGGCTCCGATTTTCCATGCTCGGTTCGGCCATCTAGTTTGGCAGCAACCACTCGTCAGCAACATAAGTGCAGCAACACCAGTAGCACCACGCAGTGTACCGGCCATAGATCATTTTATTTTGATCCATTGACAATTTGTTGGCGTCCATCTTTATCACTTTATGGCATTGTCGATTAACAAAGCACCAACAACACTTATAAAGTACTGCAAAATGAACTACCGCACAGTGGAACAGAAAAATTTTGCTGGGTATAGGTACATTTCTCTTATGTAAAGGTTCTGTTTTAGGCATGTAGTTTGTTAGAAAAAATTAAAGATATATTATATAATTTAAAGAAATATCAAAGAATTTAGCTTACTCATAAAGAAAAGGATTTGTCATCGTGTTTTAAAAGTGATTTCAGGCAAGCGAGCCCCGCGGCTGGCTCGAATAAATTTTTAATTTCGATCACTTTGTAATCATTAGTTGTCATAAAGGTCGAAAGAACAGTTGGTATGATGAGGACTGTCATATCGTAGTGGAGAGAAAGCAGACTGCCAACCTCCCACAACGCAAGCGAGGTGGGATAGATACCAAGAGTTGAAGAGATAACGAGTCGCCGAGGCAGACAAAACAGAAAGAGGGCGAATTGCGTGAGTGTGAAGAGCTTAACAAGCTGACTGACAGGGGTAATGCTCGAAAATTCTATGAAAAGATGCGGCGGCTAACAGAAGATTTCAAGAGCGGAGCATACTTTTGTAGGACCCAAAGTGGTGATCTAGTGGCTGACATTTAGAGCATACTGAAGTTATTTTGGGAACACTTTTCCAGCCAGCTGAACGGCAGTGAAAATTTAGCATCTGGAAATGGCGAACCCGATTCCCCAATTAATGACGATGGAATAAATTTCCATTGCCCAATCTACAAAAAGGGGGACCCCATCTGCGCCAACTTAATATCGCATATAAAGTTTTATCGAGCGTAGAATGAGAAATACTGAAACCCACCGTCAAAAAACTGATTGGACCTTACCAGTGTAGCTTTAGATCTGAAAAATCTAGTACCGACCAGATTTTCATTATGCTTGGAAAAAACTCGTTAACGGAAGAAGAAAATAATACGAGCTGCAAAGCTAAATAGAAAAGATGCAATTTTCTACAACAGTTAGTTCTGTTTTCTTTAAAGTGGATAAGGAAGTGTTTGGGTCTGGTTGTGAACGAAAGGCAGACGAAAAATCGCCTGTCATCAAACATATGTACAGTCATCGCATACGCGACTTGACTGGCACGTCACTGTTGCACGTTGAAATCCACCGCAGAATAAGTCTACCAATAGGTGCTACTTTGGACTGAGTAGGCAATGAAAAGTAAAGTCCTTTCTGGACGAACAAAAACTAAACTCTATAATTCCCGCATTATTCCCGTCCAGCTATATGGAGCGGGTCCGTTGACAATGACATCATTTGATGAGATGACCTTGGTAGTGTTCGCGAGAAATGTTTTGCGAAGATTTATGGTCCTTTGCGCATTGACAACGGCGAGTACCGCAGTCGATGGAACGATGAGCTGTACGAGATATACGCTGACATTCTAGTCTAATTTTGATACTTCACCTAGTTCCTTGCACTGTGGAGCTCCTTGGTATCTCTGAATATAGCAGGATATAAGTTGTGGAGGTGTTCCAGCGTCTCTCTCATGCCTACTTGCCTGCTCTCTCTTCGTGTCATCAGAGTTTTGGAGTACACAAATTAGCCAGAGATACTTTTTCGTACCGCCTAATGAAAGAAAACTTGAAATTAAAAAAAAAAAAAATTTAGTCCCCTATTCGCGTAGCTTCTGAACACTGTACGCTGTAAAGCAACCGTCTGCAACCCCTTACAAGCTCTTACACAAAAAATGCCATTTTGTGGAGATACGAGGACAAATGACAGTCAGTAAATTTTCAACTGAAATCCGATGAGTTCAGCGTCAAGAACACAAAACCAACAGCAAACAGGGTACACAAGTTGCCGGTGTTGTTGCAACATGTTTTGATTGAAAAGTGGCAAGCTGCATCGATTTCGCAATGCTTGTGGCGCACACTTTATTCCCACCATTGAGGACGCACCATTTCTTGCCGCCGTTTTTTTTTTTTGCTGGTGCTATTTTGAAGCGTAGAATTCATTTTAGTCTTTCGGTTTCTGTGACAATTTTATTTTCAACTTGACTCTTTTACGCTGCACTTCAATTGCTTCTTTTAGCGCTATGCGACGGCGCACCACCGGAAGTCCTTTGGCATTCGAGCCAGTTCGGCGTTAAAGGTAGACAAACAAAAAACGCAGCAAAGTAGTGCGACAACAAATACAAATGGGCGGACGAGATAAAAACATTAAGCAGTAGCAAAAATGAAAAATAAAACGTAGAAAGGGGGGAAGAAAGAAGGGTTCAACAGTAGACATAATAAGCCCACAGGGAGCTATTTTTATCGCGATTAAGTTACGCCGTTTTTATTTAAGCTCAGAAAGGACTTTAAGTGTTTATAGCCGCTGCTGCTCTTATCTCTTATTATTTATTTGTCTATCATTGTTGCTATTTTCAGCGTGTTTTGTTTGCTATTTAAAAAGGAATTATTTCGAGTAATGCAATTATTTCGTTAGAGGGTACCGTCTACCGTTTGCATTTTGAAAATTTGAATTTAATGGTAGGAGACACACTTAAAACTTAACCTTAAATGCTTTGTGACTTGGTATTTTCGTTAAATTTCTTTTTTTTTTTGTCAGTACTCTAAAATATTTTACTGATATTTTAAATTGGAAATCTGGAGGGGCTCAAATTTATTCCTCCAAGCAAATTGGCCGTCGTCCTTGAGCTTTAAGTGACGCAATTTTCTAGTCCTCTCTACTTTTATCCTTATACAAAAACGAGAGAACCTTAACTTCACATACACCGATACTAAAATAGCTTTCACAGTTACATTACTCATAGCATAAAAGGATATAATCGGTATCTTGACTTTGTTTGTATAGCAGCTATTGCTATAGTGGTCCGATCTGGTAAATTTCTTCTAGTATTATAGCACAGTCAGGACAATAAAAACATTGTGGCTAACTTAATATAACCTGTTCAGCTTACTTTTTGGGTTCCAGTCCACAAGGTCATTCCGGGAAATGAAACAGGCATTTGTTTGACTACCAAGCCGAACGGTACAGAAAATACACAAGTTACTAAATACAATACACATTGAAATTTCCGAAACGGCTGACAGACAAAATAGGGTGAGATGGAGTTCCTTAAGGACTTGCTGGATCGCCAAGAACAGGTGCAAAAGCACTGAAGGAAATTACGCATGAGATTTGCGCACACGGTTTGCGATAACATTAGAGGACGGTTGTTGGCCTATTGGCAGGTCAAAATTTACCAGAATATGTACACATCACATGCGAGCCGAATGGGTAACCGATAACTCAAGCAGCAAGTGCGAGGAAGAAGGAATGAGGGAGACGCTGTAATACCTCTTCTGCTTCTGTCTGGTCTTATCTGGAATTACTAGATATCTAGGGCATTGACAAAGTGCTTGTTGGAGTATAAAAGTAAGATTTCAAGTATTGACAGTTCTGAAGAACTAGTTGAAAATATCAAAATAAGAGGATGAAACCCTCAGCTCGTATTAAACTCAACCTCTATATGGTATTACGCAAGATATACAGGTATAGTTCTATATATGGCGAGAGAGCAAGGCGGTATAACAAATCTTAATCTTGCCGCCTTTCCCGGCTTTTAGCGTAAATTTAAGCATACATTCTTTTTACTGAGATTTTCGTAGTTAAAAACTTTGTCGGAACATTAATTTGTATCGCTTCTGGTAAACATTTATCGAAGTCACAACTCACCGTCCTATTAATAATTAGTGGCTGCAGTAACTGCAATTCATTGATAACATCTTCTGTTTTGAAAACCGTTTTGAATATCCATTAATTAATAGGTCTAATCATAGAATCCTTTTCGTTCGAAAAACTTGTCGATTCGATCGAAGTAAATTACGTCTAAATCAATAAATCCATACCAAGAACACATTTATCTATGAAGCTAAATTCACTTATCGACTCGAGATATTACATTCCGTGGTTAACAGATGTCCTAACCTCGAAACACTCGTAACCGAAAAATCGAGAATGGTTTACGAAATCTATCTGTTGATCAGTGAATTGCGGAAACTTAAAAAAGTGGAGCATTATGTGAATAAATTATTAAGGACGTACTAAGTTATGTTTAAATGTGTATTTTAGAGACAAGATACAAAAATTATCACGTTGAGTCAATTTTTTATGACTCTTTCGAAATTTTCGACTGATATCTGGTGAATGACACACGTGATGTTTGAATACAACGCCTGAATCGAAGCGAGATTGTCCGTATAGACTTTATATTTTACATATCTCTTCAGGAAGAAGTCTAACGGTATGGTACCACACAATCTTGGGTGGCCAATCGACCGGCCCAAAACGTGAAATTATCTGCTCACTCAGTGTTCTCTGATTAAATCCATTGAATGGTGCGATGTGTGGAAAGTCGCCGTCTTCTTTAAATCAAGTGTCGCAGTAGTAACGAGCTGCAAATGCAGGCATCAAATGATCCGTTTTCAAGGCGCGATAACGGTCTCCATTGACGGTTACGTTCTCACCGGCATCATTTCTGAAGAAATATGGACCGATGATTCTCCCGGCCCACAAACCACACCGAACCGTTGTTTTTTCAGGATGAAATGGCAGATTTTGAATCTTTTCAGGTTGCTGTCCGTCCCAAATTCGCATCCCAATGCAATTTCTTCTGTTTGTAAATCCACTGAGCCAGAAATGGACCTCATCGTTGAACAAAATTTGTCTCGAAAATTTCGGATCTTCTTGTCTTTGATGTCGTTTGAGGAGGTCGTGCAACTTCAGTTCTTGCACAAGCTGGACTTTGTACACTTTCGATCAAAGATCTCAGCGTACAATTCGCTTAGTAATTTCATACGTTAGTTCGAGTTTCTGCGAATGCCGCCGAATTGACTCTCCGGCGTAAGTCGTTCCACGATGAAATGCCAAACAATACTAACATGACAGCTTGATACAACTCTCACGTGATCTGTCGAAACAGATTATTAAAAAAAAATAACTTTACTTGGATCACCCGTTAATTGACTCGGAGATACTCCATAGTTCTTGAGAACTTTAATCTGCATTTGTTATTGGACCACACTTCTTCGAAAATAATATTATCGCTTATTTTGTGTCACGTGCCACTTGGACTTTCGTCATTTAAAAGTACTTTTTACTGTCGTTGATTTTACCATAAAATTTGCTCTTATTTTTATGTCTTCATGTGCTTGATATTCGCTTCCAGCACTTTAATGAACTCGACTTGCGTAAATTAAATAGCGCCAAAGCCAGCAAATTGTCAGGTGGCAGAAGCCGGCAACTAATTTATGTGTTAGCCGTTGCAACTAAATATCTATGCGGCTGCCAGAAAGTGTTGGCCTTTATCTGTTATACAAGTCTAATTTCTGCCACCGTTAGACTACTGCCAACAACCAACTCGTGGACATATAGCAATGCGCTGCCAATGCCAATTGGAAATAGCTGCTCTTTTACTGCCATTTCCGGTGTCAGGCTACAGAGCCCAGCCAACCGCGCCAGTTCGCAGGGGTTTATTTGGCCCCACCCATTAGCGCTGTTGGAGTAATCGAGGAGGCAACCACATTACAACAGCAACTTTAGGCTTTGCTTTAGTTGTTTCTACACTCTTTATTGCAGCGCGGTTGATTGGTTTCGTCGGATAAAAAAGCAAATGGAAGCACAACAACAACGGCAAGTGACTAAACAAGAAGTCGCACAAAAACCAATGTCGAACATGGAATTCCATCAGATTAATGCTTGTTAATATTGTCGCCAATTTAATAGATATTCGTCTACCCAGCGTCGCACACCAACTGCTGGCCACCAAGCGATGCAGAGACATACCACTACAGTCTGTCGGTTGCAAAAGTGGCAAATGTTAAAAAAATGTTGCAAACATACGACATAGTTACATAATTGTAGTTGCAGTTGTTGTTGTTGCGGCAGCAAATCAAACCCTACGTAATGCGAGTGCTGCTCCTCAGCTTGACGAGCCGTTGGCTGGCGGCGGCTGTGACTGTCGTTTGGCTGGCTGAAATGGTTTGGTGACTGCCAACCAGTCAACGAGTCATTCAATTCACCGCCGATGTTGCGATGTTGCAATTGTTTGTGTCTCATATGTAGCGAGGTATGTGTCTACATTACATAGGCTGGCTAGGCTGACATTCCGTCAGTCGGTTGTCTGTCTGCCTCTTTTACGTCACAAAAAACAACGCCTTTGCGGGGCTTCACCTGACGTCCGACGCGCCACACTTGTTTGTTGCATGTAAGTTTACTGTTTGGCTTGTCTCATTTTTAATGCCAACTGCCAAACGCCGATGCCACCTGCTGCTGCGGCATGTTGCAGCTACCCCGTGTCGCAAGTACAGCCCCCTCCAGCACAGTGTTGCTGTGTCGCACTGCAGTTTGTGGTTGCGGCTACAATTTCAACGCGCCACTTAGTTGTTGTTCTTTGTGCTAGTTTTTGTTGTTGTTCTTGTAATTTGTTTTTGCTCTTGCTGCTGAACAGCAGCGTCGTCCTGTTGCCATTGCTGGCTGGCACTACTCCATGAAGTCGCGCTTACTTACACACCTTGCAACTCACACCGCACCGCCATTGTGGCACCACTGTGCTCGGTGTTCTTCTTACTCATTTCTGTGGCACAAATGAGCAGGTGCTTCTTGAAGCATGTTCACTTTAATTGATGAGGGATTTACATTTTTCTACACTTCGCTGCCAGACATTCCGTTCGTACTGCACACACTAGTTTAGAGTTTTCCGTTGAAAGATTTAACGCGCGTATGTGTCTCGGAGTGCCGCAAGTGGCTCACCATTCAGCGCTTGTAATCCATAGGTGGCACAGGAAGGGCGGCGAAATTATAATTGCAAAACACCAGAGTCATCTTCTTAGTAGTGACATGTCGTATTGGATTACCTGCTGCGCCAGCATAAAGGGTTCGCTGGCTTGGTCAGCGCTCAAGGCTTGGTCTGCCGGCTGGCATTCTGCTGTGGTCACTAGCTATGCATATGCATGAGCAGCGCTGTGTAAGGTGCAGCAAGACGTACTTTGTAAATATAATTTCTGCTTGTCGATTTTCTATTTGCTTGTAATCACATGCGAAGCCTCGACTCTTGGTAAATGACTTATCTTCTTAAGTATTCTTAATGAAAGTCTTTTGCTCAAGATGAAATAAATTGCATGGCGACTGGTTTGCTATCGGCAGCTTAAATTAAATTTATGTGATTGAGTTGCTTTTGTAAAGCGTTGTGTTGAAGGAAATAATTATTGCTGGTGCATTAAACAAAATCAAATTTTTTTTTGCAAAGTTCGAAAATTTTCTTTGGAGCTACTGTACAATTTACTTTATTTATATTTAAAAAAACTTTCAGAAAAGCTACAAAATAACTAAACATTACTTTCTCAAGCCAAATTCATCCATCCATTTCAATCTTGAGAAAAATTGAAGAACTCCTGTATACTTAGTATGCTTATGCATTGCCGGGTAACTTCTTTTTCTCCTTTACTGTCGGAGTCACCTATTTCATGGTTATAACCGAGTTAGTTCCAGTGTTTCTTCATTTCGCTTTTTCGTGCGAATTCGAAATGCCAAGAACAGCCAGGTCCTTTTCTACCTTATCCTTCCAACGGAGTGGAAGCCTCCCTCTTCCACATGTCGAACTATGTCAATGTCGTCGGGTAACTCGTACAGTTCATCATTCCATCGAATACGATGATTCTATACGCAAAGCACCATAAATCTTCCGCAAAAGCTTTCCCTCAAACATTCCTAAGGTCGACTCATCAGCTGAAGTCATTCTCCATGCCTCAGCACTATATATCAGATGAAAAGTATGAGGGTTTTGTAGAGTCTCATCATTGTTCGTCGGGAGAGGAATTTGCTTTTCAATTGCCTACTCAGTCCAAAATAGCATCCGTTGGCAAAAGCGATTCTGCGTTGGATTTCAAGGCTGACGTGTTACTATCTCTTTGTGCTTTAGAAAGAATTGAATTTTAACAAAGCTGCAGAAAAGCTTAATATTCCAATCTAAAATCTAAAATAGAGCTTAGTCCTAAAACTGTATCAAAACTATAGTATACTAAGATATAAAGACAAAAGGAGCGGGGTTTTCCGTAGTAATCCAAACACAGTGGGCAGCTTCAAACTAAATGACTAGAATTCGATATTTCAGGCTGAAATTGTCGCCATGTTAGAGGGTGCCAAGTGGGCTTCTGCTTTAAGCGGCAAGTACATAAACATTCTAGTGGATAAGTAAGCGGAAATTACGGTTATCCGTAGCGCTTATACTAAGTCTCATTAGGTTAAAGCAGGCAATAACCAGATTTTCTGAAGGTTAATATCATATAGGAATAGAAGGAAATGAAAAGTCAAAAACACTTTCCTGATTGAGGATAGCTGGAGACAGAATTACTCTAAGTAGCCAAAGGGCAGCTCCTTTAAAAGTTGTCACTATTTTACGAAGTTGCTAGCATTATATGTTTGAAGGTTAATATCTTTACCTGAAACTTGGAGACAAAGCTACTCTGGGGTACTGTTGATGGTGGACAGACCAAAAAGATATTACTGCTAGGAAAAACTGAGCTTAATATTCAGCGGAATGCACAGCTTGTGCGAAGGCTGATGAGAGCCTGCAACACTATTCATGCAAATACCCAGCATTTAGCCAGTTGAGAAGAAACATATTTCACGGGTACCAATACTCCAACTTAAGAGACATTGGGCAGCTGAGGTGCAAAAGAAACAGTTTTGTTTTACCAAATCCAGTGAATTGTTGGATAAGAGTTACATTGGACACTACACGGGGACGCAAAGGGCCTAATGTTGGCCCAAGTTCGGCCGCTTGCGCTCCACCACACAAGCGCCTCTCTTTTCTACCAACCAAATCGTATGACAAGCTGAGTCGATTTAGCCATGTTCGTCTGTATGCAATAGTTCTAAATGGGGATTATGGTAGAGTTGTGCAATAAATTTTTAATTCTTGTGCTGCCATATTTTTGTCATATCTGTTTGGCTATTTGGCATTTGGTTGTGTATTTCCCACTAACCTCCGGCTAACCGCATCTGATTTGTGTAAAGAGAATCCTGACTTAGCCAAAACGTCAGCTTCTTCGTTGCCAAGAACCCAAGTTACCGAGAAGTGGAGTTGATCTGCCAGTGAGCTTAAAGCCTTCCTACATTTATTTACCTAACTGTGTATATCGTAATTCTTTTTATCTTTCCATAGTTGTTCAGTAGAACTCCACAGACCTTCTCTATGCCTAGTACATCCGCTTGGAAGCTGCTTGCTGAGTTTGATAGACGGATAGAGAGAGAGAGAGAGATATCAATATCGTCGGAGTCTATCGCCTTCCTTATTCCGCAGTCAGTTTTAGATCCGTTTTACAGATAGTATTTTCCTTCTCTACTAAACCTCTTCCCCATTCACATGTAGAGGGTATTCTCACCTGGAAGTCAGTATTAAAACTTAACCTTGGGAGGATATATGGCATATAAGCGGAAAGTAAACCTTCCGATCAAATTTAAGCTCTTGTAAGGATTTTTTTTATTTGTGAAGGGTATTATATTTTTGGTTCAAGCTATGTTGCCAATTTTTTCCTGTTTCAAGATAAGATATCTTCAAGTTTTGGCAACAACTAAGAAGTGTTACAAAGGTTACTAAGGACTGTTGAGAACCTTAATAGTTTTCAGATAGCTTAATAAAAAAATAATAAAACAGAATATTTTGCGCTTTTAATTAATGTCATAACAAAAAAATCGGAAATTGGATAAGATAGTAATAAATTAGGAAAAAATCGTAAGTATTACAAATATTACATTACATTGTTGTATATAACTAAACGTCTAAGATGTAAAGTAAGCTTAGATTCTACATTAATCTTTACCGCCATAGTGACAACTTGAACAAACAAAGAAACTACCCAAAACTAAGTCTGAACTCACATTAAGCACAATCTTGACAGGAAAATATGTAAATTCACCAACAAGCAACATGCAACATGCAACATGCAGCTAAGCCCTCACCGGATAGACACCTCAGCTCCTATTTCCACGCCACCGCTGTGGCTTTATTTATTTACCTCTCTCTCTGTCTATTTGTAAGTCAGTCAGGCGAAACCATTTGTCTATGCGCTGCTGTTCCACGTCATTGTGCAACTCATTTGTCTCACCAAAAGTGTGTGGTGGTCGCGGTATTGGTTACCGAAACGCATTGGCGGGATAAGCTGAATTAGATATCGCCTGCCGTAGGCAACATAAACAACGGATTTCTTTCAACTATTTAGAATGCTGACGGGCCGTGTCCCCGCAAGCCCAAAAAGCGCAGCGAATGCCAAACAAATGTCAGGCATGCAACAGTACAAACAACAGCAACCACAGCGCGTTTGCATTAGCTCACACATGCGAACTGTCATTTAGTCACTCAGCTGGTCAGCCTGACAGTTAGCCGGTGAGTGAGTTAGACGGCCAATGCGGCGGTTGGGCCAGTGTCACAGCTCAGACAGACAATGCAATTGCAAATAAGGCTGTGAAAGCATGTTGTTGTCTAACATTTAATGCGGCTACAGGGGACAGCCCATATAGGAGTGTGTATGCGTGTGTTTGTTTGTATAATTACATATTTGTACGCCGTGTGTCACCCGGGCGACCTGTCATGCGTTGCACTAACAAACCTACATGCTTTATATACATATGTGTGTGCATGTGCCGTTATCGAGTGTGCTTTTCTGAAATTACACGAGACAAAGCTGACATCTGAACAAATTGCTTCGATTAGTTTTCGTAAGCGTTGCCACTTTATTTAACATGCAGTGAAAGTCTGACGATGACGACGGTGACAGCGGCTGGCGTTGTGGCTCTAGTTGCCGACATGACAGTGGTGGTGTTGGTAGTACCGGTGTTTAGTTACGCAATGGTGCATGTGCACTTTGGACTGCTTGCAGGTTTCCGCCGCTTTCGGCCGCCTCCGAAACGTCTCCACTTGTTGTTGATTAATTTAATTAAAAAGTGCTCACGAATGCTGGAAAATCGTGACTGCGAACTGGCGAAAGTTGAGAGGCGGCGGTTGTAAATGTACTTACTATTTGTAGATTGTAATAAATTTGTACGAGTAGGTACACATAAATATGTACATATATTGATGTACATACATATGTATATAAGTAAATGGGTATGGCATTTAGGTGGAGTATGTTGTCTCTTTCGCTGCACTCACTTTTGTCATATTTGAGTATTTAGGAACCCCAAGCTAATGTTTCTTAGCCACACCTAAAGTGAAATTCTTTACACAATCAAGAAGAAGAAGAAACAATAAGATTCACTAAGGGACTAAGTCGACTATAATGCCCTTCACATCTATATTTCTTATAGTATAAACGAGTATCATTCATTCATTAAACAGTTTCTTCAGAGGCTGTATAGCTGCATTAAACAATAACCCATTCCAAAGTTCGGGAATATATGTATCTCTTTAAATAAAAAAGGTCCCACGCATGGACCTGTATTTGATGTTTTAGTTTGTGTGTCGGCTATAAGCTATAGTGTTCCGATAAATCCAATAAATGAGCAGCTCTTTTTGTAAACTCTCAGCTGCGGCTGCTATATTTTCTTCACTTCGGGCTCGACGTGGTCTATTCGGTCGAATATTATCCAATAATGAATGCTGGGTCTCAAGATGGTTGATGGTGTGGCAAATAGCACGCACAGTAGGCCGATTATGCTGACCATAAGTTGAAACAAGAGCGCAAAACACATTCCGGGACGGAAATTTGCGTGATGAAATAACTAAATATTAAACAAAAATAACATTAAAACTTGGTACCATTCGAAATAGGTTATACGACTTTGAAATGGACGCGCTTATATCGTCCATACGTCCATATACGTCAATTTTTAACAAGAGAGCCGATCGCGAGGAAAACGAGCCGAGCGTTAGTGAATGAAGACAGCTTATGTCTCTCAGTTTTGCCAAGAAAAAACTCTGTGTTAAAAAATAATTGCTAAAATTCTGACCAGTCGTTAAAAAAAAAATATCAAATAGGCTATCTAACCCGATCTCTAACATATGATTCTATATAATACATAAGTACATATGTAATGCAAAAATTTTAAGCTCGCAAAACATAAGAAACCAATGAATATGTTGACAATTCAATATTAAAAGATAATTGTTTACTAATTTGTTCAAAATCTCCGGGAGGATTTACGGTTATTGCGGTCACAAGAAATATAATTTGAACCCCATGGTAAGGAACTCACGTATTTTTGAGTTTTTGGAATTTTTCTCAAACAATGTTTTTCTAATATGCGATCTCTCGCCACACAATCCGTACCGTCTCTTACTCACCCTTTCACCTCAATGGCAACAACACTTTCATTGATTTGCATTACAACATCAGTGAACAATTTCCGCCTTCTGATTTGCTCCCCAACAATTATCGGCATGTTTACACTCCAATTATTCACGCTCACATTTGCAATGCAGCGTTAAATATTATGTTTTAATGTAAACAAGCACTTCGAGCTTATTTGCATAATATTAAATATATTAAAATTGCATATCATTTACATACACACACACACACATGCAAATATACCAATGAGTAGCTGGATATGCGCATAATTGCCATAGAATAAATAATAATGGAAAAAAGATAAACCAATTTCATTTCTGTCGCAACAAATACTTGTAGACACGAAATGATGGTGAAACGATAAAGTGGCTTAAGTCGACTTGAGTTTTTGAGCGCTATTATAGTTATTATGAGTAATTTCTTTTAGACCCGAAGCTTTATTTCAACTCGGGTAATATTTTGGAAGTTTAAGCTACGAAATATGTAAAAAGTAGTTAAAGAAAACAGCTGAGATTTCAATAGAAATCAAAATACCTAACTTCGCTTAAGTCAACTTAAGCCTTTTTAACATAGTGACATATAAATTGACATGGTAATACATGCCGTTATTCATTACTCATATTATTTGTATTGTTTTTCCATTATTTTTGTTGTTGTGTTTGCTGTTGTTGTTGTTGTATTACATATTTAGCATTTTGCATTAATAATTTTTATTTCGATTTTGCGGTTGAACGAGTTTGCCATACATCTCTATTTATTTATGGCATTTACATATTTGGCCTGTGTATAAATTAAATTTGCCTCAATTTTTTCGCTTTTCCCGTTTGTGTCTCATTTCTTTATTTATCGCGCGTATTTTGTGTTGTACACTTTATCATGTGTGTAATTATAAACATTTGTTAATAATTTCAACAGTTCTGTGTTCGCTGACAAAAAGTGTCAAAAGTAATTTTTATTTAATGCAGCAACAACAACAAGAAACTGGAATTCCACAACAACTATCGTGAGAGCGAACAGTTGTCTGGCATTTTTCTCTCTCGCCCGGTTGCCGGGGCTTTCAATTTCATTAGCTTACTTTTGCACTGAAGTTGTGTGTGTGGTTGTATATAAGTATGTATATATGTAATATATGTATATATGTAAATATGTACTATATGGGTGTGGTTCGCTCGTCAGTTGTTGGCTATTGTTACATTTCGCCCACATCTTCCCTTTTTTTGGTTTGGTGAATTTCACTCAAGTTGAACTTTCGAAAGTTGACAAATGTCACAAATTGGCTGTCACTTCGGGCATTATAGTTAATTATATGCATACGTCAATGATTGTTTTTTTTAATGTCTTTTTTTTAAGAAAATAAATCAGAATGAATGAGAAAACTTTACTTTTGATCACAGTTAAATATAATTTTTTATATTATTTTTAAATATCCTATTCCAAAGAAATATAGAAGAAGAAAAAATTTTTCTAACTGTGTTCTTCAGTGTTTCTCAAACTTTGAAATGGAAACAAAATCAGTTCTCTTCTTTTTCCTTACTGGCGTAGTCACCGCTTACACCATGAAAGCTGGAATGTTCTCTTCCATCCGGACAATATGCCCTTGCCAGCGCAGCCGCTGTCTCGCGATTCGCTGAACTATGTCAATGTCGCCTTTTATCTCGTACAGCTCATCATTCCGGTATTCGCAGTTTCCAATGTGCAAAGGACCATACATCATCCGCAAATCCTTTCTTTCGAACACTCATAAAAACGACTCATTAGATATGTCGTTGTCCATGCCTCCACACCATATACCAGAACGGGAATATTGAGGGACTTGTTGAGTTTGGTCTTCGTTCGTCGAGGTTGGACCTTACTCCTCAATTGCCTACTCGATCCAAAGTATCACCTGTCCAAAGTTGCTTTGCTTTTCAAGACTGATATTGTGATGTTGTTGGTGTTGATACTGGTTCAGTTCTTTAGTTAAATCCAATATCTCTCCGAGATCACTTTTTACCTTCATTTGTGTTTAGGTTGAAAACCATATTTGCCATGATTCTACTGTTGAGTTTTTAATATCTGCATATGTAAATATATTACTCAAAATTCTCTACTTAATCTCAAATTTGACTAAGATCTGAATGGTTATCAAGAGCAGTACCTTCAAATAGTGTCTTTTGAATATTTAAAATTTATTATTTTTATTTATTCATTTATTTTTTCAGTCGTCGCAACAGACGGAATAGTTTTTTTTTTTGGTGTAACCTTCAGAAACTTCTTCGATTCTCCTCAGTTGTGCCAAATCGCTGTCACCGCATTGATCCTTTGAGTTTGCTGACTAGCCAGAAGTTAAACGGAGCCAAATCGGACGAATATTGCGATTGAGGAACGATATGACTCCAGTTCTATGCAAATAAGTCGCAAAGATCCAAAGTTGCATGTGAGCGATTTTAGCACCAACGGAGACTTTGTGTATTTGAGACAAAAAACATTCTTCAACCTGGTGTGGGATGAGCCAAATGATATTCCAACACTATAATTGAGGTGTCTAATTGCCAATTGACGATTTTAAAGCACCGAATCTTTGATTTTTTGGCATTCATCGGTAAAGATTGATTGCCGTCCAGACCGCGGTTCGTTGGCTTTAGGCTGTGAACTCGTTGTAGCACTTATAAAAGTATTTTTCTTCCGTAGTTAGATTAGCAAAGGTCTTCGGCAACGTTTTCCACGTGTCTGCTCCATAATATAAAGCAAGTTCTTTGCTCAACAATATCAACCATTGTAAAAATCGAAATTCATTTTTGGTTGTTATAGACAGTACTACCAATCTAGAAAAAAATATACCTGCCTTCCTCCCGGGAGTTTGAAGTGCCAGTTTCACCTTACTTTTTGACTGCAGTAGTATTTCTAGAACGGTGATTAGATCTCGCTATTATCTCTATAAATCGATTTCGGAAAACCAAAGTGACCTATAACTGTATTGCTATTAAAAATTAAGCCTTTTTACTCATCATATATAGATCTATACTAGGGTGAAAGGGGTATAACCAGTAAGATAAATTAATGAAGTTGAATTTACTTTCCGAAAATCCGGTAATTATTGACTGCAATCACGATTATGATGCTATGAGCCAAAGTTGCTAAATTGTGTACTATTTGAACAATCATGATCTAGAATCTCCTATGCTTGAACGGCCACAAAAGTGCTCCAACGTGTTGAAGACGGTAATTACCTGTCTAAGAATCCATATTGACATTATTATTAGACAGGTTCGAATAACACTTCAGTTGTAGCAGTAATTACTGTGTAATCATTTATCGATTACTATTATTATTTACAGTATTTTACATTTCATAGAAACCCCGGTTTGCCTTGTAGTAATTAACAAGTGTTGGAGTGGTATGTAATAGAGTTACATATATGTACGTATAATGTAAACAAGTAAGTTTGGGCTGCGAAGAGAGAATACTTATTTGTTTCGCTATAACTCGCTTGATATAAAAATATGCTAGCGGCGTAAAAAAATACTTATTTGTAACAGAACACACTCCAACGGTTTTGTAAAAAAAAATTACAAAGCAATGCCGATTTTAGTTAAAATGAAATTTACAGTTAAAATTGTTTTCAAGTGAAGGAAACAATATAATATAAACCACTCATAATGAAACAAAATATTAGTTTTGGTTATAAAACTGTTATACATTGGTTATATCTGACAGCAATAGCTGAAAATTTTATGTGGTGAATCGTAAGCAATAAGAAACACAAAGATGATACGTTGTTTTGCATTTTAGGTGACTATATGTTCAAATGCATATAAAAATGTATTGCTAGCAAACATTTAGATTAGTTATCGATTAGAAAATGCTTTGAAAATTAGCAGAATTCTCCGGAACCAAACATTGGAGAAGGATTCGACGAACAGTGTTTGTTTGATATGGCATTTATGTATATGTATATGTATATCGCCTTCGGCACCTAGGTCGCGGTGCAATCATCATTTAATTATCTATCGCCTTTAGCATATTCCTCACAAACCGGGTAATGGATTTTCAAGTCAGCTTCGTTGCCTCACGAATCGCAGAGACTGTAAGACAGAAAAATTTAAGAAAACTAGAAAACATGCTTAAATGCTCATGTTAAGTGTTAGAACTCGATTTAGCAATTCTTGCCTGAGCTTTCATCACATGTCATTAAGTTTTTGCGGTTTCTGAATGAAAAATACATATAAAGGGTGATTTTTTAAGAGCTTGATAACTTTTTTAAAAAAAAAAAACGCATAAAATTTGCAAAATCTCATCGGTTCTTTATTTGAAACGTTAGATTGGTTCATGACATTTACTTTTTGAAGATAATTTCATTTAAATGTTGACCGCGGCTGCGTCTTAGGTGGTCCATTCGGAAAGTCCAATTTTGGGCAACTTTTTCGAGCATTTCGGCCGGAATAGCCCGAATTTCTTCGGAAATGTTGTCTTCCAAAGCTGGAATAGTTGCTGGCTTATTTCTGTAGACTTTAGACTTGACGTAGCCCCACAAAAAATAGTCTAAAGGCGTTAAATCGCATGATCTTGGTGGCCAACTTACGGGTCCATTTCTTGAGATGAATTGTTGTCCGAAGTTTTCCCTCAAAATGGCCATAGAATCGCGAGCTGTGTGGCATGTAGCGCCATCTTGTTGAAACCACATGTCAACCAAGTTCAGTTCTTCCATTTTTTGGCAACAAAAAGTTTGTTAGCATCGAACGATAGCGATCGCCATTCACCGTAACGTTGCGTCCAACAGCATCTTTGAAAAAAATACGGTCCAATGATTCCACCAGCGTACAAACCACACCAAACAGTGCATTTTTCGGGATGCATGGGCAGTTCTTGAACGGCTTCTGGTTGCTCTTCACCCCAAATGCGGCAATTTTGCTTATTTACGTAGCCATTCAACCAGAAATGAGCCTCATCGCTGAACAAAATTTGTCGATAAACACATTTCGAACCGAACACTGATTTTGGTAATAAAATTCAATGATTTGCAAGCGTTGCTCGTTAGTAAGTCTATTCATGATGAAATGTCAAAGCATACTGAGCATCTTTCTCTTTGACACCATGTCTGAAATCCCACGTGATCTGTCAAATACTAATGCATGAAAATCCTAACCTCAAAAAAATCACCCCCGTTATAAAAGATTTGCAAATTCTGTATACTTAATCAATCAATCATAGATTTCTGTTCATTATATGGCGATAAAAGAATGTGTTTTTTTTTTTGCATTTTTTTCATTATTAAAATTTCTTAATATTCAGTTTTTTTTTCTAATTTGACGATGACAGAAACCGTTTTTTCATGTTTTGATAAAATTCACATTTAGCTGTTACTTTTCTCTATTTGGTTTTCGTTATCGTTGCCAATTCAATGTGTTCGGCTGGTATTTCTTATTTTGAACACAAATCCTGTTAATATCATTTAATATGCATGACATGTGCTGAATTTTAAAATATAGAGTTCTACTCTATATTAACAGCAATAATTATTATACAATTGAGAGAAAATAAATAGCATTCATTTAGTAACCGTGGAGAGTTCTTTAAATATTTTTGTTAAAGAAAATAAGTAAACCAAAATCAATCAAATCTTTCGAAAAACTGTGTCAAGTTAAAGTCTGTGAAACCGTGCTTTCCGACTACCAGGATGGCATGAAACGTGTTATTACTGGCGATGAGTCTTGAAACTATGCTCACGACCCGGAAATAGACGACTAATCGGCCGAACATCGTGGCAAAGGAGAGCCGAAAAACACTTCAAAGGGGGGCTAAAAATCGGGGTTATGTTGACAGTTTTCTTCGATTAGTGCAGTGTGACTCCTATTGCACACTATTACAGTGTTACGCGAAACTATTCGTAAATAGAGGCCGGAATTATGGGCCGACAACTCTTGGCTTTTGCACCACGATAATGCACCGTCACATACTGCATTGATTCTTCGTGATTGAAGGCTAATCCATAAATTGACTTTAATAACTGTTTCGAGGATTGGACAAAAGTTGACACAAGTGTATTGAGGCCAAGAGGGAATTCATAGAATTTGAAGAATAAATTAAGAATTTTCAAATTATGAACAAAGTCTTACTATTTTTTGCTCATAGTAATACTGTCCAGATTGTTCGGATATTAGCTTTAGAAAATGATACGTACCAAAGTTAGTGAAGATATACTACATAAGTATTGTCAAATAAAATATTGTTTCATACAAGGGAAATCGTCAAATCATATACATACGTGTTATTTCGATTGCTTAAGATCTGTACAAAAACACATTTGGGTGTCATTTCAATAAGTATATCGCTACAAACTCGAAAAATTTCTGCAGCAGATGGTTACTTATGATGAAAAGTGGGTCACCTACGACAACTTCAAGCGAAAAAGGTCGTCGTCGATCCGCAGTGTGCCGCCGTGAACAGTGGCTAAGCCAGGGTTTACTGTCAATATGGATTTGCTGTGTAATTGGTAGGATTGGGAGAAAATCAGCTAATATGAGCTCATATCGTATGGTTAAATTCTGAATTTGTAACTCTACTGTAAATAATTGCATCGTCTGAAGTAAGAAATCGCCCAGAAGCGGACAGCTTTATACTTTTTGGAGAGAAATGGTGTTCCATCAGCTCAACGCCAATTCACATACATCGCTACTGACTCGTCAACAGCTCTGGGAGCTTGGTTGGGAGCTCAAATGTGCCAACGGACCTGACACCACGTGATTTCCATCTGTTCCTGTCTACGACCAATGTCTTCGTTGGCGAAAAATTCGCCTCAAGAAAAGCTTGCGAAAATCGACTGTCCCAGCTTTTTGTCACTAGGGACAAGGGTTTCTATGAGAGCAATCGTACAAAGAAGCATATTTTAAATAAATTAGATAATTCTAATATCGGTATTCTGCTTGAGACGATTGTCTCATGTCTCTAATTGTCACAATCTTCATTTTGATATCAAAATAAGACTCCTAACAGAGTCACTAAATGAAGATTGTGACAATTAGAGACATGAGACAATCGCCTCAAGCAGAATATCGATATAAGTGTGCTAAATATTACTCTCAATTTAAGACAAAAATAATGAATTTCTCTTTGCTAGACCTTATAGTTTACATTAGACATAAATATTTACCAGTGAGTCAAAGCCATTTACTATGTATGTATATATATGAGGCCACGACAGCACTTTGCACACAACTGTAGTCTAGAAAGCGTAAACCTGTCGATTATTGAGTGGAGCAGCGTTTTAGTGCTCGCTGACTGCTTACTCACCCTCGTTCCACACACTCACATACTCACACAAATGAAAGCGTCTATTCACTTGTGTGTTTATGTGTATTTCATCAGTTCTCTAGCTACCTGTCATGCTATTGTTTAATGCTCTAAAGCTTCCACAGCCAAAGCACAATCGAATAAAAATTGAAATCAAGGTGCTAAAATAATGCTAATGGCCCGATGTGCTGCACAATAAAACAGTCAAGTGCCAACAGCGGCAGCAATAACAACAATAACAACGAATTCGACAGACTCACGTTTCAACTGTCTACACGTTCACATCAGTTCCACTCGTGCTTCTATGGCTTAGCTTGGCTATTTTATTAGTATTCCGCTGCTGCTGGCTTATTGACAGAATCATTTAGGCGTGAATTGTGGTGGGCGTCTATCGTTTCGTTCGTTCGCTCGTTTATAGCGCTTTATAATGCTGAACGCACGCACATAAATTCACAAAAAATTATATGCTTAATTTTTTAATTGATATTTGATGAAGTATTATTTCTCGACTTTTCGTGTAGTTGCGTTCTCTCGCCATACCATATTGTAGTCATTGTGGGTAAACGGAAATTTCATTATACCCCGAACAGGGTAAACTAAGTTTGCCACGGAACTTGTAACAGAAGGAAATGTTGGCGACCCTATAAAATATATGTATAAATGGTCCGCAAGACCAGTTTAATCGATTTTGCTAACTTCATCTATTTGCCCGTCTGTCCGTCGGTCGTTTTGTATTTATGTATATATGCGAACAAGTTCTTCAGTTCTTCAGATATTGATCCGAATTTTTGAACCCGTTCTTTTCTCCCTAAGAGGTTGCTCATTTGTCGAAACCGCCGATATCGGACCACCATGGCATATAGCTACCATACAAATTGATCTATCAAAATCAAGACTTTGTATGGTAAACTTATTTCACAAGATATCTTCACGAAATTCAGCATAGGCTATTATACTCAGCACCGCTACAATTATTGAAGAAGTTTACCAGATCAGACCACTATTGCATATAGCTGCCATACAAACTGATCAATCAAAATTGAGTTCTTATATGGAAATTTTTAATTTGTGAAGGGTATTATAGCTTCGCTGTAATCTAAGTTAACGTTTTTTTAATTTTATTTTTTATTTATTTTTTTGCTTATTTTTATTTTTTGTTTTTGGCCTCAAAAGTGATTGCGTTTTTGTTGGGCGTCTCAATGCCAAGCCATTAATGTTAACATTACAAATTATATATTTTATTAAGGTACATACATTTTGAAAGGTATATTTTCGATATTATTGTTGATCCGCTCGAAAACTGGTTTCATCTCTCCTACGGTTGTAATGTGAGCTGCAATTATTGTTACGCATTCGAAGGTCGTGTCATAAACTAGCTTAGAGTGTTGACTAATATTAAGTGATTTTTAATATTAGACTATAAAGCGAAACTATAAACACTTTTTATTGCTTTAATCAAATATTAATAGGGTGAGTAATTAAATTGCTGGGTAGCGGCAAATAATTTGTTAAGTCTGTTATCTAATAGTCTAACATATTCTACAGAAATATTTTAATTCCCACGTGCAGTCGAACATCAATATGGACCAGAAGCACTGATTTAGGTATACGATACATTAACGTATTAGATTATATGTACAGTTAAAATTTTATTTATAGTTGCAAAACTAGTTTTAAACTTTTTAAGCAAATTTATGAGCATAATGAATGACGGAATTCAATTTGCATACATCTAATTTTATTGATTTTTTATACAACGGAGTCGGCATATAATATGCGATTTTCAGGTATTTTAAAACAAATCTATATTATTACCTTAAAATTAGGCTGCTGAGCCAATATGTACAAGCATGCCAAAGCTTCATATACTTTCCCATATACTTCTTATAAGCCCGGGTTGGTATGACCTTCTGTACCTTCAGCGAATTTTGCTTTTTTTAATTTCGATTAATTTTTGAAGCGCCGTTCGCTAAATTGTTGGATGGTTTTGACGTCATATACCCACGACTAGGGAGCTGCAATAAGTCCTTAATTAAAGTAGGTCACATTGTCGTGAATACCTTCTGCTACCTCTACTCGATGTGTTTTTACAAATGATTCAGGTATTTTAGTACGAGTCTTAGCACGTTTTATACCCAAAACATTAACCGGAATGTGTGACAATACCTAAAACATTAACCAGAGTGCTGTTAAGGGAGGATGGGATCGTCTTCTGAGTCAAATTTTTAGAGACAAAAAAAGTGCATCTTTTTGGATAAAAATAAGTGCAATGCAAAGATTTTTATTTCAAAATCGAGAATTAATTTCCAGCGATAATACTTTTATGGTTCGAAGACTTCTATGAAACTATTCTGCTTAAAGTGAAAACATTTGATACTTCATCCACTCCTTTGAACCCCGAAGCTGCTAGATACTTGAGATGAGTTCTACATAGTGCTGGACAGAGGCATAGGAGGTGTTCCAGCGTTTCTCTCATGCCAACTTCTCTGCATTTTCTGCATGTATCGTTATAATTTATGTCCCTCTAGCTTGCATGTAATGCCAGTAGGTTGCCGGGCAGTCCTTTCGACACCGTGTGAGTTAGAAGCAAACGAGTTTTCCTAAGGGTTCTTTCACATGACCGTGTCGATCCCGCATGTACTTAAGGCATTCCATCTCGCCCTGATCTGCCTTTCATCCCCTTCGGAAATTTCGTTGTACATCATTCTTAGTTACTTCAGTATTTCCTGTACTTGTTCGGAAGCCAGACGGACGGAACTCCTTTGTGGTCTGGAACCCGGTATATAAGCCACCGCTTTCATGCCATGTCAACAATATTTTTTTAGGACGGCGTTTCCGGTAGTTTCATCGGATTCTTTATTTAAAGAAAGAAATGAAATTATGAAAGAGTCCATAAAAGTGGTTATTAAAGAATGAAAAAATCTTGACCAATTCTGGTTCTGATTCAAGGCGAGTCATGTTACACTGCCAATTAAGCAGTTCTGCCGTTTATTGGCCTGATATGTCAGCCACTGACTTCCCTTTGTTGTGTTATCCTCAACCAAAATAGATTGCCTATCGACAAGCTGAGTGTAAAATGTGCTGAAACTACCGCTATACTCGTACCGCTCGACATGGACGAATAAGTAATGAGATGGGCTGAAAAAAATACACCCTGATATTCACAAGGGCATCGACTTAATTGATATTGTTTAAAGTTTGTTCGTTTCTTTGTGCAGCTAATGGCTGATAGGGGAGAGTCTAAATATCCCTAATCTCATTTGCACGATCTATGATCCAAGAAGAACTGTTTACGGTGCTCTTTTTGGATAAATATTCAGCTTTATCGGGACGAGTGGAGCAAGAACGCATTTCATACTTAAAAATCCAACGGACGAAAATTCAACGGATTTGCGAGAGATGTCGAGCTCTCTTGCTATTTCCCTAATACTTTCCTGACGATTTTCAAGCACCATATCCTTCACTTGTTTAATATTTTCATCAGTTGAAAAGGTCGAAGGTTATCCCGAACGAGGCATGTTTTCGATGATCTTTCGACCATCTTTGAAGACTTTGTACCACTCGTAGGTTTGTGTTTTTGATAAAACTTAATCACCGTAAGCCTTTTCCAATATTCGCAACGATTCCGCACACGAAATTTGGTTAGCAGACGCTACTTATTCATTGGAACCGCCGATATTGGATCACATTAGGATATAGCTGCGATAACAGCTGAATGATAGAAATCAAGTCCTTGTGTGGACTACTTTTTTGTTTGAGGAAATATTTTCACGAAATTTTGCGTGAATTATTTTCTAAGGTAACGGCACAAACTCCGAACAATTTATTCAGATCGGACCTCTAGAACATATAGCTGCCATACAAAATGACCGATTAAAATCAAGGTCAGTGGCTATTATTTGCTGTGCCTTCTTCATACTATATTCTGTTTTATATGCGATAAATAATTTATATTTATTAAATGAAACGCAAATAATTCATGGGGATACGAATAGCTTTCATTAATTTCATCTGATCGCTGGCGGTTGTTTACTTTGCTTAGCTTTCAATTTTGCGCAAATACGTTTGAGGAATATTTAGAATCGCAACTGGTGGTTACCAAGCAGCAATGTTGCCACATTTAGTCAATATTTGCATGTGTAGTATGTGCTCACAACTGTATTTATGGCTATGCCAAAGCTATTTGCTTTTAAATTATGCCGTTTTCCTGTCTTTCTACATTTTATTTCCATTTTCGTTTGTTCTTCCTTTTTTTCACGTGGAAAACGCCACAATATTTCACCTACTTTTCGCGATCTTCTTGTTGCTGTAATGCCATTAGCAAATATTTATGCTGACAGTTATACCACGCATTGATTGACAGCAAGCAGCGGCGAATGCGAAGTAAAAATAAAAGAAAACAGCAAGATGCGCAGACTCGTTTATACTTGAACTGCCGTTAGCTAATGGAGCACCGCCGCCGCATTGCAAAGCGCCGCTGTGCCACAAAGCAAGAACACCCATCTTTTGTGGCCATAAACCACACAAACACACACATGCATGGCAATCACACAAACACCGATTGTCAACGGAAAGAACAAAACGTGCAAACGAGCTGCCGCTAGGACTGTGACTGCCGCGCGGTGGCGAATGAATTATGTAGCGCAGTTTTACTGCTGTGGCAGCTGGATGACAGTTGCAACGAAGACCGGGCTGTTGATGACAACGCCGTGGTTGGCTGATTGGCTGCGCTTGACGAGTGACCGCTGTTTGTTTGCTTAACTGCCGGAGGCAATATTTGCAAGCGGCCGCGACGTTGGCGGTGATTATCTACTGCGATTTCTTGCGCTCGCCGCTTCCGCGTGCAAGCGCGTCGTCTGCGCCTCCATTCTTCGGCACCTTCTTAGGTAATGTGCAATCTGTGACTGCCGCTTGCAGTGCTGATTGCAACCTCCTTTCATCTGCTTATTCATTTAGCGTATTGTCTGCCGCCGCTACGGCTCTGACTCTGTGTCGGCGGCATTTACAAGCGTTTCGCATGCGTGAAGCCGTAAAACTTTTAACCTCAATTTCGGCCATTGCAAATAAAACATAAATGCTTATTTATTGCATTCTTTTGTCTGTTCTACGCGCTACCGCTTATGGCGCGCGCACAGTCGCGCTGTATAGCGGCCGCACTGTGTGCCACCGGAGCGCGCTGCGTGGCATGGCCAACAAGCTGATTGTGTGGCTCTTTACCGGCCGTTTGTACAACCGCCTGCTGAATGGGCAAACCATCTGCTCGCTGATTCTGTTTTATTTTCACTCTATCCGCCTCTTCGTCAGCTTCCTCTTCTCTACCTTGTGCGCGGCGCATTGTGCATTATCATGGGCGCGCGCTCTCACACATGTCCGCAAATGCATTTTGTGGTGATTTGTGCGCGACCGCAATCAACCGCAAATGGCAATTTGTGCGCAAAATATGTGGCATCTTGCCTGCGCGTCCATGCGCATGGCTAGCCTCTGTGGAAGGTGTGTCGCCCGTATGCTCCTCGTATGGCTGCAAATTTGTGTGGCATACTTGCGGCAAAATGCTTCCTAACTGCGTTTACGACAATTTACGTAAATTCACATGCCACACAGACACACACACCGGTATCACGTATCTATTCACATAGTGGCCCCGTCGGTGGTTTTGCCTAGTCGTCTGCCCATCTGATATTGAGGTTAGGGTTCACTGCCGTTCAACTGCCAGCGTTTGTAGCCGTACAGTCATGTATATATAAGTGTGTCTGTTTGTACGTGCCACATATGTTGCAAATGTAATTATTAACTCGCTAATTAAGTTTCTTTATTTCTTTTGTTTCTTTACAGGTAAGCACGCACTCACATTTACATACATACTTTAGCCAATTATTTATTATACGCCATTCATGTGCTGTGTCTTTGACGGATAATTGTACAGGTATTTATAGACAATTAATTGCAATTATTTTTGGAAGTGTGAATCGCTGTTAATTGCTTAGCATTTAGTCAGTTATTGCTGAGTTTATTATGAAATGTGTGTAGAGAAAATCTGATGCCATAATGAAGGCTAACTGAATTGGCTTCAATTTGAGAGAGAAATATAAACAAGGTTCATGCATGTCTGTCATTTTATATAAAGGGTTATGCAATAGGGTCGCACAATCTTTAATGAGCGCGAAATGATTACTGAGTGCTGAAATTTCTTGATATTAGCAAAATAATATTATTGTATTAAGCTTTCGTAAGAGAAATTTTTTAATGAACATTTGTAGACAGCTGGTAGCTCTACAAGAAATTAGTTTTAAATTATAGCCCCAAATAAAACTTTGTTACATGCCCTATATTTGCTGCATATATATTTTTTAATATTTTGTTAAAGTAAAATTTCTAAAAAGGTGGCAACACCAATTAAATTATATTTTAATAAGAACATTCTAGCTCCTTATGCTGCCACAAGTTTATTTTATAAGTTCTGCTGTTTTAATTTTTTCTATGGGTGGCAACGCCATGCAAAATTTAACTTTCAAATAATATTTTCTTTGTAAATAATGTTGTGTTACATTTCGTATATTTGTCACACATTTTTCAATATTTTCTTAAAATAGCATTTAACGGAAAGTGGCAACGCTACATTAAAATATACAAGAAATTTAAACGTCTCAATAGCGTGCTGAAGTTTATTATGCTGCTACAATTTTATTTTTTAATATTTTAATTTTTTCTATAGGTGGCAACGCCAAGTCAAAATTTAGCTTTCAAACAATGTTTTCTTTTGCAATAATACTGTGTTACATCTTGTATATTTGTCACACATTTTTAAATATTTTCGTAAAATAAGATTTTTTGAAAGGTGGCAACGCGACATTAAAATGTGTGTAAATTTTAAACGTTTCAATAGCATCCTGAAGCTGCATATTTTGCTTTGCGTTTATTTTGTTATATTTTTAGTTTCAATTTTTCTATAGGTGGCAACACCATGCCAAAACTTAGCTTTCAAACCATATTTTTTTTTTAAATGCGGTTTCAAGTATATTTTATAATATTTTTTGTTTCATTTTTTTTAAAGGTGGCAACTCTCTACAAAATTGAAAATGTATACAATATTAACCAAAATAATAACCTTACGATATTTTTGGAAAATGAAAAACTTTTTTAAAAAATGAAAAACTTTTATTCTGCTTGTGGAAAAAATAAAAAAAATCTTTTCAATTTTTTTACATCAAGTCGAGAAAATGATATCATGTAAATGGCCGCCACCTCTGTTGATTGTCATTTGAGCCCTTTTTTGGCATTTTCCATCACTTTGGCCAGAATTTTCTTGACGGATATTGTCTTTAAGAGCTGCAAGAGTCTGAGGCTTGTTGACATAAACCCGCGACTTCAAAAAGCCACACAAAAAGAAGTCTGGAGCGGTCTTGCTGGCCAGTGCAAATCGTCAAACGGGAAATTAGGCGCCCGGGAAATGCAACCTTCAGCATATCGGTTGCGGCACGTGCACCGTCCTGTTGGCACCACATGATTTCCAATCCCAATTTATAAAGTTGCGGCAAAAGAACTCGTTGATTATTGCTCTGTAGCGCTCACCACTCACAGTAACCGTTTGGCCCGCGACGTCTTCGAAGAAAAAATGTCCGATGACTCCTCCAGCGAAAACAGCACACTATACAGTGACTTTGAGCGGGTGTAATGGCTCTTCGTGGATTACACGCGGATTTCCAGTGCCGCAGAAGCGTAAATTTTGCTTATTTACTACGTACCCGCTAAGATGGAAAAGGGCCTCATCACTCATGATTATTTTTGATGAAAAATCATCTTCCTCTTGGTGGTGGTTAAGGATGGCTTGAGCGTATGTTAGACGCGATTGGCTGTCAGCAGCTAACAGCTGATGCACCGTCTGGACTTTGTGCGGAAGCATCTGCAAATCTTGTACCAAGATTCGCTGTAAACACCGTCAGCTGAGCCCATTTGCGTGGCTCGTCGTCTTGTCGATATCGACGGCGCTTCCGTGACATCCTCGGCAACAGCAACAATATTCTCTGCAGAACGGCTACTCCGGGGTCTGCCACGCCTCTCGTTTTGTGCCAGTCTCTTCTAGTCGAGCGGCTAAACATCGTTTCACCAGTAGGCGTCGTAGGTGTATATGTATATATCCATATTTTTTAGAAATACCTGCAACATGCTGAGAATATTATGATTATAGTTTGAGTGGCGAATCGAACAAGCAGCCAGCATATCTAGAATGGTCTGCTTCGAAAATACGATTTGTAATTACAAGAGATTATACATTTTAACGAGGAAATGCATTCAGTAAGTTCATTTCTTACAAGAAAATAAAGAATCAATCGAATGTATCGAACAAACAAATAGCTGTAATGAAGACGCTTGTAGTTATCGAAGAGGGATATATGGTATAGATAGGTAAAACCACTCTATACTATTTTAGTGAGGTATTCAAATATGATCTCATATTAAATTCAATTGAGTGAATATTTCTTTATAGAGAGCAGCGTATTCTTTTCGCGCAGCACAGTGGCAAAAACCCCTGGCATCTCAGTGTGTCAACCAAACCATAAATTTAAATTAATGATCTCTTGTGTAGTAAGTGAGTGCAGAACAACAGCAACGCCAACTTCAGAAGCATACAAACTCAGCACAGTAGCAAAACCAATCAAAAGAACGGCAATTAGTGGTTTGTTGCATGCAACTTTGGCAACAAAGCAAACCAACAAAAACACCAAGTCACTGTAAAGTCGCAAAGGCAGCGCCACAAAGCTTTAAGTATTGAAAGCAACTCGATCGGAACAATTGCGCGGATTGCGTTACAAGTAGTAAGACGCCAAAGGAGCATGCAACAAACCAAACTGAAAGGCAGGGTAACATGTAAAGGGACAATTTTTGACAGTCACAAAAGACCAGCGTTGAATACACAACGCAAAAGGATGCTTTACGACGCGCACGTGCGTTAGCTAACGGGAATTTATTGTTGCCACTTGCGTATAGTTGTTGTTGCGACTGTCGCCTTACTTGCTACTTTACCACTTTTCTTTGCGTCTTTTTTGGCATAGAGCGCGCTGGCATGCTCGATAAATTTTACCCTCAAACTGAAAAATTAAGCTGCGAAAAGAAAGCGTTTCTGTTGCTTTTTAAACAGTCGATAAAATAACAACAACAATGTGCTATAAATAAAGTCTTTGAAGTTTCCCTTGAAGTTTCTGTGACAGTGGTTTGGGGTTTGTGATGCATTTAAAATAAATTGCTTAGATAAACGCGTGATATGCGCCTTAGAATTTTAGATATTTTTCTATATTTGACGGTTTGGTGTTGAAAGGTGTGACTAAACGAATTGAACAAAGTAGATAGGTACAGCACAGGTCTTAACTGTAAAATTAAAAAAAAAAAACACTTTCGAAACGTCTTAGAACTTCCATTTGCATGTAACGACTATATACTGCTATATGTAAGTATGTATGTACACATTTACTACTAAGTCTTATGGTAAGGGCTGTTCGAAATTATAGGTTGCCACATTTTTACATAATTTATTAGAAACACATTCAAACATTGAAACTAAAAAAATATGTTTTAGTTTCCGTCCAATACATTAATTAAAGTATGCATACTTTTTGTGAAAGGTTGCCACCTGTTTCAAATAATTTTTTTGAAAAAATTATGGAAATTTATTACAATTAAAAAAAAAAACTTAAAAATGCGTTAAGTTTAAAATTTTTTGAGTAGAGATGCCACTTTTTTACAATTTTTTACTCAATTATATATTTAGATATTCATTACTTCTAAGGAAAAAACTAAAAAGCTGAAAAATGCTTAAAATTTGTGTTCAATTAAAGTTGAATTATAATTTGTATATAGCATTGTGTAACGGTGCCAACATAAACAAATTTAAGTAAGATTAAAGTTGCAGTTTTTAGAAGGATTGCCAGCTGTTTGAAATTTGAAGTCACAAAAATTAAGCAGTGAAACACTACCTGTGGTAGGGCAGTTAGACTTTAAAATGTCTACAATAGTAGGGTTGCCACCTGTTAATTTTTTTTTGTTCAATATAAGTGGTATTAAAGTTAGAATATTACAAAATAGACCCAAAATAAAGATGTTTAAGTTGCATAATTTTAAAATGGTTGCCAGCTATTTGAAACTTTATGTTACAAAGCGTTGCCAGATATGTGTTGCAAAAATCGTTCATACCATTTCACTAAGAAGAGTGATTGTCCTACACATATGCTTAATATTTGTCTCACGCCTTATAAAGCTCAATGGTCAAGGTTCTCTTAGCCAGTATAATTATCTTTCTGATAGTAAGGGATACTAGAGCCCTCTATTCAGGTATACCCTACCATATGTAGGTTTTGATTAAGCTTAAATGACTGGACTATTTGTCATATGAAAGCGTGAAAAGTAAGTTGTTCATTCCGGTACTTCAAACTGTTTTACTTTTCATAACTACGACAAATATGCAAAATGAGATCTAAACCTCTTTCTATTCAGATTAATATTTAAGGCTGTTTTCTCTAATAAACACACTAATTAAAGTGATGGTCTTCATTCGAGTACTTGAGACCTTTAGCCGCGGTGTTATTTTTGACTCATCGTTTCAGTATATACCTAGGCTTAGTATGAAATTTGAATGCTTACTTGCCATACTTAATAACATCGGCTCACTCATACCATTGCCGATGTGTTGCTCCAACTGCTTAATATTTAGATTTCCGAAATGTATAGAATAGTTTAATTCCTTAAACTCAATTTGCAGTACTATTGTATATAATTCCTTATAAACGGGTTTGGTTGTTGTGAAAAAGGAATAAAAAAATCAAAAAGAAAATGAAAAAATTAATATCAAAGGTAAACACCAAACAATGTACTCAAAAATAATTTCAACTGAAAAAGGAGCTACAAAGGAAGAAAGAAAACTTTGTTCCACAATACAAGAATTTCCCAATTTATGCCAAGTTTTCTTAAGCTAATCGCGTGAAGCATAATATAATCGCGAAACATTCACAAGCAGCAACCTTCGGAAGTCTCAATGCATTGACGATTGTTAGAGGGTTATACAAAGTACAAAAAATAATCAAAAAAGCAATAACAAAGCAGCAGAAAATGATTTCCCCTACCTTAGCAGGCAACCGGCAAGGTCTATTGGCCTTTTCGGCGTTGCGCTTTGCTTTATTTTGTGTGAATGCTCGCCAATCGCTTTGTATTGTTTTCTAGACCCAGCCGGGACAAGCAGAAAAAGGCCAAAAAAGTCGAATTGAATTAAATTTTGTTATTTCGCCACGATTCGGAAAAGCTACAGACCTTCACATACATACACAAACATATATCTTTTCTACATATAATTTGAAATTCTCATCAATTTACATAGAAAAATCCTTTTGAATATGAAATTTGACAGTTGGGTAAAAATGAATGAATTATACGCCGCCCTCCACGGTCCACAGCTTGTAACCCACAAGAAAAGGTTGTGCACCGACCGCCAAACGGCGCACTGTAAGCAATATTCAGCTTGCGAGCTGCAACCGAATAAATCGCCCGTCTTGAAGATGCTGAGCGCTAAGAAATTGCTTCCAAGCTGTGTCTGCCATTCGCTGCGCCACTCAAGCCAATGAGTCTGAGAGCGTAGAACAGCAAGCCGTCGTCGCCGTTTGGCGTTCCACTTGACGGCGATTGTGAATTGTGAATATTTGTCAAGTGGTCGAGCATTGAAGAAGCACTTCGGAATTGAATGAAGTGGTTTGTCTGTTTTCAACAAAATCTCCAAGTCTTACAAACGTCTCTGAAAAAGGCCAATAAGCTGTGCTGTACAACTGAAACATTGAATGAAAACGTCAAGGCGATGGCCGAATGCAAGGGAGAGAGTGGAAGGAGAAAGCATAGGTTTGTGATATTTAGTGTGAAGATTGTGTTCCAGAAAGGGTGAGTGTGGAAGTGAGGAAAATTGCTTGCAGTGCTATTTAGTATAAATAGTGAGTTGTTGTTCTCTTTCTGACTCGCCATGACTATGTCGCTTTGTTTTTCTTTACCACTTGAATACTTGAATTGAATGTCGTCTGACAGCGACTAATTTCCATATGATTTATGTCGGCGAAATTTCCCAGCTGAGTCAGACGATTTGTTTTGGCTGCTTGTTGCGGCTGAGTGCTCATTGAGGGTGGGTTGTTTTGCAATAACAAAATCAGTAAGGCTCATAAATTTCCTTTCATACTCGTAATCGTTTGTATTATTTAACGGTATATACATTTTCTTTATTGAATATTGTAGGCTTTAGTTCAGTGAACTTTAATTACCGACAGCGAAATAAATTGGGGAAATCTGGAAAATAATGAAAAGGATTAATAAGTCGTTGTAGCAAATTACGTTCTTAATAGAAAAACGACCCAAATGAGTCGTGGGCGTGAGTTGTTTGTTGTTTTTCATTTAATGAACCGGAAACTAATACACAATACGAGATTGTTTAGAAATTATAAGTAAGTTAAGGTTTGAGCGCACAAAAATGCAGTGGTTTCAGTTGATGAGAAAGAGCTAGCATTGTCGTTGGAAGGGTGATCCATCTTCGGCAGTTGGTTTTCCTGATTTCTTGAAGGATTTTTTGTATACCCCTCAGAATTTACTGTTCCGCGTTGTTTTTGTGGTATATTTGTGACATGTGCAGTTTTTCCTAAAAACAGACAACCCTTTGCTTGGAAGTGAAGCGTGCGCAAACAACTTTTGTTGATTGTTGTTCGGCTCATCTTGAAACATACAGTCGACTGTTCTTTACTTTTGGGCTCATACGCGTAAATCCACGTTTCATCACCAGTCATATTGTCGTAGATGTCTTTCGAACCATTGTTGTTCTCTTAACCAATCTACACGAGCCTTGTTCTGAGTGATCGACAAATTGTGTGGGCTCCAACGTTAACAAATTTTTTTAAAGTTAATTTGCTCACAGCGTTAATATTTTCCAGAACAACACCCGATTTGGTGACTGCGTGTACGACCTTCACGAAATCTCGCTTAGAGTGATCTTCGATTGAATTCAGCAAACCATCAGTAAATACTAGTCTGTGAAGAAACTTCATCGCCGTTGCCTTGAATTAAGTTCATCGACGCACTGTTGCTCAGTTAATCCACGTCGAAAATTGTCAAAAATAAAATGGCACGGTTTAGTTAAATTTTTCAGCCGAGATGAATATTTCAAGTTACTGTAAACAACACAACTGCTCAGATTAGACCACTATAGCATGTAGTTGTGATATAAACTGACCGATCAAAATCAAGTTCTTATGTGGTAAGGGTTTTCATTTGACCATTATAAGTACGGTACAAACTAGAACCACAAGCGGGCAGACATCTCTGGTCCAATGAGGTTATGACGAATCTCAGATAGGAGAGCATGCAGGGCAAGTTAGTAGAAATCCTAATGACAAAAGACTTTTCTATCGTGCCACGAAGGAACTGAAGCACGTTCTCTGGAAATTGCGCAACAAGTCCCTACAGGCGTTTATGTTCGCTGTCAAACCAGGAGATCCATTAAACAATCTTTGGAATACGACTAGAAAAAACAATAAGTCGATATCTAGATGCCCACTAATTTTAAATAGCAAAGGCCATTGGTGCAGTACCAGAGAAAAGGAACGTGTTTGCCACTCACCTCCGAAACACGTTTACTCCTAACGAGCTCAGTGATGGATCTAGCGATGTGGCAATCAGCAATTTTTTGGATGTTGCTTGTAAATATACGCTGTAGAAGTGCGTGAGATGATCAAGGCATTGACAAACAAAAAGTCAGGTTATGGCAGATTTAATATGTTTGTATTTAAGCGCTACCCGTAAACGTAATCACCATGATTGTCAAGGTTTTTACCGAAATGCTCAGAATTTGTCATTTCCCATCGCAATGGAAATGTGCTGAGGTTATTGTAATTCTTAAATCCGACAATCCGAACAGCTGGTTCATTTTTATCGACCAATTAGTCTACTAGTAACTATCTCGAAAGTGTTGCTAAGAATATTTTTACGCAGGCTTTTGCCGGTGTTAGGAGGTAAACAGCTTATTCCGAGTCATCAGTTAGGTTATAGCAAATTTTGTGGCACGATTGAGTTGGGTAGAACACTTTTAATCATCTGATGCTATAGAAAATAATAAATACTGCTCTGCTCCTTGATATCCGTCAATCATTAGGCAAAGTCTGGTGTATCTAGGCCTATTATTCAAATAGAAATACTAATAAAGCCTCATTATTTGCTGCTGAGGTTTACTTGCACAATCTGGCGTTCTACGTTAGATGCCGTGCTGTTGAGTCAGATTTGAGACCTGTTCATGCGGGCTACATTCTTTATATTACAGATTCCACTGATCAACTCTGACTCTGCAATCAAAGAATTTAGCAGACTTTACGTCTTCCGTTTGGAGAATCATGAAAATATAAATACGATTCAACTGCTGGAAAATACTTTACAACGTAGAAGATTGAAAAGATACCACCCGCTAGACCTCCCCTTCGATTCAGTTATTGTTTAGAATTTTATTTTTTTTATCTCATTTAATTTTATTTGTTTTTTTTTTTTTGTTTATTTATTTAATATCATACCACCGTAATTCATCCTGATTGTGTGGAACTTGGCATGAGTTATTGTCCAAGGCCAGGATAACATCTTTAGCTGTCTTACAAACTGCTGTGATAAGTATGTACTATTGCTTTGGGGCATTCGAATTTATTGTTTGATTTTGTTTTACTTGCCTTTAATTTTGTGAACCTTGCACCATAATTGAGAAGGTTAAGCCGCATGAATAGGAAATATGACGAATATTAATAATTCAATTCGTCCTGCTGTCTATGAGTATATGAAAAATATTTTTATGGATTTTACTATTGAATTGTTTCTGACTTTCTAGACAGGAATACTGAACATATCGCAGGAAATCAAAAATTTCAAGAAGCACCTGGTTGTTGTGAATTGCAAATAGCTATGCTTCTGCCAATAAAATTCTTGGTATGAGGGGAAGTTGCTTACAAGGACTCGTCTAAATTTGGAAAAAGAAATACATGAAAATAATAAAAAGTAGTGTCATACAGATGTAATTTCTCAAGTAATATTCAAAAAAAAAAAAAGCATCAAGAGATTTGTCTGTTTCACTTGGCTTAATGCGCATTCCCACAACAACACGCAGACAAAAGGAGCTGGTTTTACATGCTTTATTATCAACGTTTGTTGCTAATTAATCACGCCCACATGCCACATGCTGGCACATGAGCCACTGTCTGAAAACCACATGCGTTCACAGACACCTTTCCGCTTTATTAACGACGACATTCTTTGAATTAATGATGATTCCACCTGCGCTTCAGCGCCGCCTAAATGCGGTCGCCACACAATTGCAATAAAGTGCCCAGCTACAACTGTAGCATATATGTATGTATGTGTGAGCCTTTGTGTGTGTTCAAGCGCTTGCATATGCGCGTAGATATGTCTGTAGCCTGCCATATGCATTAGTATTCATAAATCAGTCAAGTGTCATTGGCTCTTATTGTGGTTGTTTGTTGCACACACACACATACACGCAGCTGGCAGCAAGACAAGCAGACAACCAGCTACTTGAGCAGCTACAACAGAGAGCAGAATGTGTCATCAAACCACCGAAAATGCTGTTACAAATACTCATACACGTATTTGTTTATGAGTGTGAGTAATGAGCCACTAGAGTGTTTAGTGCCGCGCGAGAGCAGCCTGTATTAACTCGACTAATAAGCAGCTGTTTCTTTTGCGAATGGTGCCAATATTGCAACGCTCTTAACCTCATTGTGCGCGCACACACAAACACATATGTACATGCCCGCATTCATTTATGCTGAGCTATGAATGACACTTGTGCTACATGGCGTATGAGTGCTAAAATGCGTTCATTGTGCGACCTAAACACATACATATGTGCGGCGCCTATTCACAATGCCACTTACACCAAATTACTTACATGAACACATACACAGCCATGCATGCATTCACACATACTCACAGCCCAGCGTAGATACAATTAAAAGCGCCTGCTTGACTGCCCGCCTCTGCATGAGTAATTCCTTTTGTATGGAAAAGTTTTTGTTGTTCGGTTGCGAGGGTGGGCTGGCGTCGGCTTATTAGCAACAAAAGCGGCTACCTTCCTCATTGGTGCGACAAAATATTTAGTCGCCTCGCTTCTAATTGCTCTTTGCTGCCTGCTTCTTTGACATTTTCGCATATTTTCGTTCGTACACATTATGCGAAAGGGAAATCAAAAGCAAAAGTGTCGAGTTAATTTATGCCTTCATCGCGCACGCTACACTCGACCCATTATTGTTGTTGTTGCCTACCAAATGTATGACTAAGCGCGCCGAAATGAACAATCACATGCGAGTGTGGCAAGTCGAAAGTGAAATTTATGCCTGCCAGTCTTCCTGCCTTCCAGCTGGCCTGCAATAACAACCAGCTGTGTAACACTCAAAGTTGTTGGCAACAACAACAAAAGTGACAGCGATCCGGCGTTAATCGCTACTTTGACAAAAGTTTCAGGCCGCCAAGCGGAGAGCGCTGCAAGACGCCTTCAGTGCCATTGTATTCGTTTGCAATGCAGTCGTTGTTCGAACTCTGGTATTGAATGTGTATGTATGTGTGTGTGCCTGAGTTTGGCCTCTTCACATCGCCTTTGTTTTGTTGGCAGGCTAGCAGCGCATCAATGAGCTTCAATGGGCTCGTGGTGTCATTAACTTCATTTATGGACATTGTCTTTAGACTTCGTCGCCATTTGCCGCTGCTACTGTTTTCTCTTTTGTTTTTGCCAATTTTTTTTTAAAGACTTTCTACAACGCTTTTCTTTTGTCTGACTCCTTACATTTTTGCCTTGTTTTATTGCCCATTAATTTGAGCCTGTGCAAATAAGCAATGCGATAATGGGTGGTGACTGTGACCACACTAGGCGTCGTGGTAAGCGACAGTACACTTTGTAAAATTCTGTTTTTTTCTAATTTTTTTAACTCAAGCAAAGTAGAGTCTTGAGGAGATACTCGCATGAGATACCATTGAAAAATTTCTTCAAAACCTTTTGATGAAATTTTGAGAGTTCGCAATATTACTAAGGCTAGTAGCACCCATCCCCTCTTTCACTGCAGATCTAGAACTCCAGATGCCGGGTGAATTCAGAGTTAACCTTGCTCAACTTTGTTTTAGTTATTGTAGCAGATTTAACCTTTTCTTATTTACAATAGACCTTGACATACTAAAAAATATCATTCAAAAAGTCCACGCTAAACACTGCATTACACGTCCGCGGTACCTACTTTCCCTATGTTTTCTAGATGGTTTTCTCTACTTATCACTAAACACTTCCCCCTTTAGGGTTTAACAACAAAAACAACAATAACAACAAGGATCCGTTTTTAAATACCCACATAATTCAATTTGTTTCACACCGGCTGCATCCGTTTCAAGCACTTTTGTTTGTTAAAGAGTACAATGCTGGTAGATCTCGGAATCGTACCCTTTCACCAATATTATGTTTAGAAGAAGCTAACAACATTTTATCCCCCTAATTTGGTTGTGTTTGTGGTACAGTTTTGGAGTTTTCATACTTCTCTGTTGGAAATTGCCATATTTCTTCCATACGTTGGTAACCCGTCTGGCAAACTACTACTACTTGCTAAGTTTATATTTAATTTTAGACGAATGAATTGTATGAGGAGATCAGAGTTCATGAGGTTTACGTTAACTAATAATTTTTTCATATTCCTCTAAGCATAAGAAGACTTTAGGAAAGGTCTAGACACCAAGGGTACCATGGAGCATGTCTTGTGTCCCTCATTGGCGCATTGGCAAGACTACGCTGTAAGCATCTGGGGCCTCAACGGTAGGATACACTGGAAGAGTTGTCAACAGTGAGGATACAAGTCTCTTGAAATTCCCGTCAAACACAGGCATCCTACAGCATGACTACTTCCATGGACCAAGAACTGAACTCCATCTGGTATCGCAAAGGCCCAGAACTGGTCTGTGCCTGGCTCATTGGCTTATCAGAATAATCTAACCTAACTTCTAAACTTGTAAGCTTTGTAGAGTAGATCCGTTAAGCTCCTTCAGGTATTGTTCCGTGTATTAGAAATTAAGGAAATTAATAATAAATTGAATGGTTCTAAGTCCAATAATTCTAGTGGTGGTTCAAGGGCTCTAAAGATGGAAATTATAAATTTTTTTTTTTTTGGAATCGCAATGCACATTGATTGTTTGCTATCACTGTCATCACCATAGTCAACATATTTTGCCACAGTGTAAATATGTAAATATGAATCGATAAAGCAAACAACAATTTAATTACAATTTAACACAACATTTTCTTTATGCCAGTCGAAACGTTAAAAATTTATTGCAGTCACAGCATTGATTGATGAAGCTGCTGCTGTCGCCGCCGTACACCGTTCGTAAAGCGCCGCTCGTCCTTTCTTTGCCTACGCTCGGCGTCAAGGCGGTTTATTTTTGCTCCTCTTTGTTCTTTATGCTTTTTTCTCTCTTCTTTTGCATGTCGAAATGTCGTCACAAGCATTTTACTGCCGCGGCTGGAAGCTGCGCTGCAAGTCGTTTTGCTTTACGGCAGCTGACAACGCTGCACATTTAACGCCAAAGCGACATTGATTAATGTTTGTTTGTTTCGCAACTTAACACGATTCGTACAAGCTACTTATATGCGCTGGCCTCTTTCGTCTTTTTGTGGCGCCTCGCAGCTGAAGCGCATGCAAAGGAGAATAATGAAGAGGAATAAATGAAAAAAAAGGAATTAACTGAGGAACGGCGTGCGGTTGCTGAATTTGCATGTAAAATGCTTCAAGTGTCTTTCGTAAAAGCTCTCACTTATTTCTACATATATAATGCTTAGGTATAAGTGCATGAAAATATTAAGCTAAGCGTGTGTAGAACAAGTCGGCGTCGGGGTTACGCCCATCCGCGCTGCTATATGTAAAAAATATGAACTTCCTGCGCCAGTGTGCTTATTTTTGTGCTTTTCTGTTTGTAGCTTGTTTTGCACTTCACCTTTTTGCCTTGCGCCTTTCACAACCGCAAAAATAAGCAGCTTAACGCCTTCGCCGCTAACCGCAATTTGTTGACAAAAGCAATTCCTTACTTTATTGTAAGACGGTTTTTCCTACGTTCGCTCTGCCTTTCTCGTTGACTTATCTGTTTGTCCGGCAATATGTTTACCTTTCTGCTTTCATTGATTGCCTAGCAATTTCGTGCGAGTATTTTAGCTTTGTCAAGTCGTTTTGCCACACAACCTTGTATGTGGCATGAATGTATGTCCCTTTTTTAAGCCGCTATGTCATGTCACTGAGTACCTCACGAACTCCGCATCTTGTCTAACTGTCCGACGCAAGGCATGTTTGTCATGACTGTCAGTTGTTTTGCGAGCTCGTGGCAGCTCATTTGTCTCTCTTGTGGCCTGTGTCAGAGCTTTCACTTCAATCATGTCAGCGCATTTTCCATGCACACGTTGTCTTTTTTTTCGTCGTGCGGACACTGTACCTCGTTCTATTTACTGCGACTACAGTGTTACCGCAGATTTGAGCCATAAACCATAGTGACTGCGGTCCTGTTGGCTAAGAGTTCATAATTCTAATGTGGCAAGAATTATCTAAAAAGTTGAAAAACAAAATGAGTGGTCAGAACTCATTGGCTACATCATTAAACTTTATGATCTTCACGCTGGGTGACTAAAATATAAGCACACGCCTGGCTGCTGTTGCTTCTTCAGTTGAAAGCTGAAAAGTAAAGTTTTAATTTTTTATAATACATTCATTCTTTTTACATTTTTGAAGATTTGAGATTGACATATTTTATTATTATGAAAGCTCAAATAAGTAATGTAGTTGTGAAAAGACTACTAAATGTTTCTAGCGCTAACAAGTAAAGTAAAACTTCATTTTTTTACACTCATTCTTCTGACATTTATTTGATTAAAGAGATGCGCCGTGTAATTCTTTTTTCTATGGAAGCTCAAATTCGTTTCTCTTAATTTATTATTGTTCTTATGAAATCTCAAAAGCTTTTAACAAAATTGTGAGTAAAAGCTCAAGTACTACCAAACAGTGAATAATTCAACATTTCAGTACTAGAAATGCATTTCTCTTTTGAAGTAAAAACCGCTTTCCTATCTTCCAAGTACTTCTGAAACACGCTCTCAGCTTTTTTCCGCGAACTGATCGCCTGTTTTATATAACTAGTCACTTCCTACGTAAGCTCCAAGCTCTATTAGAAAAATTTCTAAGACTCTAACTACATTCTGCACCAAATACTTTAAATAAACATAGCATTTAAAAAAAAGAAGAGCACTTAATAACCACAAAATTTCTCGACGAACTCAGTTTAAGCCAAAGAGTACCCTAATACATAATTTTTCTCTATAGATTTGTCTTAGGTTTTAAAAAATGCCCAACTGCTTTCAAATAATGGACTCTTTCTGGTTGCTCCTAGTATAGTCCCATTCATTGATACCTAAAGCTATGGTCTGTTGAGAGCGATAATTAGTTCCAGTTGGGACTGTCAAATGTCGTTTCGCAATCTCAATGACTGCCGCCTCTGTTTGGACGTTGTCGATTTGTCGTCCGCGTGCTTGACGTCTAGCTTTTGGGCCACGTCTTTGCATTTCCTCTTTTTCCAGGGCGTCTTCGGTTTGATCATCGAATACTATTTCTTTCCAGCGATATGCACTTCAATGCGATTAGAATACGTTGGATGCGAGGCATTACACCAATTACCAGTGGGCGGCTGTTCTTCACCTCCTCTCTAGCTCAAGCCAGCCGTTTCACGTCTACTTCCTTCAGGCTAGACTTGCCTCGTTGCATATTCCGACCGCCGCCTTGTACCTCGCTTTTGCCTTCAAGCCCTCCATGTTTGGCTTCTTCTGGGGCCCTATTTTGTTGTCAGAGTTGAAACCCTCGGTCGGCTGCTCAGGGGAGCGAAAAAGTTATTCTTCCTTTTCTGCGTTAATGTTTACAGCGCTTTCTTGGTCCGAGTCTTCATGGACTGCGCACCCCTGTACTGTAAAGGTAGGAGTTTGGCAGGAGTACTACAACCTCCGTTGCAGTGGAGATGTGGCCGCTAGCGTCACAGCTTATAAGATCGCTGTGCTGGCCGGTGGACCGACGTTTGGACTGATATCGTAGTCCGCTTCGTTCCTATATTGACCTCCATGTTTGGTTTTATGATTTGGGGTCCTCTACCCCTTGCGTTTTATACCTACTGTCAGGTACCTCATTAGAAATAGCCCTTGCATTACCCATTCACCTACTTCTAAGGATGCATATAAAGAAGCTCATCATAAGGGGATGATTCGGAAAATACTTCAGCCTTCGCTAAGAGCCGCCTGCTTGCAATGTAATTAATGTGACAGGGGCCAGGTTGAAATCATGACATTGTAAGCAACGACACCCATTGCCCAGTCGATATCCGCGCGGAGTTTACAGCTAGAAGGAATTTTTTCCGACTGTTCATTTATTTTGTAACATCCCATTTTGCTTTGGCGTCACCAACAGTCTCGATATTGCGATTATAGCAGCTATCTACAAATATTCCACCGTAATGAAAACCCTAAAAGACCCCATGGAATTCGACTTTCTACTATAGAATTTAACAGAAAATGAGATGTTTTCTAAATTTTATGATTTTCTTCCCACGTATGAGTAATATAATTGTTTATTTATTAACTTCAAGATTAAAATTTTTAGGTTTATTTATTCATCATTGCACAACCCTTCAATTTGTTCAAGAATTTAAGGCATATAACAGTAAATATGTTTCTGAATATGAAAATATATGTGTCTGCGCGCCTCAAGGCGTTCATTCAACTTTTAAGTTCAGCTGCCAGCGCTACTGCTACATACAAAAATATCGCCTCCCTATCTATCTTCTTTGACCTGCTGTAGCTCACTGCTGCCACTTCTTTTAAGAGTCCATACGCTGCTCACCTGCCTAAGCGCGCCGCTCTTAGCTGTGTCTGTTCATCTTTTGACAGGTCAGGATATGTGAGCGCGCCTTACACGCATCCTCGCTTAAACGCATTTCTGTTTACCCTTCGTTGTTTATGAATGTCTTGCTGCCGTCGCCCCTCACCTTACTTGTGTGCTACTTGTGCAACATGGATTTATTTGCATAACTACCTGGCTGTTTTTGCGCTTTCATGCCTTTGTGTGGCATGGCTGTTTGCGTGTGTGTGTGTGTGTATTTATACTTGCATATGTGTGCCTTGGCTTGCGCTACGTCCACGCTCATTAATTTTGAACTTGAAAATTTTGTTTTGCATACAAAGTCGTAACTTTGCCTTTCAACGCATCGCCAAGCGCTCCACACCCCACCCCACTTTACTGCTTATGCATATTATTTCTATACCGTATGGTTGTTGCTGTTGTTGTAGCTCTTGTGTTGTTTATGCCATTGTTGACATGCTGTTAATTAGCATATTTTACTACTATCACAGCACATTACAGCAAACATACACACACAGGCGCACACACCCTGCCTCACGTCATCATACATCACTTTTGTTGCCGGCAACTTTTCGCCTCAAGTGCATAGTTTGTAAATTTTCTGTCCAATTTGCCATGCCAACACAGCCAACTGCACTGACCATTCATGGCTTTTGTGGCGGTGGCGGTGGCAGTGGCAGCGGTAGCGGCAACGGCTTGTGCTCCCCCACCTACGGCGCCGCAAATGTTGCCGCATGCATTCACAGCTTGTTCGGGCCACACTTGAGGCGCCCGCTATTATTCTTTGCCCGGCCTTCTCATGTGTACATCACACATGTTTTTCTTGGTGTTGCGCACATCAATCTTCGGCCGCTCACGCAGCATGTTGCAACGCAAAGTTGCCAGCTACCTATTGCTGCTAGCCACTTGCCACCTTACCACTGCAACAACATGCGTTCGTGTATGTGCTTAGATGCGCCAAGTGTTTCTGCTTCGGCGGCCTTCCGGCTGGCATGATTTGTGGTCCTGACGGTGGCAGCTGCAACACTGCGGATTCGCTGACTTCTACTTCAATTTTAAGTTTTTGTTTTTATATTTTTGCTTTAATTTCTCTTTTTGTGCCTTAAATTTAGTGAAATATTTTTACTTTTTTTTATTTATTTACCTGTGCAGCGTTGCCACTTTAATACAAGTTTATTGATGTTGAATTTGTTTGCGCAGACACTTTGTGGCCTTGGAAGCCGCCAAGATTAGCAACTTGCTGCCACGCTTTGTACTCACACACATACACACATAAATACACGGACGCATACTTGCATCTGTGTATGTAGCATAAACAAGCGCTTTGGCTCAACGCTTGTCACTGTTTGTTGTTTTTTTTTTGTTGCTGCTATTCGCATTTCTCCATATTTTACGATAATAGCCCAGCTGGTTGTCAGTAGTTGTTGTTGTTATTGATATTGTTGCCCTGAAGTAGCCACTATCTGCTGTTTGCCACCTACTCACACGCTACGCGCCGCCACTAATTTACCCGCTTTATTGCCTGCTTGCGCAGCACAAATAACAAGAACACCAACAACACGCACAACAGCAATGAACGTCATCACAATTCCGCGCAACTGTTTTATTTCGCTTGCCACAAGTTATTGTTTGCTTATTCTCACTTCGATAAATCACTTAAGCATTCGACGGCGGTCTTAAGTGGCACGCTCATGATTGACCTTAAACTTTAATCGAAAGTGGAATATATTTATTGGCAGCAAGGCGAAAAGAAATGAAATGAAAGCCAATATGTGTACTTGAATTCATGTGCTTTGTGTGCGGCCCCATAACCACGTGGCTGCTCGGTAGCAGAAGTTGATCCGGTCTCGTTTAACTACTTTAACGACCAGTTCATCAACCAATCTTGGACTAGAATAAAATAGATGGCACGAGAGAATAAAAAAAGTAGACATTTATTTTACATTACAATTTTTATTTATTTAAACTGCATAAGGCAATAATGTGGCAACCCCTTCTAAAGAAAATAAATTTAAAGTCGATGAAAAGAGGCCGAAGACGTTTTGAACTTACAAAAGGTTAAATGGTTGGCAGTGAATCTTTAACAAAGTGTGATCTCTTGCCTTGCGCGCCAATTGTTCATGCTTTTCGCTGTTTGGCGCCAACTCGAGATACGAAGTGCAGCCATGTCCTTCTCCACCTGCTCATTCCAACATAGTTTAGGTCCTCCTCTTCCTCTACTTCATCCGGCGGGTACTCCGTCGAATACTCTCAGAGCTGGAATGTTTTCATCCATTCAGACGACATGATCTAGCCAGCGCAGCCGCTGTCTCTTAATTCCCTGAACTATGTCATTATAATCGTATATTTCGTACAGCTCATCGTTCCATCGACTGCAGTATTCGCCGCTGCCAATGCTTGAAGGACCACATAACTTCGCATAAGCTTTCTCTTCGTAACGTCACCTCATCAGATGCTGTCATCGTCCGTACCTCTGTATCGTATAGCAATCACGGGTATAGAGTTTAGTTTTTGTTCGTCGAGAGAGGATTTTCCTTCTAAACTACTTACTCATTCCGAAGTAGCGCCTGTGGGCAAGAGTTATTCTGCATTCGATTTCGTGTTTGACGTTGTTGTTGGTATGAATGCCTGTTCCATGTTAAACGAAATTGTCTACGACTTGGAAGTTATGACTGTCAACAGTGACGTGGGAGCCAAGTCGCGATTGCGAGATATTTCGTCTTGCCCTCGTCACTACCAACCCCATTTCCTTTGCTTCTTAGTCCAGCCTAGAGAAAGCAGAACAAAAAGTTACAACATTTGGAAAAAATTAACTCGTTAACTCGGTATTACTGGAAGTAACTCCTTCAGGGAGGAAGCAATTATATATTTTCAGTGGTGTTCAGGGTTCCAATCTAAAAATGTAAGATATATGGGCTGAAAAAATCTCAAAATATTTGTCCAATCCGATGATTTTTTAAGGTATGCAGTTGAATCTCCCATCAGGAAGGCTTAATAAGCCTATTATGCCCAATGATCTGTAAGTATAATCAATTTCTATTGACTCTTCTGCTTTAAAATGGTAATTTAACAGAAGTAGGTGTTGCTAGCTTTCTTTCAACCTGCGATAGACGATTTCTTGCATATGTTCTGATTTCTTTTCGAGTCAATTTGTTAGTCTCTCGTTATATTGCTATCAAAGCAGAGGAGAGAACTGAAAATAACAAAACGACGAGTATCTATTCTTGCTTTATTCTCTTAGCTGAGTAGATTTGTATCTTTATCCTGTTCGAAGATCTTATTCTAAATTTTAAACCAATCGGTTTATACTTTCTCTCTTGAACAAGTACCGATTCGTTATAGACTAGTTCTATAGCGCTATAAACACAAATTATTTTCCCTCTAGCAGTAGTTGCTGAGTCTACTTAATTTATGACCTCCAGCCACATAAAAGTATGTGTTGATGCAAATGATAGAAATACAAACAGTGACTGTCGGACTCATCCTCCTGCGATGAGCACTTACAGTCAAACAACTTCAGATTAATTTATGTTCCTTCACTGATTCATATTTCGTGCTTTCAATCAAAAAAATCCTATAAACTACTGTTCGTGATTTGTTAGCTTTCGTGTTAATTAAAGCGAGAAATATAAGACTTATGTATGAATTTAAATTATGAGTAATAAAGTAGTTGACTCACACGTTCGGCGGCAGACACTGCGTACAGACGCATAAATTTATATCTAGCAATCAGTATCAGCCAATTTCATTACCCTTCCTCTTCAAAATGTTGGTAGTGGAGAGGCCATTCTAATTTATTTTTATAAATATACTTACAATAGTGATCTAGAAATTTCGATGTGAAATATGCACCTCTCTCTGGTCGATCTATCGTGGAAAAATTCGATGAAATTATGGAAAAGATTGACCAGGACCGTCACATAAGCAGCCATTTTTTGGCATGGCTAAGGAACTTAACATTCATCATCAAACGGTTTTGGACCACTTAAAAAAGTCTGGCTACAAAAATAGGCTCGATGATTGGGTACCGCATGAATTGTGTGTAAAAAATTTAATGGACGGAATTAACATCTGCGATTCAAACCATTTCTGAATGATCAGGATTGACGCCTCGAAAGGTTATGTTGAGTGTTTGGTGGGATTGGAAAGAAATCATCCACTATGAGCTGTTTCAGCATGGTCGAATTAGTCGCATCTTACGAATCGGCCAGAACTAATCAACAGAAAGGGCTTCGTCATCCCCCAGGACAACGCTAGACCACACACATCTTTGATGACTCGGCAAAAACTGGGAGAGCTTGTCTGTGAAGTTCTTATGCATCCACCATATAGCTCCGACCTTGCACCATCGGACTACCATTTGTTTCGGTCAATGCAGAACTCCCTTAATGTAGTGAAGTTGGCTGTGAAAATTATTTGCCGTAGTTTTTCGCCGAGAAACCAGAAAAGTTTTACTTTGGTGGAATAATGTTTTTTCGCGGAAAAATGGCAAAAAGTTGGCGACCAAAATGGTACATATTTGGTTCATTATAATTATAATTCATTATAAATATAAAAAAATAAGTTGAAGTTTGATTAGAAATACGAAAAAACTTTTTCGACTACCCAATATATAAATTGGCATATGTACTCATGCTTAGCCACCGCCTCGATCATTTATTATTTTAGTTTCATTATTTATTTTTCATGGCAACTTAGTAAACCGACTTGTGTTAGCATTTCCTGTATTCCAGTATAAGCAGCAGAAATTCCATCGCTTTCACAGAAAATTAAAACGGGAAAATTGCTTTTCGCAATTGTAAACACATTTCGGCTGAAGCACTGATTATTTTCGCGTTAAAATAAATTGAACTTTATGTATTTATAACGAGCGCTGTATCAAATGCGGGTCAAACGCGCGGACGGATGGCCAACCAACAGCTGCCAAAAGCTTTCAAGTGGTTTAGTGAGGCAGGAAATCGCGGTGGCGCTGCGGCAAGTAGTAGGAAAAGAGCAACGAAATGCTGCCACTAAAATTTCTTATAGAAAAAATATACAAATATATGAAAAATTAAAATAGAAATAATGCGTTATTTGGAAATATAAAAGCGTTTTCCGCAATGCTTCCAGCTATCGCATAACGGTACTGCACGCCAAGCATCTAAAATTGCAATCGCCGGCGCACCGCCCGCCGCTTCAATTGCTGATGTTGCAACTCATTACGGCGCAATGCTTTTAAAAACTCATTACAGCTAAAATAACAGTCATTCATCGGCTGTCCGACACAGTTGTGTGTGCCACAGTAGCAGCGTCATTAAAGCAGCAGCGGCTATTTATGTGCATTTAAATTTGCATTGGCAACAAGTTTTGCCAGTTTTTAGTTACACTTCTGCGCTATTTGTTGCTTTGCTTTTCGCCAGAACTATTGTTGTTATTGTTGCTGTTGTTAATGTAGCATCACGTTGCTGGCACACAGCTTGCTCGTAATACGATCGCCGCTGGAGCCAGTGTGGCGCCCATGAGCAAGCAAAAGAGTCCGGGCGCGCGCTCGTAAAGCTCATTTCGGAGTTTATTGCTTTCATACATGTGCTTGTGCTTGTTGTTGTTGTAGCGACCGCATCTCGCATGCCAATGACTTGTACGTGTTTCTTGCAAGCAATAAAAAATTGACTGCAATTCGATTTCAAATGTTCTTGAGATTGTTTATGAGTAACTCAAACACATGCAGTCGTAGGCGAGGTAAGAAAAATGTAACGGTATTTAGTTAATGTGCTAAATACAAATAAACATTTATATTATATTATGTGTGCATGAGATTTGTGAATAGATTTCAATATTGGATATAAGTTTATAGAACAAAAATACTTATATCTGAGAAGTCTCTTGTAGACAACCCGAAAAATTTGGAACCAAAAAGGCTTTCGACGTTGAAAATGAACAAAATAGAACGATAATCACGCACAAAAGGTATGTTATGTATAAGAGGTACATAATCCCACATACCATGTATCTGTGAGCAATTTGGATAATAAAGTTGTGTGAAAGGAGGAAGAACAAGTGAAAAAGGTAAGCAGTCTTGTCCATTGGGTGTTACAGGGTGGATATCGCAGGAGCATGCGATTCTCCAGCGGAACTTAAAACATCAACACAGACAGATCAAAAGTGTCAAAAGAGGTGAGCGCCGAATCTATTGCTTGGAGCTTCATCTCAGGCGACTCCTCAAAGCTTCCAGCATACTGCAGTATCTTTTAGGCAGAAGTCACTGCGATCAAGAATCTCACATCACATTTAGTCAGAGCATGTATTTGGAAGCAAGGAGACAGTATATGTAGCTGCTGAATATATTCTACGTTTCACAAAGAAAGACCGGGAAACGAAATAGCTGTTGCACAATGAAACTTTTAAAAGACCTTACAGACGAGTGAGAGTGAAAAAAGAAAAACAAACATGCGTTTTATTTACTTGGTCTCGAAAGGACGATAGGTCGGTTGTTGGTCTAATGGCTGGTCACAACCTACTGGCATCACATGCGCCCATCGCAAATAACACTTGAAAAACTTTTTATGCTTCTGTGCAGCGTTTTCTAGAAATCATTTTAGATATCTAGGAGCTTCACAATTCAAGGCACTAGATGAAGTATCAAAATTAGAGTTGAAGTCGCTCATAAAGAATTCAAAAAGCGATGAGGTCGTGTTTGAGAATCCTCTTGCATTAGTAACGGCTAGTGAGGCTAACAAACCTAAGCTAAATCTCTACTTAATTGAGTATATCATACTTTCAAATTCAATGTTTCCAAAATGAGAGCTGAGGCAGGGATAATGTGAGTTGACTCGTCGTATTTGGTTTTCAAACCGACTTAATTCAGCTTGAACAGTCATTATTTGAAAGCTGTTTAGAAAATGCTTTAATTTTCTGCGTCAAAACTTCAGTTTAATGTAACAGGCTGGTTGGAAAGAAGTGGCTATGGTTTATTCATTAAAAAATTATTAAAAAAATGTAAGATATTTTTACAGTTCAAAAAATGTGTAAGTTTCAAAAATGTCGTTGCCACCTAATATGAATTAATTTTTTATTTTAAAATGCATTGAAAGTAGTAAGGCATATACAATGCTTAAAATTTGTTGTAGGTTTTTATTTTAATTATAATGTGAAACAGTGTTGCCACCTATTTCAATTGAAACGTTGTGCTTTTGTGCTTATTAAAAAAATGGCATTGAAATTTTAACTTTATATTAATATTTATTTCAAAATTTATTCTTGTGGTGTTGCCACTTTATTTGAATTATAATTACATTTATAATTAATATAAAATTATTGACTTTTTGGAAATATGAAAGTACATAAAATGTATATTAAAAAATCTTGAATTAAAAAAGTACATGAATCGGTGTTGCCACCTTTATTCAATTGAAAGTTTGCGTTTCTCTGTAAATAAAAAAACGGCTGCAAAATTTGAACTTTATAATAATATTATGTTTAAGATTTATTTTTTTGGCGTTGCCACCTTATTCTAATTAAAAAATAATAATAATTTAATTTTCGAAAGTATGAAAATACACATTATATCAAAAAATCTAACATTAAATTCATTTCAAATTAAAATTTAACTGTGAAGAGGTTGCCACCCTTATAAAATTTTGTTTTCAGTTTTACTTTAAAAATGCATAAAAACGCCTTATTATATCCAATAAATGCTGGTTAAGAAAGTAAGTGCAAAAAAAAGATTATTTCACGAAGTTGCCACTTTAATAAAAAATTTGTGTATATGTATTTTCATAATTGGGTGGCAGGTAACTTTGTGCAAATTACTATTTGCCGAGTTAGCTTAGCATTAAATTTCAATTTTTCTCTCATATAATATATTCTGTCTTTATGGTAATATATTCTGGTATGGTAACTGCACATTCTACCACATCACAGCGACTCGACTTACAAAGTAAGCAGCTGTTATATTCGTAATTTGCACACACCGACGCTTATCTCACGTCATTTAGTAAACAAGTAAACGCAAACGAGCACACGTCTTGCAACCTGCCATCACTCCGCAGAATAATTAAACATCAATTCAATTGAATTTCAGCGAAAATAAAATTTTCATTCTTTGTCTTGTGACTTTTTTTCGCAAATTAACTTTGCATTAAAGTGTCATTAATTATAGTCTTAGTCAGCGCCTTGCCGTCACCTGTCGGTAATTTGTCACTTCCGTCTTCCTGTGAGTATGTGTGGCTTTAGATCTTCATGTGTGTAGATGTATGTGTGTATAGGAAAGGGCAGCGAATGAAATTGATATACATATGTAAGTGAGAAAAAGTGCATGTGTAAAACGGCTTATGCACTTCGAGGGGCCACCGATTCCCATGCCGGCGTCGAAGAAATTCGCAAATCCCCAAGTAAAGCCCGTAAAACTAAGCGAGGAAGAAAAGAACAGGCGTCAACTCGCAAAAAGGTTAAACCAACAGCAAAATAGCAGCGACAACAAACAAAAGCAGCAACTTACAATAACAAATATATAGTATGTGAGGCGTACCCTCCTTGCCACAATAGAAATTTAAATTTGAACTGCCAAGCAATCGCTCAAACTGAAATTCGCGAGTCGCGAGAACTTGTCAGCTGAATTTCATTTGCGGCATTTCTATGCAAAGCCAGCGACAACTAAAATAACTCACACACATGTTTGTGGTAGGTGTGAAGTGGCGAGGGTGCGATGTAGCGAAAATGTTCGCACATGTGTCGCTGCCACCGTCAGACGCCGATTTTTGGCCACCAGCTTTTGTGCCAGGCGTGTAGTCGTCGCCTTAGCCAAACTCAGCAGCTAAGCACATGCATATATTATACATAGTGGTATGTGTGCATAAATTTGGCAGTTCTTTGTTGGTATGTACATATATGCGCACTTATCTTACCTCAACCGCGACGCGACCATATGTTGTTTGTTAGCCGGCTGAGCGACTGAGTGTCGGCGGCTGCTACTCCAGCTGGCTGACTGGCGAGTTAACTGACTGTCGCGTTTCCCTTTTGTGTCCTCCTGCACTGCGGGCTGTGTAGGTGTGTGATAGCTTGCTATGGAAGTGGTGGTGGTGGTGTTGTCGGCGCGGCGGTGGCAACATGGCAAACAAGCCATGCTAAGGAACGCATGTGATTATGTTAATTTCAAAATGATCGCCGTAATTCGCATTCTACGCGCCAGTGAATCTTCATCACCAACAGCGAATGTCTCACGATGTCTGCCGAGGTGCACAGTGTGCTGTGCAGGCAGGATTTGTGAACAAAAACCCTAAATGAGTGATTGCATGATATTGTGGATTACAGTGGAAACTAAATTTAATGTCTACTCATATACTGTTTGACACCAACTGTAATATTGTTTACTCTGTGATCAGAAAACCAGCGCGGGATGCATTGTGGATCATAGTGGAACGTAAATTTTATGCCTGTTCTTTTTCCATCTAGCACTTTGTGATGAAAAAATCAATTGGAATAACTATTCGCGATTATGTATTGTAGTGGAACTTAAGTTTAAAGTTTTCTATTCTACTGAACTAAACGCAAACTGGCATATATTTTACTCTAGGTTAAAAAACCTCTCATAAAAAGACTATTTTAGTTTGTGGATCGTAGTAGAATCTTTTAGTGTCTGCCCTGTTTCCTAATATTTCTTACGTTGTGAGAAAAAAAGCTCATTTGGAATGACTATTTGTGATTGTGGATTGTAGTGGAACTTATGTTTAAAGCGTTTTATTTTTCTGAACTGCACTTAAAATGTCAAATATTTTACATTAGGTACAAAAAACTTGCAAGCATTGGCTAATTTAGTTTGTGGATTGTAGTGGGATCTAAGTGTAAAGTGTGTTTTCCTCATACTATTTGATCTCAGATGTCCTGTGTATTTATTTTTTATTTGCAAACGGGTATGTCTACCCTTTTTTATATGTGAGTTTTAGTGGACCCATGTGGACAATTTTTATTTAATTTTAAATAGTATAGTAGAAATGACTTCATAACTTTTACTTTGTTTAAAAAATTATAGCAATAAGACAAAATTTTTGATTGTGGATTCTAGTGGAGTTTAAGTTAATCAGTGTTGTTTTGCTATGTCAACTGTTTTCGACAGTTTAGCGACTTTTTATATAAAATAACTATTGAAATACTAAAACTTTTGGCTAAAACAGGCAAGGAGTTACTTTTTCGAATGTGGATTTTGGTGGAACCTAAGTTGAAAATCTTTTATTTTCCTATCAGGAATCAATTGCCATACCTTAAACTCTGTTATAAAAATTATTTCAACAAGCAAGCATTTGTGATTGTGGATTCTATTGGAATCTATGTGTAATCTGTGCTATTTCGCTATCTCAACTGTTTTCGATAGTTTTGCAATTTTTTTATTGGCAGATTAAAGCACTTTTTTACCCAATTTTCATTTATTCAAAATTTGCTCACCTTCGACCCACTGTGCCAAGGCTATGCCAATTTATTCGATGACTGCTGTTTACTTAACGTAAACGATGCCGGCTGTGACATGGCTATACTGCCAAAAATAAATAAACAACTACAAAAACAACATTGACAGCTACTAAGCCCGGGAAAGCAATAAAGCCAACAGCAAGAACAACATGGCTAACAATTCGTGGTATGTTATGTGCATTGTTATGTTCATACCTACAGCATGCCTGGCTGGCAGGCGAGCAACAAAAGAGTGTATCGGTAAAACAAATTCGTAGTACGCGTTGCATGCAACATTTTCGTGCAGTTAGCGACTTTTTTTAAATAAATGTTAATTCTTACTTCTGCATGCCTTTCGAGTTGCAGCTAAAGCGACGCCCAAACCTTTGTTGTTGTTGGCGTTTGGCCGACCGTTTGAGACTGCATACCGCTCACGAGCTTGTTAGCTGTCTTTTGTCTTTATTTGAGGGACTAATTGGACAAACGACTTTACTCTTTTTGAAGTTAAATGCGCGTGAATGCCGCTGTTGACTGCTTGTGGCCCTTGCCACATGCTTGTATGTTCGTATTGAATGAGCAACATTCTCGTGGCATGTTTATTTGCAACAATTGACCCGATTCAAACAACTTACCTCGCTGCATGTTGTGGCAAGCGAGACTTAAATGTGTGTGGGTGTGTGTGTGTGTGTGTGTGAGGCGCGCGGAATTTATGCTTATCTGTGGCCGAGTGCAGTGGAGTAGGTCGCACTTGTGCTGTGGCGCGTAACTTCACAACATGCAACACGCATCTGTTGTGTCTCTTACGCTTTCGGGCGTCTTGAAAAAGCGTTTCTTTTTCCAATGAAATTGAAATGGAAAATTGGAAAGCGAAAATTATGTAATTTCTGCCACATTTTTCGCACTAAGCAATTACTGGCTGCGGTGCCGAACAGGCGGCAACTGCAAGCCACCGTCGCAGCGTGCACTTCATTAATGTTGCAAGTTAGATTTATTGCAACGTAAGCAAATAGCACTGCTGCCGCACTTTACTCGCCCACGGCATACTCGGTCGCCTGACGGTGCGTGCCACCTCAACACGTTGCATGGAAATTTTTGGGCTGATGACGCGCGTTGGCATGCTGACATGCCACCATACTGCTACAAGCATAGTTGGCATGTTGGCATAGCCCATTTACTGCTGCCACACATCATTTTCATCATCTCTGCTACGCCTTGCATGTGCAACAAACTGTGTGCTGTCGCTGCTGCATGCCGCCTTTCACTGTTTCCTAGAAACGCACTTTTCTCTACACACACGACTGCATGCATTTACGTGTGTATGTGTGTGCGTTGCATGCAGCACGTTTACAAAGCATGCGAAAAACGATTGCGAAATTTCATTTCACCACTCTCCGCTACCCCGTCGCCACTCAGTGCCTTCAGCGTTTGCGTGACGCTTTGCTGCGTGCCCCAACAGCATCGTTGTGGCATGTGTGTTTCATGTTTGTTGCATACCTGTGTAGTTGCTTCAGCATCCCACCATCAACGCACAGCACTCTGCGCCGGCCTTTTTGCCTCATTTGCTTGCCATTGTCCATTTGACTGCGTGGCAGGTCCTCCTCATTGCCGTTCACTTGGCTTGGCTTTTGTGTTTCTCATTTGTACGAATCTATTTATTTTATCTGCAACACAAATTCACTTACTTACAGACATGAGCACGCACATTCACCTTCATTTACATATGTCCACACATAAGTGTATTTACGTGTGTTTAGCTCGTGTTGCATGCAAGCATCATGCATACCGCTGTCTGTGCCGCACTTGCCTGTCTCAGATTATGTTGCAGATTTGCGTTTTGTTGTCTCATTTAACTGCTGAGTCCCTTAATGGCATTTACCACACGCACGCAAACGCGTCGCACTCGCACCAGCATGCAACACAACATGCAACATATCCACAACTGTCCAAATGGCTGCGTCCATAAGCGCACTTGCGGCTTCATGTGTGTCTGCTTGTAGATATCGCCTGCAAATGGCTTCTGATTGTTATGCACAAGAGCTGATCCATTAGTGCTCTTACTACACGTTAATTTCCTTTCTATTCAGAGGTTGGGCGTAAAGTGATGCGTGTGTACGGAATTGTATGTTAAGCGGAGTATCCAATCAAATATTTTCTGATATTATTATTTCCATTCCGTTATTGTGGCAACTGGGTAATCATTGTACATTTATCAGACATTTATCAGACTATTCACTGATGTGTTAATTCTATCCCAGAATTTCGTAATATTAATTGAGCCCATTAAGCTGATTTCCGTGCTTACAGAGTGAGCCAGTTAGAGACGTGCAAAAGGGTGAAATTGTTGTAACTGTTTTCTATCTAGCTGTGAGGAGTAAGAAGTTATGTTGTACTTGATTTTCTTCAACTTTTTTATAGCATATCGGATTTATTCCAAAAAGTCGCAACTTTTTAGTATTTCCGAAAATTAACTTTGTATTTATAAACATTTTTTATCACCTCTACAGCAGCCTTCCTCATATATAGTGTAACTTGCATCTATTTCTGTTGTCCTACACATACATACATACATATTAGTCTATTTTGTCTTGAGCTAGTAGCAACCGAACGCTCAACTTGATCAAACACTCTCGTTTAGCCCTCACAATATTTTGAGAGACGTTGGTTATGCTGATTTGAAAAGTACCCAGCAATAATTTTCTCGCAATCTTGCATCTCATGGCGCTTGTTACGTGATCAAACTACTAAAGCTCAGGCCAAATAGTTTAGTTTCATTTTAACGGTTTTTATTGTTACCTAAGCGAGTAGTCCTATGCATACGAGGGCTGCTATATATATTTCTGGCCTAACAATGAAAATAGGCATATTTATCAACGAAAATGTTTTTTTTTTCGTTGGATTTGGCTCGTCTTGGAAGACCCACACGGTCGATTGCTGTTTTGTTTCGGGCTCATACGCATAGATCCATGATTCGTTACCTGTGACGATCTTATAAATGTCTTTTGAAGCACCGCGATCGTATTTTTTCAGCATTTCTTTACACCAATCCACACGAGCCTTTTTTTGAGCGATTGTCAAATTATGCGGAATCCAACGAGAATAAACCTTTTTTACGGTCAGGTGTTCATGCAATATCGAATGTATGCTGGTGGGAGAAATGCATAGGCATGCCTCTATCTGAAGGTATGTTACATGACGGTCTTGCATTATCAGTTCACGTACGGCATCGATGTTTTCTGGCACAACGGCTACTTTTGGACGACCTTCACGGAATTCGTCTTTGAGCGAGCGTCGGCCACGATTGAATTCGTTGTACCAGTTTTTCACAGTGTTATAGGATGGTGCTTCATAGCCATACAAAGATTTTAGTTCATCGATGCACTCTTGTCGTGATAATCCTGCGTCGAAAGTTGTGAAAAATGATCGCACGAAAATGTTCACGAGTTAATTCCATTTTTTGGCCGACATGAATTTTTTAATTCCCTGTAAATAAAACAATTCACGATTAAATGACAAAACGTTCTGAGTGATGTTATGCTAAAAAATGTCAAACTTTCCAATGGAAATGTCAGGTTGCACCTGGCAACACTTAGTGTTGCCTAGTCCAGAAATATATATAGCAACCTACGTATTAATGTTCAAGCATCGTTCATTCTTTAAACTTTTCAGTGTGAGCATAAAAATGTGGCATCTTGAGAACAGTGTTATATTTTTTTTAATTAACCACAATAAGCTGGGACGTCTGAACAGCGACATCACAGTCAAAACTCTCATTTATTTTTCTATAAATCCGTGTATTTCTTTCGGTTGTTCTTATTACAATCCTATTTCATCGAACGTTCTTGTGATAAGGTCCGAAACTTTGATTTTCAAAGGAAACAAGGTGGGGACTCTCTCGAAAGGTGGTATTTTGGCTGACTGTTGTTTCTCTGCTTAGATGGAAGGATTCGCTAGAAGAGAGAAGCGGTAAGCATTTTGCGGATGGAGCAAAGTTTACGATAAGGCTGGTGGACGAGTATATTGTCGAGAACTTTTCAATAGCACCAATTTTCAGCTTCTTGACCGCAGCAGCATCCTCCAAGCGAAAGTGGCTACCATAGAGATAGCTTTAGGTGTACTGCTCCGGAGCGCAGTCTCTCTCGGAGTGGAGGCTATCCATTCTGCTAGAAGAGCAGCGATATAAGCTTCGAGTTCGATGACCGTCCGTTTAAGACTAGTGAAGGTATATACTCTCGTATCCTTTAGCATCAAGTTATTTTATGATTAGAATAGTTTTGTTAGGACTATTACTTCAGTCTGAAAAATTGTGGAATGGGAAAGGGTAGGAGTTCTAATTAGATAGTGTTCGATCGGAATTCATGCGGTAAGATTGATTATCTTACCGGGTGTCAACTGCATCAGCTTTTTAGAATAAAATGTAGTGGAATCATCTCAATGCTTCCTTCAGGAATGTCGCCCTGAGTTCGCTTCACAATTAATAAAAACCTGTCGAAATCGGATAGGAAAAAGTTAAAAATGTTGAACAGTTTTCTGCGCTTTTATTGAAGCGTAAAAAATTTTTAGGGTCGCCTTCAAAGTAACATATATACACTCTTAGTAATATAATATTTGTGGACAATCCCATGGGTTATATTACTAATAATAATAAAAAGGAGTAGAAGGACAAGAAACTCTATAATTGACAAGTCTTAATAATCTGAAACGTGTTTTAAAGTTTTGCGCTGTCTTTTAAAGGGTAAAAATCTGGAAACCTTAGTCTTCAGCATTAAAATTTTGTCATCGCATATTCATAATACGAGTATACGACCAAAAAAGAGTTCGTGGAGCCCATAAGAGTCCAAATTATTGTTGCAGTCACACAATAATAAGCTCTAGAATATATTGAAAGACATTGTTTGAGACTTTGGATCAGGTCGCCATTTATTCAGTTTCCTATTTGCTTTGAGCTCTGCTCGCTTCAAGATAAAAGCGCAGCAATAGTAGAAGCTAGAAAGTCAAATTTCTGAACTTTTTCGCAACAAAAGTTCTTCGATCAAAATGTCACAAACTTCGTGTAGTAAATTTCAACTCCCTGCATCCTCTAGCTTCCTGTCTCTAATATTTATGTTCAAATGCGCGTCAAACACAATTTCCACTTTCAACTAAATTTGTTGAAATTACGAATGTGAAAGCTGTAATAAAATATGAAAAATTGTTCTACGCCAAAAGTAGATTATTGCGCATGTGTATATCGATTGCCTTACAAGCCAATAGAAGTAAATGGTTGCATGTAACTGCCACAAATAAATAAATAATGCACGAAATGCCAAATGTAAAATACGAGACGATTACTTTTATCGTTGAGGGAAAAGCCAAATTGGATATGACTTGTGTCGCATGGCAAATACACATGTAATAGTATGTATATTTTTTGTATGTGCATTAGGGGGGTTCTAAAACACCTAAAAAAGGTTTCTGCTGAATTTTTATGTGTACTACAACGATGTTTCCAAAATTTGGTGAAAAAAGTCTTTCTATATTTAAATTGCATATTAAGGTGGTTCTTAAAAATATTTTTTTATTTTCTGCTGAATTTTTATGTATAATTAAGGTTGTAGTAACAACGAAAATTCAGTGAAATTTTTTTCGTATAATTAAATTGCTCATTAGGGTGGTTCTTAAAAACTATGTTTTCTTTACTGCAACAAATTCGTATTTTAGACTCTTATAGCATCGAGATCTCGAAATTTTTGTTAAACATTTTCTTGTTAGAATTAAGTTGCACATTAGGAGGGTTCGTAAAATTATTTTTTTTAGTCTTCTGTTGCCTTTTAATATTTCACTACGGCTCTAGCACCATCCATATTGAGATTTCGAAATTTCGTTGAACAATTCGTTTACTAAAATTAAGTTGCGCATTAGGGAGGTTCGTGAAAAATAGGTTCTTTGTTGCATTTTAATAATTTATTACGATTTTTGGACCATCGAGATTTCGAAAATTTAGTGAAAATTTGTCTTTCTATTATTAAGTTGCACATTAGGGTGGTTATTAAAATTATTTTTTCTTTTCTAATTTAATTGTCTGTTTTAATGCGACTCTAGTGGTAACAAGATTTTAAATTTTTGTTCAAAAATTTACCTTTTACCGTTAAGGTCCACCCTAGTGTAAATATTTATACTTCAGCAGATGTATAAAATGCATGAAAGCTTGTTGCACACTTGTTTAGAGTGCCACAAAATGCATATTCGCACTTAGGTAGAAATTTTTGTGTAGCTGCTTGTATGTATGTATGTATGTGTGTACGAGTGTATGAACGCAAAAATTGGATGACAGGCGCAACAAACTGGCTTTCAGGCGTCGATAGGAAAATAGATGTGTGTTTCTATGCGCTATATATGTATGTATGTATATAAAGGTGTGAATGTATTCACATATAAAATACGTTTGTACAGGCTTGTATATGTATGTATGTATGGATGTGTGAGCCAACTATGGCTAGTCCATAGTCTATTACTTTGAATTCACACTGAATATCGCATGAGCACATAAATTTGGCATGCCATAAATCAAATGGCAAGTAAAACTCGATTATTTTTCGTCATGCGGGACACGCTGAAAATTGTGCAAACTGAAAAATATGAATAAATAAATAAAAGCGAAGCCAAGCGAAATGTAACGGAGCGAAAACTCGCCTGCCACTGGCACTTAACACACGAGCAACTAAACGCATTAGTATAAATAACTACACATACAACAAATATGTATGTGTTAGTGCAAAATGCTTCCAGCAGCCAAAAGCATCACGACACATACTTACGCTTTTACAGATGTACATATTTATGTACTAGTATCTGTGTGCGCCGTAATCACACTTTCCGCCACCAGCCAGCAGCTTCACTGCACCGCATAGTTTAGCGCAACTATTCCATTCAAATCCATTTTGGTGTGAAAGCGTTGAGCAGCACGGCACCAACGACTGCCAATAGACACCCGAGCAACAAAAAGCAACAACAACAACGCAGAAAGAGCAGAACAAAAGTGGCGTGAAGTTGGCCGCAATTGGCAGCGGTTGCTCAAGCCGCAGCATCCACATTTCAATTGCAGCTGCATCTAGCATGCCAGACCAGTTGGCAACAGTGGCGTAATGGCTTGACAATTGGCAGAGCGCAGTAAATTCTGTGACTGTAACGATTGCTTGGAAGGTGACCTTTTGCATGCTTCCTATGCCCCGCATGTGGTAAGATTGACGGCAGTTAGTTATCGATGGAATTCAAGGAAAATTCTTTCAGAAACGGCGTTGCCAAGTATCTTTTTTTTCCTTTAATTTTGGAAAAGGAAACAGAATTTTCCTTTCTTTGGCCACTATAGTATAAAAGTTTCTCTTTCTTTTTTTCAAAGAAGGAAGTGTATCATAAATATCAAAAACTTTCTCCTTCTTTTGTCCAGCTTTAGAAGACTGAAGCTGAAACATGTCGACAGTCATGTTTTCGACGAACCGGGAGACATAGCCGAAAGTGACTTTATCCGCCTCAACAAATTTAAGATCGGCTCAAAGCGCTGCACTGTTTCATGATGATCTTTCTGATAAATGTTTTAGGAGTTTTAGCCTATAAGCTGTCCACATGAGAACCCTGTTATGATCGCCCATTTAAGCTAACCTCACAAGATATACCACAAAAATAAAACATTTTGTCTTGAATGTACTCACATATGTTATGTTATGTTATTATGTTATTTATTGAAACCAGATCGTTGTAAAAATGTAAATTAATACCAGCCATATGTCCAGACCTGGTCCTATCAGCCTGCTTGCGGGCAACAAAAACAAAGTTTTTGAATCGGTTTGTGACTGGTAAAGAAAAATGGATGCATTACAGATACCCTGAATGAAAAAAATCCGACGTTACACCTGACCAAACAGCCAAATTAAGGCCCTAAACGAATACCCATGAAGGCTCTGTATTTGGTGAGATCAGAAGGAAGTGCTGTATTAGGAGCTTATAAGATCAAGAGAAACCGTTAGTGGGGAAAGCTAGCGATAATTTTCCATGTCATTTCACAGCGCTCGACCACGTATGTATTTCATAACCAATCTAAAAATATTTGGAGAATAGAGGCTAGGAACTTTTTCCTCAACCGCCTTATAAATCTTGCCTCCTCTGACTACCATTTGTCCCTGTCAATGCAGAATACTCTACTTTTAATATGATTCATATCAGAACTGAATTTTGGCCGCAAAGTCAATATATAATAGAATGATGAATCCTTTTGGGTTGGCTTCCACAAATTGACGGAAAGATCGAATATGTAATAGCTGTAAATGGTCAGTTTTAAATATACTATTGTACATGTTTTTCTAAAATGTTAAAATATTGAAAAAAATGCAAGAATATTGCTAAGAACGCAAAGGAAAAAAATAGTCAAATACAGACAAGACAATCCTGTTATCCCGAGACCGGATGTCTGTATAGAACGTGGTAGACAATATACGCTTTAATGGCGACCAGCTGCAATCAATTTCTCCATAATTTGGGAATTGGTTACCCAGCCGCCATCAGCCACCATTTGATTGAAGAATGGGCTCGAAAAAAACACTTTATGTGTGCTCAGTAATTAGAATTTTCTTTTTCTATACAATTTTCCATAAATCCTTCCGCACTTAACGTCGACTCATCAGATGTTATTATTGTTCATGCCTCTGCACCATATGGCAGGCCGGGAATAATGATTAACTTATAGAGCTTGGTTTTTGTTCGTCGAGAGAGGACTTTACTTCTCAATTGCCTACTCAATCCGAAGTATCATCAAAAGGGGCGTCTCACGTCCTAGGATGCTGTTTCATTTTCATTGTGGGCTGTTTCTTACGTGGCGGGACCTAAAACCAGCGCATAAACCTTGGGTAGAGATGGTTCGCCTTCTCACTTTAGTTCGCCTTCAAACGGATGTTCTTTGGCTATCCAGAGGATACTTGGTCAAAGATCGGAAGTCGTGAGCTGCTTGAACTAGTTGTATGTATATGTACAAAAATCGTTTCTGCCCACTCCCAAGTGAATGGCAATCAGAGAACTTTCCTCACTTTCGTGAACTTCTACACATGACTCCATCTTTCTTAATAATAATTAGAATGAATGCCTATTATATAGGACACTGAACAGGGTATATACATTATACAGGTGTATAAAAATTGACACGAAGTTTGTAACAGCCAAGAGCTAACATCGGCGACCCTACAAAATATGTAGATAAATTATCAGCCTTTTCATTTGATGGGATATATTAAAATTGCCTAAGGATCCAGTGCTACCTGCGAAGCAATTGTTTAGATCGAGATACTATAGCATATAGCTGCCATACAAACTTTGAGAGTTTGTTGAATAAGAAATTTTTTTTTTTGGTAATTAGAGGATGTACATATGTATGTTTAAACTTCGCATTCTTAAATTTACCCATTTTCACCAAAAACAACAAAATTCTTAAACAAAACTACTTTCTTCACCGCTTTATAAAAATTGCGCGCATTCCGCTTGCCACATTTATTAAGTTTGCACCCAAGTTAATGCACAAAAATGGCATGCAGCACACATAATATGAAAAAATAAAAATAAAATGAAAAGTAAAAACCGAGCGCCGACAACGCAGCACTGGAATCGGCAGTGGATGCAACGAAGCGACAAACCCAAGGAATTTCTATAAATAACAGAACTAGCTAAATTCAAATGCTGCAGAATGTGACGCTGCCACATAGCATTTCACTTCAACAACAACAACAACAACGAACCAACAAAGTGAGCAGCCTTGACTAACTTGCCACGAAGCGATAAAGCAATCGAAGCAACATAAGCAGCAAATTGCAGTTGAATGCTGGCACATTTAACTTGGCCAAGAGAGCTGACTGGCTGGAAGAATAAGAGCAGCGTGGCAGTTTAGTGCTTTAGTTTGGTTTGGGGATAAGTAGTTCGATAAAAGTGCAAAAAGTTAAACTGAGCTGGCAGACTGGGTACTTCTTTAACTTCTGCGTTTGGTTCGTATTAGAAGAGTAGCTATGACTTGGTGTTGATGTGGCATTGCAACTACTTGAAATGTATTTGTATATAATATAAATGTGTGTGTAAAATATGCGGCAGTTGCAAATTTGCTAGCATTCAAAAATGAATTTGTGCATATGTAATCGCTTGTAGCGGCATCGGGACCACAGTCTTCGCTTGCATTTTATTTATTAACTCATCTTCTGCTTTGCTTTGGCCAAAGCATGCGAATCTCATGTCGCAGGCCGCAGCAGTTTGTGCTTGCTACATGCTGCGCAGCCAGCAACAACACTTTTTTTCGAAACTTCACAGACGTAGGATTTAGTTGTTGCATGTCTCTCGCAACTCTGTGTGAGCAGTGCCAACAAAAACAAAATCACAGCAACAACAAACTGTATGTCCTTGCATAAATATTAAACTAAATCTGCTGCAAGCCAGCTGTGCAAATTTGCTATAAAGTGTCGTCGATTGGCATTAGAAAGCAAAACAACAGCAACATCAAGAGCAATTTTAAAGTATAATTTTCTATGTGTGTAGGTGTGCTTGTGTTGCTGCTGAGCAGCAGCTGCAGTTGCTTTGTGGGATTAACTAAATTCTAAACTTTTTCTTTGCTTATTTCAATAAATTTGCAAAGGCAATAAAGTTGCCACACCAACACAAAGCCACACACACATGCTAATGAATGTATGCTTGCATGCAGCAAACACACCTGTTTGGTTAAGCCTGCAATGTGCGCGTGTGTGTGTTTGTAATGCCAACACTTAGTACATTTGTCTGTGCACAATTTGCTTTGATTTGAGAAAGTGTGAGAAAAATGTCTCATAAATTTCAAAAATATCCTCTGATACATAACGTGCATTATACATACATACATACATGAATATATAAATAGTTATTACAAAATACTCTCACTTCTCAGCATCTCTTTAGCTCCTGCTGGAGCATCATGCGTGCCTTTGACGGTACTTTTATGCTTCGGTAGTGTTGGCAAGCATTTAACCAAGTGTTATCCTTGTCATGTAAAAACTTTGAAATATTTTACATATGAAAGTTATGCCATTATATTGCATACCCACTTATGCATACATGCTTTTGAAGGCATTGGGGATTAAAAACTCTGACTAGAGACAACCGAAACCCTGCGGGTGGAGTGACTAACTTACAAATGGTGAATCGTTAGTGGTGAATCTCAGGATGCACTGAGAGGAAAAAAGTGAAAAAACCATAAATTTTTTAAAGAGAGGTTATATACATACATATATATAATATATAACACCAAAATCTTTTTTTGATCCATTCAAATTCAAACACTGTCGTTCGAAGACACATTGGAAAAATTTTAATTAAAATGAAAACTATATTGTAGGTCGAAATCTTAAAAAATAAGCCTTATCTACAAAGGTACCTACCTATACCTACTACTACTACTACAGGGTAGGCCATTTAAAGTTGACCCATCTGGCAACGCTGTAACTTTTAACAGCGCTGACAAATCGGCTAATGTCATACCGCGTTAGAAGCGTGATTCGAAGACAATTTATACCATGGAACAGTACACTCCAAAAGAACGCGCTGAAATTGTTCAGCTTTATATTCAAAATAACTTTTCAATTGTGTTAACTCAACGTGCGTTTCGCAAAAAAAATAAAGTGAAAAGTGCTCCAGTTAAGAACACAATTAAGTCTTTATACGCAAAATTTGTGAACACCGGTAATCTCAGTAATGCCAGTCATGCATCCAGACAACGCACAAGACGTTCTGATGAAAATATCGAAGCTGTACGAGCCAGTATTGAGGAGACTCCATCGACATCGAGTTATCGCCGCTCTCAGGAATTAGACATCTCTCGCACCACTCTCCGACGCATAATTCATAAAGATTTGAAGATGTTTCCATATAAAATTCAAATGGCACAAAAACTAAACCCAGCTGATTATCCGCGACGCCTAAATTTTGGCAAATGGGCCATCGAAATGGCTGAAAACGAACTTGACGAAAAATGGTGATGTTGACTGGCCACCGAGATCACTAGATTTGACGCCACCAGACTTTTATTTGTGGGGTTATTTGAAATCCAAGGTATACGCTAATAAGCCAAAGACCTTAGCTCAACTGAAAGCCAACATTCGACGTGAAACAGCCGCCATATCATCCGAAACATTGGCCAAAGTCATGGAAAATGTCGAAAAAAGAGTGCATTTAGCTGTCAAAGCTAAAGGTGCCCATTTACGCGATCTAATTTTTAAATAATATTAGCTGAAACAAATCCCCTTGGACCAAAATAAATTATTTTTGAAATGAACAAAAAACATTGTTTTCTTTTGTTCTTTTTTTTTAGAAACAAATGGGTCAACTTTAAATGGCCTACCCTGTACTACTACTAGATAAGAGTGCTGCCCCTTTTGTTGCCAAAAATGCTGCTTTGACCGAACAGCCGAATTGTGTTTCAGTTGAGTTGAGTCAGCTTAAAGCCTTTCTACAGCGTGGGCCGAATAACTGTCGCACTTTTTCGAAGAAACGCTATGTTCGCGTAGGTGTACAGAATTTTGTTACTGTTACATTTTTGTGTTCCTTATTTTATTGTGAAATTAATTGAGTACTCTTTTGACCTGATCAGTAGTTCTTAAAATTTGTGAGTGATGGAAGCAAAAAGAGACTTAGTGCAAAAATTACATTTGCAAGGGAAAACGACAGGCGAAATTGTTAAATTGCTGAAAGACATTGATGTAAACCGGAGATTTGTCCAACGCACTGTAGCTCGATTTAAGAGAACTGGAAGTGTTAAAATATCCAAAAAAAACCTGGACGAAAAAGGAGTATAAGAACACCTGAGCTGGTGAAAAATGTGCGTGAAAGGATAAGGCGAAATTGTGCTAGATCAACTCGAAATCTAGCCAAAGAGCTGAAGGTGAGCCGGAAAACCATCCGAAATGTTTTAAAAGAGGACTTGGGACATAAACCTTACAAAAGGAAGAGGATTCATGGCCTTACGGAGCGTCAGAAGAAAATGCGACGGGAAAGAAGTGGTTTATTGCTTCAGCGGCATGCAAGTTGCAATATCGTGTTCTCTGATGAAAAACTATTCATATTGCAAAAAAGTCACAATCCCCAGAATGGTCGTGTGTATGCAACAAGTATGTAACAACAGATAAATTAGCCGTTCAGAGATATCAAAACACAACGTCTGTCATGGTATGGGGGGCCATATCCAAAAAGGCAAGCTCCCGCTCCTTTTTATTGAGAAAGGTGTCAAAATCAATGCACAATATTATTTGGATGAAGTGCTTGTCAATCATTTTTACCATCATGCATCTGAGCTCTTCGGCAACGAACCATATTGCTTCCAGCAAGACTCTGCTCCGGCTCATAAAGCAAGAATTGTTCAGCGCTGGTGCAAGGATAATTTGCCATGTTTTATTCCGATTGATGAATGGGCTCCATCTTCTCCGGATCTGAATCCATTGGATTTCAGTATATGGGGATACATGCTTGACAAATTAAAAAATTTGAAAAACATAAGATTGGATCAATTCAAACGACTTTTAATCAAAATTTGGGACGAAATTCCAGACGAAGTGGTGCATGCCGCCTGCAATAGTTTTCAGAAACGTTTGAAGCTGGTAAAAAAAAATCAAAGGTGAACGATTCGAACTTAAGCAGTCCTAATGTAAGCCAACAGTCTTTATAATAAATAAAAATGTTTAATTGTTCAAAATATCAAAAAATAAACTTTTTCTACAAAAAATAAAGCGCGACAGTTATTTGGGCCCACCCTGTACAGTTGTTTACTAAGCTAAAATTGATCTTTGGCGACGAGAAAGCTAATAGTGGCGTCTGGCTATCTGCGTATATCATAGTTCTGTATATCCTCCCGTAGTTGTTCAGTAGAACACCACTGGCCGTCCGTAAGCCTAGTACTTCCGCTCAGAAGATTCCAGCAGAGTTTGGTAGAGGGAAAAATATAGTAATACCAAGACCAACGGAGTATACCCTGTATAAGCTTTACAAATATTTTCCGCAATATTTACTTTTCAGTAATAATAATAATATAAAATATTTTGCTGTGGCGGCCAGAAGAGAAACTGTTATACCACCGGGTGAGGGAAGTTGAAATTAAGGTAGTTTGGTTTTATTTAGGTATAACATCAGTTTCGTCTTACTAGAGCTAACCCCTATTCCGTTATTCGGTTATGCTCCGTAGGCACTTTCCGTAATCTCACAGACTGTGCAAGGAAACAGCTCTGATACCATTAACACTATAAAATAAGCTACTGTTTTCACTCCTTCTCCGATGAATTAAAGTAGAGTAGTATACCGGTCAGTGCCACTAGAAATAAAAGCGGGGTACTTCTGATAAAATGAAACATAAAGAACCACAGATCGTACAAGACACTGACAGTTAAATGAGTGGGAGTGACTGTGAACTGGCAGCCCAGATCATTGTTGATATAATATCTAATAGCTAACAGCTAATAGCATCCGTCAATCGTTTGAGAGTAGCGAATCGAGCAAACTGCTGCAATCAGCTGTTTAAACAGCTGGTAGCATTTAGATTCATCGATTTTTCATGAAAGCTGGAGAATTTATTTCTTGTATTTCCCAGAAAGCATTTTTGTTGTTGTTTTTTTTGGAATAAAGTGATAATTTGTCTCTTCTAAACCTGTAATAATCCGTTCCATAGAATAGTAAGATATAAGTCCTTAAGGCGCGGCTGCCACGGCCATTACAAAAATTTCCTCCGAACTCATGTCCTGTGATTAAAAGTAAGGAAAGCAAAAAATGCAATCGTAAAACCCACTTTAAAAGACGTTAATGCTGGCTGATGGCACAGCTAAATGCTCTTTAATTTACGTTGATTAAGTTTGCGATGTCATTGTCTGCTGATGATGTGAGAAAAATCGATAGAAATATTTCCAGGAGAGCCTTTCGTTCGAAGCTCCACTGGCAGCATGCGAGCTATTGTTGGCAATAGAAATTTATTATTGTTGTTGCAGCTGTCATTACAGTTTTGCAAGCATGTTTGAACCTTTGCACTTAATGCACATTCGAGCTTGTTGCTGATTTTATTGTTGTTTTTAGTGTCATTATTCGCCTCAAGCTGCCTCATGCTTGCATTCGCTCGAGTATTTGCGCACACTTGGAAATAAATGCATGTCGATTTGTGTTTGTATGTGTGCACTTCTGTTTGTCTGAAAGTTGGTTAAAAAGGCATTACTTGTGAAAGTACAATGACAACAGCAACAATACCGTTATATATCTACCTATGAAAGGAGCAATGAAAAGTATTCATATGGAGCTAAGCATTTGTAGACGAGTGTATTCACATTTACGAATACATACATATTTTTGTGTGCTAATGTGTATATATACTTTTGTTGGTGAGGTTCTTAGGGTTTTCAAGCCACTGTGGTGGGCTGAGGGTGTTGCTGCAAGCTGCAGATTAAGTTGATTCAGCCGGCAGATGTTGCTAAGGTGAAATTTCTCTTGGGCCACATTAGTAAGCGACTGCGTATAATATGTACATATTGCCTATATATGTATGTATACATATACATATGTGCGGTGCAATAATTCTGAAGAAAAAGCAGACTTAAAAGTACTACGAGCATTTAAGGATTATAAAGGGGATAACGATTATAGAAACGGAGTTAAAAAGGAAAACAAATTTTAGTTCAGATTTTCATATACAGAGAATCTATTCTTGAAAAATTATTTAAAATTTAAAATTATTTTTCGATTTTATATAAAATTTAAAAACGAAAATTTATATGGTCATGCAGAATAATGTTGAGCATAACTATCAGCTGCGTCAATATATGAAAGGATCACTTCGAGCCATTTGATACCAGACGAGGTTTCAGACAGCGTGATTCTTTCTCGTGCGCCTTCAATCACGCATCAATGCGCTGGTTAAGACTTATTTTGCGTATGGAACAGGATGCACCAGCGAAAAGTTCATTCGATTCGAATCCCATGGGTGGACAATAGAAGCCCATGACCAAGATCATAGGGATCTGTCTGCACTTGGGATATACAAAGCTTTGTGTCCTCGGCCCAGACTGAGCTACGGTTGTAGTACCAAAGCAGAAATATAATAAGTTCTTTCTAACTTAACTAAATTCTTTATATTTCTGTTAACGAATTATAAGGTGGAGACTCTAACTAACAGTGGTGTTTGGCACTACGAAACCGTAATTCTATGGTGTAAACGCGTGGTTGCAGGGCACTCGATAATGCTGCAATTGCTGAGAAGCCGTGTCCAGACATGCATCTTCGCCATCTTCTGACCATAAATAACACTTTATGCCACGTATTGCTGCAGATAGCGCTCTAAGGCTCAGGAAAACTGGATACATGAAGGGGTTTGAATAAGAAACACCAGAGTTATCTTCTCTTTCAGCTGGATCACTGCGTACCAGCGCTACTTTTGACGGTTCTTTTTCTGCTTGCAAACCGAAGAGATATACATATGTGGATGGGCGGGAAATACTGGTGAAGACGCGCTGTGAGCTGTTCCACGGATAGTCGAAGTTAGATAGGAAGGTTGGAGGGGCAGTTTTCTGTAAGGAGCTCTCCGTCAATCTTATCTTTAGGCTACCGAACCACTATAGTGTCTTTCAGCAGAAGTGATTGCAATTAAGATGGCAATATTCATACCTTTCTCTTTTAGTGAGATGAGTATTCACTCCGACAGCAGAACGGTGAGCTCGGGAACTCTACGCCCAAGGTACTCCATTATCAGACTCGTTTGGTTGCGTGATTATAGCGGTATCGCTGGCAACTGCAAGGCCGATGAGCTAGCCGTACGGGCAACCTTCCTCGCGAGTTGGATCTTCAATGGCGTAAGATCAACCTCTTACACGTTGTAGGATAGGATGCAGAAAAAATACTGTTAATGTGTTAGCACCACGTTTTGTTTGTTTTTTTGTTTAAAATCAACTTTACTTTGAAGTTGAAATCGAGTTTGAGGTTATCCCTACAAAAAATAAATACAAAGACTACATTTAAGACCCTTTCCATCCCCCTCTAAATGTTTTTATTTGCAGAAGCCCATGATAAATCAATAACGGTCGGTTTAATATTTTGCTTCTATTCACTGCACAGCCTTTTATGTTGTTGCAAGTGTTGCTTACATTCATATATGTATATGAGTTTATGTAAGTATATGTTTGCTGATTTTCCTTCCAAGACCAAATTGATTAAAAATTCTGTTTACAGTCCATAGATCGATCCTTGTGTCTCGAAATTGCCATTCGGGCTTGATATGCACACCTACAGACACATGTGCCTGCCTCTGTGTGTGTGCGCTTTTATCGCTTTTATTGCTGCTGTGTACACATAAAAAGTTATGAGATATGTATGTATGTATCTCGCTGAAATATTTTGAATTGATTTTTGCCGCAACCGTTTAAGCGATATTCTTATGCTGCAGAGAGTTTACATAAAGAGAGCGTGCCACTAGCTGTTTAGGCTAACATTTTCAGAAGCTTTCATTTTTCTTGTGATATTTATGAAGGTTTTTTCCAACAAAAAACTTTAAATTTTCAAAATTCTGCTTGCAACATTCTCATAACTCGTGCTACGCAATGTGGCAATGCATTGGCGAAACTTTAACTGTCCATCATTTTTATTATTTCACGCTTGAGCAGCGGCAATCTATCAATACAACAGTAATCTTCGTTTCAGCAACCATTGCAACACATGCTATATATATGCACATCCACCACAACTTACACAAGCAACTTGCAACATAAAAACGCTGCTGCTCATTGAAGCGTGCAATCATAGGCTATTAAATTTGTTACAAAGCACTAGCACATTCTTGTCATTTCAAGATAAATTGCCGCTACAACATTGCCTCCAGCTCAGCGCATAGCCTCACACACGCGCCCCAATGCATGCCACATGCCCCATACTCATACAACAGCACCGGCAATGTGTATAAAAATCAGCTTTTCATTGTTATTGCATATTTATTGCTTTTTTTTGCTTTTGTTATTCCCTTTTTGTTGTTGTAGTTTTGCATTGAAACGACTTGGGCAGGTCGTGGCGCAGTCGTTGATGTCTAAATTCAATTAATTGTTGCGAAAAAGAGTTCAAATCGCCACGGAGGAAGCGCAGACAATAAATTGCTGTGTTGTTGTTGCAAGTTAACAATGGAATTTGGTGGATAGCTGAGGAAAGGTCACAAGAAAGAAAAATAGTAATAATTTGCCACACAAAGGCGTTTGGGGCACATCGCTTGGCATTACAACAGACTCGCCCTGAAAGCAAGCTAAATACCATTACTGTGCGCCAAGTCGACAAATCTCATTTTAATCGTGCCACATTTCCCAAGCTAAGGACAATAGCAAGAACTCCGACATTTGCGGCCGTTGAGCGCCTCAGCGCAGTAGATGTACATTTTATTTAGTGAAAATATTTCTTTTTTTCCATTTCACTCCGCTTGTCTGCCAAAAAAGTTGTTAAATTATCTATTTATATAACCAGCGACGTTTGTAGTCCTCACTTTGTCAGCGCTGCTTCATTGACTAGTCAAGCGACCCGCCAAGCACTCGGCTGACTGCTCATCTCCCAGTCGTCTGTGCCCTTCCACGGCGCTGTCATTTATTTTCTATTGCGATAAATTTAAATTGTGACGTTGTTGCGTCTTCGTGCCACATAAGGCGGCCGCACCCCACAGCCTGACGTATTGACGCTATTGTCTTCAACTAGTGCAGCGCTGCATACATGTGTGTATGTACTGTTATGATTTCGCGTGTATGTTTGTGTGTGTGTGTTCTTATAATGAACTTTCAACAAGCAAACTCAATCAATGAGGTTCACCGCCGTTCGCCATTTAGCCGCCCAGTCAGCGACGTCAAGCAAGCCGTCGTATAGTCGAGCAGGCAGTGAACCATGGCAATGGCGGTATAAAGCAATTATAATGACGTGACAATACCAGACGGTAGCATTGGCAGTTGGGAGGAAGAGAGCAGCTGAACTTGCAACAAAGCGGATTCAATATTCCGTCATTAAGCGTGTGTGTTTAGGTTGTGCCACTGACCCGGTTGGTATGAGGCAGCACAGCGTTGCTTAGATTGTTTTAAAGTTGTTTGTATGACATTAGGGGAAGAAAGGGAGGGGGCACTTTTAATACTTTAAGTTGTGACTTTGTTTGCTGCAGCTTGCCGCATTGTCAAAGCGAAATCTATCTATACTTATTTATAACTAAACATGTACATATGTACATATGTATGTTTGAATATGTGCAAACGCTTTTATGAGAAATCCTTCAAAGCTATAAGTAAATATCTTTCTTGCTTTGTAATGCAGCTGTTGAAATTGCAACAAGATGCCAATAGAACAGAAAACACCTTTTCACCAACGATACCCTAAGGTGCAGTAACATTGCAGTTTGTGTGGAAGATGGCAGAAAACTGCTCGATTGATGTTAATGTTAAAGTTAATGTTAATTTTAATGTGAACGTTAATGTTAAAATTAATGTAATATTAATATTAGTGTAAATGTTAACACTATGTTAATGTTAAAGTTGATGTTAGTGTTAATGTTAATGTTAATATTAATGTTAATGTAATTTTAATGTTAGTGTTAATATTAATATAAATGTTAATATAAATGCTAATGTTAATTTAAATCTTAATATTATTGTCAATGTTAATGATAATCTTAATGTGAAAGTTAATGTTAAAGATATGTAATGTTAATATAAATGTTAATGCCAATGTTGAAGTTAATGTTAATAGTAATATTAAATTTATTGCTAATATTAATGTTATTATCAATTTTTATACTAACAATAATGTTACTGTTAACGTTATTTAGCTTTCAAAATTTTTAATTTTTTTTTAATTTACTAAATTTGTTTTGTAATTTTCATTTTGCTCGCTAACAAACTACTAATTTACTTAGTATTGAACTTCGTCAACGAAAAGCAATTAACTAGCGCTCGCTTGTACGTCAAAGCAAATTCTGAACAAAGTCGCTTTGTCTTAAAATCACTCAACGGAATTATTTGTAAAACAGTAAGTGCTTATTGATTACATATGTTCATATGTATATTACTGCTTGCATAATGCACTTGTATGCAGCTTCTCTCCATGAATGTATATTTGTAACAACGCGTGTTTTAACATATTTGGCTAAATTTGTAAGTACTGCTAATGCAATACCTAAAAGTTGTTTATTTGTTCGGCGTTGTGAGGCGCAACGAGTTGAATGTCTAGCCCTGACATCGTTTTGCCTTGTCTGACTTGTCAACTAAGCACTTACGCATACAAAAAATACAAAAAAGCACAAAAACACAAAAACACAAATAAATAAAAGTTGATGCAACTTGTCACTGCATCTGACAATTCATCAAGTGAGTTGCGTAATCACTTAGATCATACATGTACATATGTATGTACATATGTATGTGTAGCATACGAGAGGGAACCTCAGAGTTTTGTGTATTTTAATTAATGTAATTGTATTTTGTTGTGCTATATTCGAAATACATTTAATTTAATTTGCTTTTAAGCGTAATTATTTCATATTTTGCTGTACAAAGTTAGGTTACGTTAGATTTTGTGGCTAATTTCCTTACTTTGGCTATGACTTGGACTGGATGCCGAAAATGTCTTTCAATAATCTTTAAAATTCATCAATCACAATAATATTCGAAATTATATTTAAATGAATATAGAAGCTGAAGCAGCAATTCGTTTTCGTATCATTTACATATATATATATTTATATACATATGTACATACTCGTATATCATACGTGTTGTAATTCCGTTAGTCAGAATTATAAATAAATAAATTGTTATTGTGTATACATTAGGTTTTATCGCTTATTAGTTTGTGGCATTTGTTTCCCAGCGACAAAAAGTTATCGCATATTTTATTTATTTATCATTACAAAGTTGTGCCGAGGCTTAAACACACACAGCTGCAAGCACTACAATAGTAGTTGCACTGCAAATGTGAAACTCCCTTTTCTCACTAAGTTTTTTATAAACAAAAAAAAATTATAATAATTTTATTACATCAAATTTTATATTAGATGGATATATAGTGGAGCAATCATTACTTAAATTTACGTTGATAGATATTTTTCAAGTTCTGGCTTTAACTATACTTTGTACTTAGTAGTATGATCTTAAATTTTAATCACAACTATATAACGTATCTTCATAGACTCCATAGGTATTTCGCACCTGTTCGGAGATCTAGTTTCCCACGCACCTTTAACTACGGACCAATTTTGAGCTTAGCATTTTTCAATGCGATTGAGGTCAAGAGCTCGAGCTGGCTGGTCTACAAACTCAACTCCATTAACACGAAACCATTCCTCTGCCGGGCTACTAGAGTGTTTTGGGTCATTGTCCTGGTGGAACATCAATTTTAGCGGCGAGTTATCTTCTACAAATGGTAGCTTAAAACTTTTCAGTATATTGACATATGTATGCGTGCTGATCCATGCTGCCTTCAATTTGATAGATCGGTTTGCAGCAGCCATTATTGTCGAGTTATTGCATTGCATGTCATTGCTGTTAAACGTCCGATTAATATTTTAACTTTTTTTAAGGTTTATCCGGCCTATATAAAGTTCCTAATCCAACGGGATATTTTACTATATAGAACTATTATCTTGATATTTTACCAAGGCTTTTTTGTTCGCTGTTTTTTTAATGCTCGCTGAAGGATTACAAATATCGCAATCCAATCAGCTCAACAGAATAACGGTATTTAATTAATATTTTCAAGTTGACAGAATTAGGAACGTTACATATTCTTCTTCTACTTTATTGGCGTAGATACTCCTTACGTGGTTATAGCAGTGTTCACAACAGCGCGCCAGTCGTTCAGCCTTCACGCTGTTTGGCGCCAATTGGAGATTCCAAGTGTAGCCAGGTTCTTCTTCACTTGCACTTTCTAACCGTGTGAAGGTCAATGCGTAGATCTTCCATAGAATTTTCTCTTGAAAACTCGTAACGCTTACTCATCAAATGTTGTCATTGTCCATGCCTCTGACTTGTAGAATTTAGTCTTTGTTCGACGAGAGGGGACTTTACTTTTCAATTGCCTACTCAGTCTGAACATCTGTTGGCAAGAGTTATTCTGCGTTGGATTTCGAATCCGACGTTATTGTTGGTATTAATGCTGGTCCCAAGATAGACGAATTTATCTATGATTTTAAAGTTATGACTGTTAACAGTGCCGTGTGAGCCAAGTCGCGAATGCGCTGACTGTTTGATTGATGACAAAAGACATGAAGAACGATGAAAATCAAGGAAAACATATTTTATACCCTTATATGCTATATAAAATGCACTTGTGAAGGGTATTGTAGCTTCAGTGCAGTTGTGGTTAACATTTTTTCATGAATTAACTATATTTTTCGTTCTCTGTATATAGTTAACGCAATCAGACGAATAATGAAATGCCCTCTTTGAAATAATCGCCATAATTTTACTTCAATTAAATACACTCCACTACGCAATCGCATAAATCACCCGATTAACCTACTGGATGTGCACGCAAGCGCACGCACACACACCCTTTATCGATCAACCACAAATCGCTCGACGCATGGCAAGCAATTAATCTGAATAATGAATTTTAGAACACTTTGCCCGACACAGCACACTAGCACATACCGTACACGTACCAGACTATAAACGAATCGGGAACACCATGTGTTGCGCTTGGAGCCACTATGCCACACAGACGCATTACGCATTGCCGTTCACTCGCATAATCCAATTAAGAATAATTGACTTGGCGCGCGCGTATTTATTATGCTGTCAGTGCGGTCAACGCGGCAACTAGCAAAGCGCTGCGCTATACTTGCCACAAATGCACTGCAGTCATATTTATGTGTGCTTTAATATGTCATGCAGCCGTTGCGGACACCAGCTTTGTTTTGTGTGTCTAGTGGTGTGTTTGTGTGTGTCTCTATTCCAATCAACGCATTGCCGTTATTCGCACAGCCGCTTATGACTACTCGTCTTTTGCCAGCCAATAAGTAAAGTCATTTATTTTATGAAATTGATTTTTCTCCCTTCCCTTATCGTTTTAATTATTATTTCTCCTTTATTGGTTTTTATTGTTATTTTATTATTGCTACTGCATTAGAGAATGCTTTGATAATTTTGTCAGCTGCCGGTCGGCTGGGTTAGATTGCTTGGAACGTGTTCTGCTTTGGGCCGTCCAGCACTGTCGGGAGGAATTTCAGTTATATACATATGTAAGCTCATGCTGGCCTTTGAAATCTTTACGTTTTTCCGCATAACTGCACAGTGATGGACGACAGCCAGAGTTGCAATTTAATGCATTGAAGAGATAATTGAATTAACATTTAAGTAATGTATTTTATTTTGTAATCCGGAAAACCGATGTCAAATATATTTAAATTTTTTTAAAAATCAAAAAAAAGTAATTTTAAAATCAGATTGAAAAAAATGTTAATATCAAGAATCACAAACACAGAACAGTTTAGATATTTGAAAAAGTCGAATTGTCATCTCTGCACAGTGAAACGTTTTCCAGAAGTTAGAAACAAAAAGAAGAAAAAACGTTAACTTCGGCTGCACCGAAGCTAATATACCCTTCACAGGTGCATTTCTTTTAGTAACTATGTGTTCAGTTTGTATGGAAGCTATATGCTATAGTAATCCGATCTGAACAATTTTTTCGGAGATTACATTGTTGCCTTAGAAAATAATCTATACCAAATTTCGTGAATATATCTTGTCAAATGTGAAAGTTTTCCATACAAGAACTTGATTCCGATCGTTCAGTTTGTATGGCAGCTATATGTTATAGTGGTCCGATATCGGCAGTTCCGACAAATGAGCAGCTTCTTGAAGAGAAAATGACGTATGCAAAATTTCAAAAGGATATCTTCAAAACTAAGGAACTACTTCGTATATATACAGACGGAGAGACGGATAGACGGACATGGCTTATAGGGTCTCCGACGCTGCCTTCTGTGTGTTACAAACTTCATGACAAACTTAACAATTATACCCTGTTCAGGACATAAAGAGTCTTAAGATACGACTAGCCCTAGACAACATTTGTTAAGTTTGAAAGCGGTCAATATTGATATTCTACAAGCATAAAATTTCAATTTTTTTTTTTTAATTGCAACTAACTTTACTGTGTTCATCTGTACACATAAAATGTGTCAGTTCATTTTAGCAAATAAAAAAAGTATATAAACCAAGCATCCGTTTGAAGGCAATAAAATTGCAATAACTTTGGTAGGAAGCACGCTTTCCTGGAAGCCATGAACAAACACATCTGTTGAGATGTCTAGAAATGCGGTCATATATTTTCGCACATCTCTTTATATATGTACATGTAAATATTTCTAGTGTGCCCATTCTGAATTCTATTTTTGCATCTTGCGCCATTAACACCCTTCATTGCAAGCCATTGCAATTTTTATTGACTTCGATGATTTTTCTGGATTTATGACGAACACATCAGTTACACTCTATTAGACCGCGGACATATGTACATACATGTACATACATAAACTAATTTGTAGTCATATATCTTTCGTTTTACACTGAATTTTTTTAATCGTTAAATCGAAATCATTTCTGGGCCAATCTATCAGCTTAAGCATTAACGAAGCTCAAGCTGTTAAAGAGAGATATTATATGAAATGCCGTTCAATTAAGTCATGTTATCACATCAGTGAGTTAAAAAGTGTACAGTTTTATAAAAAGATATAGATAGATAAGATGTAGATGTAATGCTCTTACGTCAATGATTTTCCAGTCCTCGAAACACTTTTCACAAGCACTTTTTGGAATGACCTTCAGCTCCTTCAGCGAATTTTGTTTTATCCATTTGATTGGCTGAAAATAGGTTCTATGGAGCGTAAAAAGAAAAAAAAACACACGGAAACAAATCTGGTGAATACGGTGGTTGATCGATGGTATTCATTTCATTTTTGGCTTTAAATTCGTTTGCTCAATGCGATGGTGCATTATCATCTTGTAAAATCCATGAATTGTTCTTCTAAAATTCTGGCCATTTTCTCACGCAAATGCCTCGAAACGGCCATGTAGAACTCTTTAATGAGGGACAGAACAATTCATGATCCACCAAACAACGAATATCGGAAAAAAAACAATGAGCATCACCTTAATTTTTGTGCTGCTTTGTCGTGGGGTTTTCGGTTTCGGCTCGTTCTTTTTGCTTCCATTCTGATGAATGTTGACTTGTTTGCATGTCAAACTCATAAACCCTCGTCTTAACGACAGATCGCGCTAATATTTGGCATAAATAAGGACAGCCAGTAAAAAATTTTGAAAATCATAAACTGAAAAATAAAAGGTCCCAGATAGTATTCGGTACAGAACCGTAGATAAATACAGAAAACTTTCCAAAAGTCCATCAAATATATTTTTGAACTCACAGCTGAGAGAACTTGAGGCTGGTTCTTCTCGTGAGCATGCGAAAGAAAATATAAAGAGTGATCCATTTCGTGGTTTCCTATTTTTTTATTGAAAATACACAGAAATTTCAAATTTGACAAGAAAGAGTTTTGGTTCGGGTTGCCGTTACCATGATCAGTTATAAAGCTCAAAACTGAGAAAAACACCTTATTTTTCAAAACTTCGGTGTGTTTTGAAGCTCATTTACATTCTCCTAAACCAAGATCTAAGTCAATCGTCTCTCCACGGAAAATTCTACAAAGTTTTTACATTTCGTGCATTCACATGTCACACACTCGCTTCAACTTCATCCGTCAAAGGCCGAGTACACAGTGCAGCTTGTTAGCGTGTACGTAAATATTTGGCCTCAATTATTCGTTTGAGTTGTTGTAAGAGCGCGCCTTTTCGAGTCTTTTGTCATTTTGCTGTCTATTTTTAATAATTTAAATTTTTTTGCTTCTTTCGTTGTTGCCACTTTCTTTGTTTGACTTGAATTTCCATTAGTAAATTATGCGTTCTGACTGCCTCACTTCGCATTTGATATGCTGAGTTCTTACCATTGTTGCTGTCTTTCCACCATCCATTTGCAGAACAACAAAAAAATGTAATCTTTTGACATTGTGCTGCCGCCCCCTTTCATCCGCAACTGGGCATGCATATTCGTTTGCGTGTTGACAGTGTCACATGCATGCATAACAACACATACACTCATATACACATATGTATACACTTACATGCTATACACACATACATACATGCAAAGCCGAGCATATCATTTGATGTTCATTACTGCTGCTCCCTTCTTATTGCCATCCTCCTGCTTCTGCTGCATGCACCACTCGCAACCAATGTAAGGTATGTATGTATGTTGGCTTGTAGTTTGCCCCACTTTCTGTTTGTGCTGCAAAGCCTTTATGTAAACCTTGTCGCAAACTAAATAAAGTATCCTCTTTTGCCTGCAAGTATCTGTGTGTGTGTGTGTGTGGGTGCGTTATTTTTCACATTCTCCGCTGTCATTGCTGCCTGTCAGCGTTTTTGTCGTTCGTTTTCTGGGCGTTTCGAGTTGAGAAGTGTCAAATAATGTTGACAGTTTGCCTTTGTCAAGTCATAAAGTCAGCCTAACAACGCAGAAAAATAAAAATAAATAGCTGCAATTGCGAGTGTGTGTGTGTGTAAATGTTGTTAGTGTCCTTTTTTCTCATTGCGGTGCTCCGCTGTCTGTCAGCTGCAGTGCCGCACTTGTTTATTTATTTATATAGCTCTTTGTTTGTTGTGTCTAGTTTATCACTATAATGGCTAGTGTTATAGTTATTTGTGTTGTTTTTGAGGCACGTGCTTCTCCGCCTAAATCCGTGCTATGCGCAGAAGAAATATAGAATTTCTAGTGTCTTCGCAACTAGCAACTGCTAACACGACGATGGTTGTTGGAAGTACATATTGATATTGATATGAGTTCGAATTTTGAAAAAGGTATTGATTGACGGTTGCGTCGTAATTTTATGAAATACGATGCTCCACTATTATTAAAAACACAAGCTTACGAGTGCTAAAAAATCTTCAAAGACGGTCGAGAGATAGTAGAAGCATATCTCATTCTGTACGACCCTAGAACTCGTCAGGCAACTGTAAGAGAGATGACAAGAGAACTCGACATCTAAATTTTTTTCAAAAAGAGTACCGTAAACAGGTCTCTTTGGACATGATTGATAGTGCGAATTCCGATCCTATATTCATGAAGAGCGTTATAACTGCCTATCAGACATGGGCTTATGAGTTTGACATGCAAACAAGTCAACAATAATCATGATGAAGAGAGAAAAAGACAAGCCGAAACCAAAAAAGCACACCGAACCCACTCAAAAAAACAAAAAAAAAAATCTAGGAGATGACATTGTTTTTTCCGATATTCGTGATATGGTGCATCATGAATTTCTTTCGGAGGACATACGATAAAAAAGGAGGTCTGTTTGGCCGTTTGAGGTGTTTACGTGAGAACTTCCGTCGAAAACGGCCAGGGTTGTGGAAGAACAATTCATGGATTTACACGATGATACTGCACCTTCGCATCGAGCTACGATTGTGACCGAATATAAAGCCAAATACGCAATAAATGCCATCGGTTAACCACTGTTTTCACCAGATTTGGCTCTGTGTGATTTTTTCTTGTTCAACTTACTGAAATGTCCGCTCGGTGAAAACCGTTTTCAGTCGATTGAAGAGATAAAACAACGTTCGCTGAAGGAGCTGACGGCCATCCCAAAAAGTCCTTATTAAAAGTGTTTCGAGGACTGGAAAGATCGTTGGCATAATTTCATTACATCTAGTAGGGATTACTTTGAAGGCTACACAATAAATATTGATGAATAATTAAATATTTTGCATTTTATTTACAATTTCTTGGCCCTTTTTTGTCTGTTTCTATATTCGATTATAATCCTTTGTAACTCTGGGAGAGGTGATGAGCATTATCAAGAGCAATAGAGATATGTATATAGTGTTTGTCCGCAATAGTGAATTTTATGAGCTGTTCAAGCTTTGAGGTCAGTGATTTTAACTACTGGGGCAAGGTAATTCCTTGGGTGTTTGGTCATCTTACTGACGAATCAGTGGAAGAATACAGTAATTCCAACAAGTTTATTTAGATATTTACAGAATATCCCTAAAACATAATTCCGTTCCGTAACCCACAGCTTCGGAATGTTGAAACAATTTTGCAGCTTCTAGGTTTCGGTTGCCGCACTGCATACAATTAAAGGGTGATTTTTTAAGAGCTTGATAACTTTTTTTTAAAAAAAAACGCATAAAATTTGCAAAATCTCATCGGTTCTTTATTTGAAACGTTAGATTGGTTCATGACATTTACTTTTTGAAGATAATTTCATTTAAATGTTGACCGCGGCTGCGTCTTAGGTGGTCCATTCGGAAAGTCCAATTTTGGGCAACTTTTTCGAGCATTTCGGCCGGAATAGCCCGAATTTCTTCGGAAATGTTGTCTTCCAAAGCTGGAATAGTTGGTGGCTTATTTCTGTAGACTTTAGACTTGACGTAGCCCCACAAAAATAGTCTAAAGGCGTTAAATCGCATGATCTTGGTGGCCAACTTACGGGTCCATTTCTTGAGATGAATTGTTGTCCGAAGTTTTCCCTCAAAATGGCCATAGAATCGCGAGCTGTGTGGCATGTAGCGCCATCTTGTTGAAACCACATGTCAACCAAGTTCAGTTCTTCCATTTTTGGCAACAAAAAGTTTGTTAGCATCGAACGATAGCGATCGCCATTCACCGTAACGTTGCGTCCAACAGCATCTTTGAAAAATACGGTCCAATGATTCCACCAGCGTACAAACCACACCAAACATTGCATTTTTCGGGATGCATGGGCAGTTCTTGAACGGCTTCTGGTTGCTCTTCACCCCAAATGCGGCAATTTTGCTTATTTACGTAGCCATTCAACCAGAAATGAGCCTCATCGCTGAACAAAATTTGTCGATAAACACATTTCGAACCGAACACTGATTTTGGTAATAAAATTCAATGATTTGCAAGCGTTGCTCGTTAGTAAGTCTATTCATGATGAAATGTCAAAGCATACTGAGCATCTTTCTCTTTGACACCATGTCTGAAATCCCACGTGATCTGTCAAATACTAATGCATGAAAATCCTAACCTCAAAAAAATCACCCGTTATATAAAGGTTTTAAGGTTTGTTCTTTTTGAGAGTAAACTTTTTTATTGAAGTAGGTCGGGTTGAACTCTATTTCGATATATTAAATTCAAAATTCAACCAAGATATTCTGTTCAAATTCTAAAGGTAGATAAGAGCGGGCTTTATATTAGAGATTTTTGCGAAACAAGATATAAAATGTTTCCATAATAGGGCTTTATTGCTTTATTTTCCACGACAGTAACCTTGAAAGATAAATTTGGGTGTGCTATGTTTCTACTCACAAATAACAGAATCGACTTCTATACTGAGCAAGATTGGGCTGAAAGAAAATGTGTCATCTAAGTGGCTTCAACGGCCACTATGCTATAAATTTAAGGGGAGCGTATTTCCGCTCCGCATTGTCTGAGTTCCCTTGCAGATATCGACTACTCTCAAATAAGTTATAATAGCAGTCCCCTTCTGTAGGCAAACTTAAGCCACTGAAGCTTTGTGTTAAAAATTTAGAAATTCATCATACGTAAGGTGGGGTGTAAGTTGCGTGGTGAAAATTTGTGAAGACCTGCGCTTCCTTCCTCCTGCTAATAGGTGATGATTTGCACACAATGATCTCAATTGTACGCAGTTTTGGTTTCAAAGCATTTCACTTAATATTATATCTATGTATGTATATGTACGGTGTTACATCGAAACGCTTGCGTTGAATAGAATCGTGCATCTGACGCACGACTTGAATTCCAAATCGAATTTTTCATCTCAACAGACACATACCCATAAAAATGACACTACTCTTCTAATCTGTAGGAAAATTTTTGCCTGATGTACTAAGCGGTCTGTGGAGTATTTGAGGTGTCCTGATTACGTATTTGAGTTCAAAAATTTTCCGTCACGTACAGCTATTTTTGTGTTTTTTGTAAATGGTGGCGGTTTGACCCCTACACCGCTTGACTACAACACAAAAAATTCCACGTGTTATAAAATTTGTACTGTCATTTTCGGTTTTTTTCTTCTTAATTTTTTTTTTTGTTTTTTTTTGTCGGTTTTAGCAACCCAAAATTAGCAATAAATAATTTCTAACCTCACAGTCGCAAAATGAGTGTCATCTAATCATTCTCAAGTCTTTGGGCCACGAGAACCCTGAGAACTCTACAGCCCCACGGCCTAAAACCGTTTTCTATTTCTTTACTGTCAACCACAACAACAACTACAAGTGCCGATAAAATTCACCAAAGAACCATACATACAATCCATATATTCGCATTCAAGCCTGGATGTCAACAACGGTCTTATTTACGCTTGCGTGGGTGTTCATCAACACTTGATTACTATTGTGCAACATATACCCTTATGGGACGCTGTGTATGTGTGTGCGTACGCCGGCTCGTTAGCGTGTGTCACATATCGAGTGCGGCCTTTATTTAAACTAAGCCACAATATACGAATATAAACAAATAAAAGTGGAGCAAAATAATCTGTGTGTTGCCTGTGCGTCCTTACCGAAGCCTCACTCGCGCGCCCTGTCTTGACAAGGCCTTTCCATGTTGCACATACAAATTGCTGACGAAAAATCAATAAACACACTTGTGTGCATAACTATTTACATATCCCTGTGTAAGCTATACATGTAAAGCATTTTTTGTTATTGCTTTCCCTCATACATCTCCCCCTCCTCCGGAATTTGTGGCAACCTGCCGCACAGCCTCGCTAGTTTGATTTTATTTTTATTATTTTGTTGTGTTGTTTGTTTATGTGTGTGCGCGTGCTCAGCATGTGTCCGCTGCGTTGTTTTTTGTTTGTTGCTTTTGTTGTTGTTAATTTTTCTCCAGCGTTTTGTATTAGTTTATATTTATCTGCGTGCACTTTATGTGCGTTCTCATGGCTTGTCTGTCGTTCGCTTCACGCTGTTCTGTTGCGTCTGTTTGTCTCTCCAGCTGTCCGAACGCGTGTGCATGTGTGCGTGCGCCTGTGTTTGTTTATGCATAGCGTCATGATTTATTTGCGACTATTACAATTTTAATGCATTTGACCCAGTTTCGCCTCGCCAAGCGCCATAAATTATTATCGCTCGCTCGCGTGCTTTATTGTTGTTGTTTGGCTGCTGCTGCTGTGTTTGAACTGCACGTCATTGAAATGTGTTCGCTGTCTGTGCGAAATTATCGCTCGGCTTGTGAATTTTTATTCCTTTTGAGACACTTAGAAAAAAAGAAGAGCGGAGAACCGTATTCATTATCCATGCAAATTCGAGCCCTAAAGCGTTTTGTAAAAATTGATGTATGCAGATTTATTTCGTGCCCCTTGCAAAAGTCTTATGTTGAAAGCGATCGGAAGAGAAACGAAAACAATTAGTATTACTCCAGCATTTGCACAGGCTAAAGCTTGTAGACCACGTTTTTGTCGTGCGAGACTGAAGTCATTCTCCAAGGGTTTGAAGCTTTTTTGTGTTGAAAAATATTTTCCTAGCTTTCAGAGCACTTTTCTGTTTGAAAATTTTGTTTAAGCTTTTGTAGCTTTTTGGTTTTGAAAAGTAATTTTTTTTTTAAAGTAAGAACTAAAAATTTTTTGTTTTGAAAATAGTTTTTTAAGATTGAAAATTAGTTTCCAAGCTTATGAAGCTTTTGTGTATTGAAAATAACTTTTAAAGCTTTTGGAGCTTTTTAATTTTGAAAATAATTTTTGATTTTATAGTTTTGGAAACTATTTTCGAAGGTTTTACCGTTTTTTTAATTATTTTTCAAGCTTATAAAGCTTTTTTGTTTTCTAAATTATTTTTAGAGCTTTCGAAAATTGTTAGATTTGAAAATAGTTATTAAAATTTTGGGTGTTTTATAGTTCTTCAAATTATTTTCAAAAATTTTGCAGTTTTTTTGTTTTGACTATTATTTGTTGTTAACTCGGCTATAATCGCGTAATTAAGAAGAAGATTATTTTGCTAACTTTTGGACTTTTTGTATGAAAATTATGTTTACAACTTATAGAGCTTTTAGTTTTGAAAATTATATTCTAAGCTTTTGAAGCCTTTTTATTTTGAAAGGTACTTTGTAAGTTTGTTAGCCGTGAAAATATTTTACAAGCTTTTGAAAATTATTTTCGAAGCTTTTGAAGCCTTTTTATTTTCCAAAATTTTGAGGTTTTTTGTTTTGAAAATGATATTTTAAGCGATATTTGTGTTTCAAACTTATAAAGCGTTTTAGTGTTGAAAATTATTTTCTACGCTTTTGAAGCTTTTTATCTTTGAAAATTGCATTCCAAGTTTTTTGAGCTTTTTTATTTTATAATTATTTTCCAAGCTTTGAAGCTTTTTAGTTTTGAAAATAATTTTTGAAATTCTTGTAGATTTTTAGTTAAGAAAACTGTTTTCCAAAATTTTTGAGAAAGACATTTATTTTTGTTTGTTATTTTTCAAACTGATAAAGCTTTTTATTAGTTTTAAGAATTATTAAACAAGCTTTGGGAACTTTTGAGTTTTAAATTTTTTTAAGCTTCCGAAGCTTTTTTTTTGACTCATAATAACTTTATTTTCTGGGGTCTTTACTTCTAAACAGCTTTAATCATTAAAAAAATCGTTGAAGTATTTAAACATTGTGTTCGTTTTTAGAAATTTAATATATTTATGTTGGTCCACAAACAGCTACACGAATATTACATTCCATAAAACAAATGACTGCTTGATACAGTTGAAGGGTTTATCAAGTTTGGAATAATGTTTGTGAGAAATGAGAACATTGTGTTTAGTGAGAGAGACAGAGCCTTACTAGCAATCAAAATAGGCGCCACCGGCGTTAGTAAGAGCATAGAATTGCTCCTTTGCCACTTTCAAATACAAATTTGCTGTATAAACTAAGTCTCACTAAAATTAAAATATAGATCACACTAGAAAGGAAAATATGGAAATGATTTAGATTCAAAATATTTTCAGATATCAGAAGACTTACATATAGTATATATCGCTCATTGGCCGCAAGACTGGCATAAATCAAAAAACGTGATTTTTGAGTTAATGCTGCAGAATTGTTCATTATATCATACTTCATGTTGGGAGAAAAATTCATATGAATGCCTCTTATATGCTCCGCTTGAGAAGAGGTGTAAGGTTGGAGTCACCGTGTAAGGTTGCAGTCAGTTTAAAACTTTAAACGCGTTTTCTGGAGAATCGATTTTTTTGACTTATGCCGGTCTTGCAGCAAATGAGCGATATGTATAATAAAGGGTGATTTTTTAAGAGCTTGATAACTTTTTTTTTTAAAAAAAACGCATAAAATTTGCAAAATCTCATCGGTTCTTTATTTGAAACGTTAGATTGGTTCATGACATTTACTTTTTGAAGATAATTTCATTTAAATGTTGACCGCGGCTGCGTCTTAGGTGGTCCATTCGGAAAGTCCAATTTTGGGCAACTTTTTCGAGCATTTCGGCCGGAATAGCCCGAATTTCTTCGGAAATGTTGTCTTCCAAAGCTGGAATAGTTGCTGGCTTATTTCTGTAGACTTTAGACTTGACGTAGCCCCACAAAAAATAGTCTAAAGGCGTTAAATCGCATGATCTTGGTGGCCAACTTACGGGTCCATTTCTTGAGATGAATTGTTGTCCGAAGTTTTCCCTCAAAATGGCCATAGAATCGCGAGCTGTGTGGCATGTAGCGCCATCTTGTTGAAACCACATGTCAACCAAGTTCAGTTCTTCCATTTTTGGCAACAAAAAGTTTGTTAGCATCGAACGATAGCGATCGCCATTCACCGTAACGTTGCGTCCAACAGCATCTTTGAAAAAATACGGTCCAATGATTCCACCAGCGTACAAACCACACCAAACAGTGCATTTTTCGGGATGCATGGGCAGTTCTTGAACGGCTTCTGGTTGCTCTTCACCCCAAATGCGGCAATTTTGCTTATTTACGTAGCCATTCAACCAGAAATGAGCCTCATCGCTGAACAAAATTTGTCGATAAAAAAGCGGATTTTCTGCCAACTTTTCTAGGGCCCATTCACTGAAAATTCGACGTTGTGGCAGATCGTTCGGCTTCAGTTCTTGCACGAGCTGTATTTTATACGGTTTTACACCAAGATCTTTGCGTAAAATCTTCCATGTGGTCGAATAACACAAACCCAATTGCTGCGAACGGCGACGAATCGACATTTCACGGTCTTCAGCCACACTCTCAGAAACAGACGCAATATTCTCTTCTGTACGCACTGTACGCATTCGTGTGGTTGGTTTAATGTCCAATAAAGTAAACTGAGTGCGAAACTTGGTCACAATCGCATTAATTGTTTGCTCACTTGGTCGATTATGTAGACCATAAATCGGACGTAAAGCGCGAAACACATTTCGAACCGAACACTGATTTTGGTAATAAAATTCAATGATTTGAAAGCGTTGCTCGTTAGTAAGTCTATTCATGATGAAATGTCAAAGCATACTGAGCATCTTTCTCTTTGACACCATGTCTGAAATCCCACGTGATCTGTCAAATACTAATGCATGAAAATCCTAACCTCAAAAAAATCACCCGTTATATATAATTTATTTTTCTCAGTGCACTTTTGTTGTACGATAAATAATATTAAATTCAACCAATCAACATACTTAACTATCAACATCTATTTCAATTCGCTTATTCTGGATTTTAGTTTCTCATAAATATGTTTTATTGCCAACTTTTTTTATTTATTTTATTTTTTCTTTTGATTCAATTTGCTGATTAAACTAAAAATTTGATTTATGCGCTCATTGCTTTGTTGTGATAAATTGGTTTTTCTCCTGATATCCATTTATAAGCATAGTTGATTGGGTGCGAAGCATGACATTAATATTTTTTATTTGAAAAATAACAAATTTCTACACACAAATTTATTTATGTATGCATATGTGTGGATTTTAATGCCACAAAGAAATATGATTTGTTGTTCGCTTGATATACGAGTAGTTTACATATTTGCTAAAAATTGTTGCAAAACAAAAAAAAACACAAAATGATGCCGTAAACTTTAATTTTACAATTTATCAAAACTCATGCAAAAAATTTTTATTGTAAATCGGCTAAACGGCGGAAAATTGCAAATGAGAACAAAAATTGAACAAAGATATTAGTATATACATACATACTTATGTTTGAATTTATTTTGGCTACACAGTTTTATCAACTTAAAGTGGCTAGTATTTCGTAACCATGAATACTTAAGGCCAGTCTAGAATTTTCAAAAAAGTCTAATTTTTGGTAGAGCAGTGCAAACCAAATGACCTTTCTAATCCGCAGTAGTGTCGAAGCGGTCGGGTCAGTCAGCTTCAACAATGTTTCTTTTGTCAAACTGTATTTTTCGAATTGGACGATGATGGTACTCGGAGACTAATTTCAAATTTTTGCGTCAATTACATACTTAAAACAGTTTGAAAGAGAGAATGTTGGTTTATTATTCTTCGAACTCACAGTAAATTGTAAAAAGTAGAGCTCTAGACTGGTCCTAACCCAAAGTTTATTATAAACATATTATGAATATATTTTTACCCTGAACATATAGCCTGTGTTTATGCTGTGTTTGCCACTAAGTTTGCTACACCCTGAAGGAAACCTAATATATGTATATAACTCTATTTATATGTATAAATAACCAGCGTGACGAGTTGAGTCATTTTGGTCATGTCTCTCTATCCGACTGTCTTTCCGTAAATAACGGATCAACTGAAAAGACCCGGGCCTGACAAGGAGGCGTCACTAGAATCAAGTTCATATAATTTTTAGTTAGACTCAACCTTCAAAGGCGCGTCATTAGTTTTTAAATTATTTATTATAATGTTTAGCAAAGCAACTTTTGTTATTGAGAAAAACGATTAAAAAGGGAGACATTGACAGAGCATTGCTTTTTGAAAAGAAAAAAATACAGTTGAAGCGAAAACTTGGCTTGATGACGAGTTTCTGAACACTATCCCAGGAAAATCAACCATGAAGGATTGCTATGTAAGACGGTAAACGTATTGGACGCCCTAAAGAGGTTGTTTGACGAAAACATTAAAAGAAATCCACAAAATATTTGTGGATGCCCTTAAAGTGAAGTGGTTTAAATTAGAAGACTCCATAAGAATATCAACTGAAGGTGTACATAATCAGTCACGAATATTTGGGTATGAGAAAGCTCTGCGCAAAGTGGTTACTGCGGGAGCTCACCTTTCTCTAAAAAGAAAGATGTGTTGCTGCTTCGGAGCAGTGTTTGGAGATGTTCAAACGTAATAAACCCGACTTTTGGCGTCGACATATGACAATGTATGAAATGACACATGGCTCCGATATTTCACTCCGAAGTCCAAACGACAGTCATCGCTCCAAAGCGTAGAATATGCAACAGTCTGCTGGCAAGGTTATGGCGTCTGTATTTTGGGTTGCACATGGCACAATTTTTATTGAATAATTTATGGAAAGAAGGGCCATCAACAGCGACTATTACATAGCGTTATTTGGACCGTTTGGAAGTACGAAATCACCAAAACACCAACACCATTTGAAGACAAAGACAGTGCTGTTTCACCAAGACAATACACCGTGTCACAAGTCAATGAAAACGATAGCAAAAATTCATGAATTGGATTTCGAATTGCCCCTGCATCCACCGTATTCAAAAGAATGCTCGCTGGGAAAAAAGTTTGTCAAAACTGAGGCTTTTTTTGAATCAAATGAACAATTTGTTGAATAAAAAAACGAATTTCGCCCAAAAAATGTGTTTTCCCATGGTAGTACCTCAATTTTTGAGATATTGAACTGAAATTTTACACACGTTCTTTTCTTTTTAAAAAGCATTATACGATATAGCTGTCATTCTAATTTATAAATCAAAATTAAGTATGTATGGTAAACTTTTTTATGTCACAAAATCTTGGCTTTCATTTCACTTGAGCTGAACTTTTGTAAAATTTTTCTGTCATTGGTTTTAAAAATGCTTAAGGCGTGTTTTAGGTGTTAGCACACTTTTCTCCAGCGCTTTGATTTTCAAGTGATTGTTTTCTTTATATCTTTTGTTCATACTTTGAGCAGCATTTTCTCGGGTGCATCAAGTCTGCTTAACACAAATTTCAATTTCATCTGATTTCCCGTGCAACAAACTACTCAGTCAAGCGTTCCCATTTCACTTGCTTTTCACCGCGCACGTATTCACACATACTTTCGCACCTAACAACTAACAACTAACTAATATTGTGCTCGAAATTTGTTTTAGATCCTTTGTAATTCAACTTGTGTCACAATTTTTGGAAAAGTTGCACGCGCAATCTGCGCTCCCAAGCGTGCACAGTTTGCAGATACTTTTCGGTAGCATGCAACCAAGCGACGCAGCGCAGTCGCCCCCCGCTTAGGTGTCGCAACAACAAACTCACACTTGTTAGCTGAGACTTCACCGAAACAGTCTTATGTGTGGGTGCTCTTTTGTTTTTTATCTCCATTTTCTATTTCACTTTTTTTTGTCTTTTTTTTTATATTTTTTTTAGTTTTCTTTGTAGTCCTGTCGCAGCGAACTAACGTAATTTTATGCGCAAGTTTTTCGCAAAGTCATTTAAAAACAATTTGAAAATTTGTTAAATCTTGCTCGTGTGCGCACTGGCTCACGCCCCTGCCAGACAACCATTGCTTGAAGCCAACGTTTTTTAAGTTTTTAGTTGCTTCTTCGTATTTCGTTCTCAGTGAACTTTTGCATTGCACACAAAGTCCTTTTGGTTTTACTTTTCTCAGATATATTTTTTACAGCTCAAACAATGTTTTTTTTTTGTATATTTATGTTTTTGTCCTTTATTCCTTTTTCAGCCATTGTGTGGAGCATATCGTTGGCTTTCTTTATCGTCTCGTTTGTCTGGTTCATTATAAGCGACAGCGCAGCCACGCAGACGGTATCAAATAACCATAAATATGCCCTCAGTTCATTGCTCTAATTTACGCACCGCAAGCATACTTTTAGGCGCACAGCCCTGCTGCTCATTATCTAAGTGTGGCGGCTGTTAGTTGTTCAATTTGCTGTGGCACTGCCATTCTGTGGTCACATTTAGTTTTTCCCACATTGTTTATGACTCATTTATGACACATTGTGTTAGTACATGATATATTACATTTTTATTGCCTATTAAATATTATATCGTGGCATGTGTTGTGCGCCTAGCAGTATGCTATACATCTCAACTTATCAAAAAATCCATATATGTATATTTGATTGCTTGTATTTTGGGTGGTTCACCACTAATCGATTTTCGTTTTTTTCCTTTTTGTTCTCTTTACAGGTAAGTTGCAGTCTCTCCGTGACAGCGTTTTACTACATGCCATTCATCTTTAGTAACGCGAAGCCCGTGTGTACCTATTATGATACACCAAAAGTTAAGTTTTTGGGCGTATGCGTGCTTTATATGGGCAATTTTCTTTGGGTTTCATGACGGTTTCAATGCTTATAAAAACTGTCATAACTTGCCCTAATTGTTGCTGTTGCATTCCTGTTCTGAATTGCTCGTAAAAAGCATGACCGTCATCGTATTTTTGGGCACTCGTAACTTATATGGGAGTATTAAAAACAAAGTGTCTGTATATGTCACAGTTATTAAGGTTGTTCCATAACTTGGCTCAATTTAAACGGTACTTTGTATCCTTTAAATCTTGTTTAATACCGTTTGTAGAGATAAAACTCCCTTTTGAAGTACATTTGGTTCTGGAATTGAAAGCTTCGGATTACTATAGACCATTCTGATAGTTCACCTCTACTGTCCTCATTGAACTTATTGCGTTTGAGTAATTCAGTATATGTTTCAAACGTATATTGCTTCCAAGATATTCCATATGACCGTCGTGAAATCCCGAAGAAAAACATCAGGATCTCAAGCTACTTGTCTGCTTTGGTAACTCGGAAAAGTCGATAATTGACCCTCTCAAAGGCCGAGTCTGAACTAAATTTCCTTTAAAAATTTCAAAATAACAAATTTTGAAAACTAGTTGCTAAGTTTTAGAGCAGGTCTCGCTCTTCAGCTCAGGATTTACTCTCTAACAGTTGTGCTATTAAAGACAAAGCTGAATAATTGAAAAAATTGTATTTTCAGAAGCACAATCTTGATAATGATTTCAAAAGCAGATTTCGCCATAGAAAACCACTAATGAAGTTCGTCTGATATAACCTCAGTTCGTTTAGTGGTTATTTTCTCTTCAATACATGTCTTCTACTGCGACCTCATATGAGATCATCTGGTTATCTCCAAAGATCTCGTAAGAGATCAAGTCCTCATCTGCAAATATTTCGCAAGCTATCAAGTCCTCAAGTACAGAGTTCTCGCAGGCGATCAAAGTAGTTTGCATGTTGTTTTTAATTCGTAGAAAAAAAACTATTTTTGCTTATAAGCCATATTATTGAAGCAGTTGGTGGTCGAACAGGATGTGCCTGCTCCCGGTGAGCGCCGCTTTAGTAACAGATCTATAATTATGGTAATGAAATATAGTAATATAAAATTCAAAATTTTCTAGAACTCCACAATCAACTTGTATACTCGTAAATACATGCTCCCACATACTACATAAGCTTCGCAACTCGAGGTCTGCCATAATACAATTTTATGAGCTTTTCCAACCCTTTGCAAATAGAGTTAACATTAAAGTACCACAGCAAAAATATTTCAATATCAACATTAAATTTTTTGGCAACCACCGAACTCTGTGCCATTTTCCACCTTAATCACCTTTTTAATTACAATATTTAACCCCATGGAAAAACCGCAATTAAGTTGTCGCAAATAATTAATGACATTCCACTTTAAAGCGAAAATGCATAGCTGTTGGCTACTCGCGGCCACAACGAGTACAAAAGAATGCTTTGAATTTGCTGACAGAAGGACATTAATGGCAAACAAGGACCTTTAAATACCGCAAAGTTATAGTGACTCGACGAGCTGGCGGATCGCAAATGCAATTAAACTAAAATAGAAGACAATTAAGGTAATTAGTTGTTGTTGGTGGCGCGAAAAGTTCAAGGGATAAGTACAGACTATTTGGTGTGCAAAAATGAAATTCTAACACAATGTTTTGTAGTCAGTCAAAGCGTCCGTAAGAAACGGTAGAGCGCTAAGCAACTTTGCAGGTACCAAGACGATGAGTAAGACTTTCGATTGTACTAAAAGGCGGACAAATATTTTCTTTAAGCTATACACTTACTATATTCTATATAATGCATTTAATTTCGTGAAAATACAGAATTACTAAAAAATAATTTAGTTTAGTAAGCCTGAATGTAGGCATCGTTTTATTTTATTATAACTTTGCATACCTATAGGCATATTTAGCCAAGTTTCACACCTAATACTCAATACCGGACTCATAATTCTACATATGTTTTTGTTTCGGGTTGTTGGTATCTCATAATTTTTTGCTAATTTATAATATTCATCTCCTTCAATAAATTTCAAGTATTCAACCAAATCAATCTATATAATATCTATAGTAATAAAGTATTATTTTTGCATTACCACGATTTAGGACAAATATGCGCCGTTTTGTTCAGTTAATTTCATAACGACACTCGCATTGAGTCGTCCGTAATATCAAGAAACTGAGACAGCCGACTCCTACAAGCTTTATTTGAGGAGCATTTATCATTAGCAAAATCATTGACCATAGGCAGGAGCAGGTAATAATCATATGATGTCAACTCCAGACTCTAAACTGGTTACATATGGATCCTCTGGAGAGTTACTATCGATGCTGGTGATCTGGTGTTGCTCTGATGGAACACTAAGCCTCTTCTATTGACAAAAGCTGGTCGCTTCCTGACGATACTTTCATCCATATTTTCGACAATTGGTCTACGAGAGCGTGAAGCATCTTTGATATCAAAATAATCAGAGCCATAACCACTACTCACATTTTCAGCCACTGTTTTGCGTGTCGCAAAAAAAAAAATATAAGGGAGGACAAATTTTTTCTTTGCACCGATCTTTGGCAGGTGCTCCAACAATACTGAGTCAAGCAAACACAAAAATGTCTGGAAAATCCTCTTAGTATGAAAATATATATTTCTGATGCCTTAAAGCGTAGTCTGATAGCCCTTACACAGCTCGGGATTCAAACTCCTGAAGCTATCTATTTGAAAAATAATGCAGTTATTTTAAAATATGTAATACAAAAAGCAAATGCTTGCATTTAGAGTGGTTTCGAGAAGAACTCATCAGAGGAAAACTGGCTTTTGGAGCATATATTATCAGTCCTCTCTATATGACCTCATTACACTGTACAAAATGCAGTTTCTTTTTGAATAATTCAACTAGATAGTTAGTAACGGCACTCATTGAAAAATGCAGGCCTCGAAAGTACATATTGTCGTTCCTTCCTCTCCGAAAACTACGATCGTGAATATTTCCTTCAGGCAGTTGCAACCATGTGAATTCGTATGGACTTATTCCAAGCTATTTAAAAAAAAAATTCCTACTTCTATATAAAAACCTGATCTATACATCTAGCTACAACTAAACGAATGCATCATTAAATGGCTAAGGTAAGTTAACACCTATAGAGCCTGGCATTTGGCGGGCAATATAAAGATAGATCAGGAGTGGGCCAATTGTTACATCAGTCGCACTAACCTGACGGTAATTAATATAAAATGGAATCTGAAGCCTTTTTAGGTTTTACCGAGCATGTGAGAGCCATGGAGGGCGACAAGCTAACCGAATAACAGCAGCACCAGAATATTCGAAGAATGGTGCCGAGTTGATAGTCCTTGACTTGTTAAAAATCCAGGTCCGTTTCGATTACTTAGACCCGACTATCATGGGAATCATTCTTCGAATTTAGCACATCACCAGAACATATATGACTCAATCGGGAGGCAAGTCTCTAAAGAGTAGTAATAAAAAGAGCGAGAATGAGACTTTTCTTACTTCATCATCATAAGTCACGACAGTATTATTTAATTACGCTTCCACTTTCGTTTTCTTTGTAGTTTCTAGTAGCCTTGCTCTTATTATATTCTTTGTGGCAAAGTCAAAAGCCACTAGCCTCTCCTCTCCTCTCCTCTGTTGCGTGAATTTAATAGCAGTTAAGTGTCCAAAGTCTGCAAAGTGCTCACTTACTTGCCGGCTATTGTTGCTAGCCACCAGTGACTGCAGTCTACAGTCTGTATGTAACTGCTGATCCATGTAATTCATAGCAGATTATAAAGTCAAGTGCAATATAATTCGGTGTGCAAACAGGTATACTCTGTTTTTTGTGCCAATGGGTACTTGGGTCTTTATGAATATTATGTAGTCACCAGCACAGCCGCTGCATGGGTCCAACGCTACTTGGTGTTGTTGCTGTTGTTGTTGTTGTTGCTGCTGTTGTTGTACTTAAGACCCGCATTTTGTTAATGAAATGCAACACATTTGAAGTGTTGACTTCACACCAGCGAAAAACACTCGAAAGGTGCCCGCAGTCAAAGAAGTGGTGCATGCAACCATGCAATCATGTGGCAGCAATATGATAGACAACCAGCCAGCCAACCAACCAGTACACACACACACATACATAAATGCAAACACATTATACAGCAGGTGACTTTTAAGCCTGGCTGACGAAATGACTGAGTGAATGCCTGACTGTTGCCACTAGTAGCAGCCGCAGCGGCAGAGGCCGTCTCACCGCCTGCCAGCCAACAGGCAGCGAGCGCATTTTGCCACTTTGCCATAATGCATTTTAATGAAATTATTATGTTAAACAGCATGTCAAACGTGTAAAATGCGCTCGGCTGCGCTTTGATGTCGTTAGAGCGCGATAATAATTGAAATGAATGCAGCAGCAGCCATTACCGTTATTGCTGTTGTTGTTTTTGTTGCTATTGTTGCTGTTGGCATTGCCGACATTCAGTGCCACCACCAGCACCGCAGCCAACACCCGCCTTACCTGCTCCTTAGTGCAGCTTCACTTTGCCACAAACAGCTATTTGCTGCACGCTCGTGCCACGCCTCCCGTTCGTGTTTTGTTTTAATACTCACTGAATGTGCGCTTTATTTATATAATTTTTCAAGTGGTCTTTTATGTCACAGCATGAACGCAGCAGTCACCGTTGCTGTGGCTGTGCGAAACCCTGTGCCGGTGGGTGGGTGTTGGTGGTTTTGTGTCTGGCGTCCAAATTGTTTGTGTAACTCGGTGAAACGTACAAATTTTGCAACTCCATTGTTGCTGTTAATTTCATTTATCCGTTACTTTTGCACCGACGAAATCGATTGATTGTGTAATGTTATTATGTAATAAATGGATTACCGTTCGCTGACAACATGCGTCGCACCACAACCTTTCACATGCCACATGCAACCTGGTCGCGCCCGTTCTGTTGCTATTTTGCGGTTTTTGTGCGTTTCGCTGCATAAATTTTTAATCTTTTATTTGCCTGAGTTAATTTTGTTTACATAATGAGACAGCTGTGGCACTGTGAAATTTCGACCTTTATACTACATAACTGTAAATGTGCTTGCATTGGAGTTGTACTTTATAAAAAAAAACATATTAAGTTAATTATAATAATTAATTAGCAGAAGATATGGAAGGTAGACCTAACCAAGCAAATAAAGCTGTTTGTCACTAGCATGATATACAGGGTGACCTAGGTGGTGCCGTACTTTGCTTAAAATTTTAATTAAAGATCCAAAAATTTTGTTTTAGTGTATTCTTGTTATTTTTGTTTAACAATGAAGGTCTAAAAAAAAAGAGTTGCGGCTTTCGTAAAGCAATAAAATGTATACAATTTAATGTTATGGTGAAGAATTTAGCTAAGAGGTTGTCATTATGTTTTGCAAATGATCGCAACCAAGCAACCCCCGCGGTTGGCTCGGATAAATTCTGGCAGATAGGCCAAATTTATCAAACACTTTTTGTGGAAAATGCCATCCTATGTCAGCAATAATGTGAGGGAATGTTTCTTCGCCTTCTAATCGTCTCGCGCTTTTCTGTATAGACAAGCGGCTTTACATAATCCCACAAAATAGTCCAGTATTGTTAAATCGCACGTTGTTGGATATAACACCACAGCTTTCTTCAATAAATTTATTATTTCGTAGACCGTATGGCATATAGCGACATATTATTGGAACCTCAGACCGTTCGCGTCAACATCCCGTCCTTTAGGTACGATAAAGTCATTAATCATGACTCTATGGCGATTCTCATGACTGTAACATTATGGTAGGATTCAATTTTGGAAAATATGGACCAGATTCCATCTGACCACAGAGTACACCATACAGTGATTTTTGAGGATACAGGGACGCCTCAATAATGGCTTGTGGATTATTAGCATTCCATTCACCCAAATGTGAGTTTCATCGTTGGAAAAAAGTTTTTTAATGAAAATCGGGGTTTGTGGCTATCTCGTTTTGTGACCATTCACCGAACATTCAACGCGACCAACAAGGTCGTTCGACTTCAGTTCTTTCACGAGTTGAATTTTGTTAGCCCGCAAACCAAGATCCGCAAAACCTTTCATAAACTGGATGAGAACAGCTCCAATTCTTACGCGCGTTGGTGGTTGGACTAATACGGGTTTTCGTCGCTGCTCTGCCACAGCAGCAATATCGTCACTGTGCACTGTACAGTGTTTCCGATCCAGAGTTGCTCGAATGACCGACTCTGCCGGGCGATTATGTCGACCGAATATTGAAAGCTGTGCGTGCCGAACCATTATTTTTGCCTAATTAACACACCTGTTGTTATTATAAAGACAAAACTCAAATTATTTCCGGTGGATGGACTCATCCGGATCTACTTCGGTACTTTGCTCCATAGTTCTGAGAATACGCATTGAAGCGCAACCGATCCATGGTTCCTCGAATTACCGACACTGCTGGTTTATTATATCGGCCAATGCGTTGTGCGAACCGAACCATTAGTTTGGTAATAAATTTTCACGATTTGCAAACATTGTTCCGGAGTAAGTCTGTTTATTATACTGAGTATAAAGCAAGTATTAGCTGTCAAAAAGGCCAACTCTAAGAAAAGATATTCCCTCACTTAAGACTTCACGTCTAACAAAAACAAACGTATACATATATTCTTCTTAAGAACACAGCTCACTTATAGATGTGTTCAAAAAGCGTTACTTCTTCATAGCACCTCACAAAAAAGTGTTAATATTTCATACAAAACCCAAGAAGACTAATTGGTGTAATCGAACTTACAAAAATATCGATTTGGGTAAAAGAAATATATGATATCCTGAAAGTAAGATTCATTCAAGTACATGTTTGCTATATGACACCCAGAAATATATTTTGGCCGATGCAATAAGCCCCTAATTCCTTTCTCTCAATGTTTCTACAGTGCATTTAGAATGTCTAAAAATTCTGTAGTCTGCTATTAATGTTATTATTACAGATCAATCTTAGTCTATCACTGGTATTCTAGCTAGCACAATTAATTTAAAAATTTCTGAGACCTGAGATGAAATCCTCTTGTTCAGGTTGTTGATATTCTTATATCGATGCTAGATTTTTTCATCACTTATATATTTCATCTCTTAGTAGATACTTCGGAATCCTATTTTTCGGAATTATTCTCGTTAGCAAGTTCGTATCAATCATTTCAAGCCATCGCCTCTGTCTAATACAGTGTGCAGTAGTTATATAGCTATAGTCTTTAGTTTGTATATTCCAATGTAAAATGTTCCTTAAAATAATGAAATTGGAAACATATATCTAATAATTTAGTATATGAAATATTTGAATGCTAGCAGCCTGAGAAAATTCGATTTAATGACAAGCTTCAACGATGTATAAAACAGCATCCAAATCTTAGAAAAGTTGATTAATAATATTTGGCTTCTTTCATATTTCTCTATTAATTTCGACAAAGGCATAAATTATAATGTCATTTCTGACTGCCTACAGGGCGCCAAAGAAACCGTAACGAAGATAATTTGTACTCAACTTCGAAGCCAAAAACAAATAATTTTAGATGGAAAATGATAATCCTGCATCATATCTGCAGATCATTAAGTCCTACAATTGGTTTTGCATCATTAAAATTAAAATCACTGAATCGAGGTCAATTTGAAATCTGCGCCAGCCTCGCAAATTCCTCTTCGTACTCGTGGCGGCACTAAAGAGGCATATTCACTTTAATATAAAAGCATTTATTTACAGATCAGTAGCCGTAAATAATAACAATCTTTTATCACTCTCGGACATTTGTCTACTTTTGTGCGTTGCCTTAGCTGCGAAAACGATAAACGAAGAGAGCCCCTAGCGAAATAAGCGTGTGAATAGACATTCGATGAGACGGTTGATGGATGATTAATTTTGTGCCTTTTTCGAAACTTGCCTTCTCAAATTTTATTTTCTGCTTTGGTGATTTGCTTACATCTTTATTGCCACATAAAGTAAGATAAATAATGTAAAATTATGGGGAGATTAATGAAGCTCTTTTTGAAATGTGAGCAAAAGCTGTTTTGACCATTTTTAAATAATGATTAAAAGCCAAACAATTAATTAGATTATTAATAGATCGTTTTAAACGCTGATAATACTGTATCCATAACTGTGTAATAACTGTATTTTCGTTAGTTGCAAAAAAAATTGTAAATAGCTGAGTGAGTGGTGAGTGAGTAAGGTGAGTGGTTTTGAAGCAGAAAAGAAAGGAAACTTGGGAAATCACAGCTAACTCGGACTGTTTGGTCTGGTTGTCCATTGTATTTGTCCAAATTACTTTTCTTTTAGGATCATGTTCCCTAGGGTGATTCAAAAAAAAATTTTTTTGTTTTTTTTAATTGGTACTCGGAAAAATGGGTTCCTAGACACCTCTAAGAAAGCCTCTCCAAATATGAGTTTTTAATTATAACGGGAAGGTCCTCCGCCTAACGGTTTTCTATTTTTTCTTATTATCAGATAGAAAAATTTATATCTCGCTTCCAACTACTTGAAAAAATATATTGTTAATTAGGTTTTGAAGGAAATTGAATGCTCTAAAATATGGTCTCTTATGATTTTTTCGTAAACCTAACCGTTTAAAAGATATTAACGGTTGAAATTTGACTATTTTTGGAAAAATTCTTTATTTCTTATTAATTTTATAACTCAATGAAAAAAAATTATTATGAATGATGAAACACATGGTTTTGTAGGAAATTTACTGCTCTATAAAAATGGTCTACTATGATTTTTCGCTTAAGTTAAGCGTTTACGAGATATTCATCGTCAAACATCAATGCATATTAGGGTGGATCAAAAAAAAAAAATTTTTTCGGTTTCGGTTTTTCGGTTGGTACTCTTAAAAATAGGTTCCTAGACACCTCTAAGAAAGCCTCTCCAAAAACCTATTCATAACAATTTTTTTTCATTGAGTTATAAAATTAATAAGAAATAAAAAATTGTACCAAAAATAATCAAACTTTAACTGTTAATATCTTTTAAACGGTTGGGTTTACGAAAAAATCATGCGAGACCATATTTTAGAGCATTCAATTTCCTACAAAACCTAATTAACAATATATTTTTTCAAGTAGTTGGAAGCGAGATATAAATTTTTCTATCTGATAATAAGAAGAAATAGAAAACCGTTAGGCGGAGGACCTTCCCGGTACAATTAAAAACTCATATTTGGAGAGGCTTTCTTAGAGGTCTCTAGGAACCCATTTTTCCGAGTACCAATCAAAAAAAACAAAAATTTTTTTTTTTGAATCACCCTAATGTTCCCACAATCTGTTCTATCTTCCGATCTACAGTTTTGCACATGACTTTTGCAGTTTTGTTCCCAGTTAGCTCGTTCTATCTTGTTTTGATTTTATTTACCATGCTTCTGTCGAGTGCGTCGTATAGACAATGCATGGGTTTCCCTCTGTTGATCACATTTTAGGGTGTTAGCCGTACACTGTTCTTGACAATCTCATCCACTATTTCATTGCGATCGATGGCTTTGTGGCTTGGCACCCAGTAGAAGTGAAGTTGCTTGCTTCTGGCAAGCACTGCGGCCCTGCTTCCCTAAATACTTCTGGCCGGTATGCGCTACGATGATACTACCTTGATTGCTGCTTGGTTGTCTAAGTAGCAGCTCTGCGGTTTTTGCAGTAGCAAAGATGTCTGCTTTAAATACACTGCAGGGGTTCGGCAAGTTAAAAGGCTGCCTTATGCCTAATCCTGGCCATACTGTCCACACACTAACTTCATCGTCTATTTCCGAGCCATGTATCTAAATGAGTATTGCGCGTAGCTGACATGCCTTTGTGCCAACTATTTTTTTTTTATTTGAACCTTCTTACCCAGTTTAAAAATGGAATCCTATAGTCAGTGTTTGCTAAACTGCATTCGCTTATTTAGCTGCGCAGTCTTCAACGAAGAGGTCCATAGGTTGCCGTTTTAGAACCATTCGACTGTCCCAAGCTACTTGGAGCAGTTCTTGAGAGAGAGTTATGTGCCACTTAGCGAAGGGAACTTTCGTAGAGGCTTTGTGCTTTTTTGTGAACACAAGAAGATCCGTTTTCTTTGGGCTCAACCCCAGACTTGCTTGCGATGCTCAATTCCGGTTTGTATTTAAAGTGGATGGTCTGTTGACACCTACCCGTTATCAAGTTGGCAATGTCGTCCATAGTGGATTTGTCCTCCAAGTCCCTTAGCAGTTTATTCATCACTAATGTCCATAGAAGCGGAGACAGTTTTCCACCTTTCAGAGTGCATCTGTAGACTTCCTGGGTCATTCTAGCATCGTTCCATTCTGTTCTTATCCTTCTAGAGATCAACAGGCTTCTTATCTAACGTTGTACAACAGGATCAACACCTGAATCTATTCTGAATAGATTCCGTAGAGACATTGTTGAATGCTCTAGAAATATCCAGAAGTTCTCTAAGAGTGCATTCTTTATATTCACACCCAGAAGAAAACGTCACCTGACAGTTGCTCATTTTTAGGGAACCGCCGATATCAGACCATAGTGGTCATATAGTTGCCATACAAATTGAGCGATCCGAAGCAGTTCTTGAACTTTTAACACTTGAAGTCACCCTGATTGGCTAAACGAGATTTGGTGTCGACTCACATTATTTACATCTCTTATCATGTCTAAACCAAGAGTCACCTTCTGAATTTGTTCAAAGCAGCTATTTCTAAAACTACATTAAAATATACATATATATGAAAAAAATGACTGCGTCAAATTTTCAAATTTCTGCACATTTCCCACACACCTAGATTTTGAAAAATATTTTTGGATATTTTAATTACTTTATACTTAAAAGCCTGTCCGCCTGAGGTTATACTTCTTTGTGCGGCTGCTTCCCTTATGCACTCTCCTCACGCTTTTCTAACTTTGTTGTTAAACATATTTTCTTTTAAATTAATTGGCTGCCAATAACGTTATTTCTATCTGTATATATGTTTGTATAAATTTCTGCTCGACTTAATCTTATTTTTCATTCACTGCCAGGCCGCTTTTCAATATTCAAATCACATTTCCGTTTGTAATCTGAGATAACAGCAAAAACTTCGTACAACTAACTGCTTTTATGTAACTGTTCTCATAAATTTTAGTCACCCCACACTCGGCACTAAGTCAACAACAAAGTTCATTTGCTTTTTCTGCATCATCAACAAACATTTCATTTGCAATTATTTTCCAATTACGAAACAAAACTTTTTGCTCACTTCAAACTCACACAACCTCAACGATAGGCGTCGAATGACTCCAAACAGCAGTGGTGTTGTTGCTGGGTGGCATTGCTTTTTTTTTTGTGTTTTGTGTTTCTTGCCATGCAAAACATTGGCCAGTATTATTGTTCGAACTTTTAACTTTGCCATTAAGAAACTTGTAAATTTTCCTATTATTCCGTAACATCTTGCTGCACGGAGAGTGTGAGAGGGAGTGCGAGCGCGCCGACGAATCGAGGGTGAGTACGAGTAAGTTCCAAATTTAGCAGAAAAGCCCAGAAGCATTGTAAGCTTTTGTTAACCGCATGCTGAAGAATGTTGAACTCGAAACAGTGGCTGCTACGTTGGTGTGTGGCCAATTAGAGTGGGCTACCCGCACCCCGTAGCTGACCCCGTTTTACACTTAGTCCCGCTTCAACCGTAGCTACCAGTGTTAAATGCTGCCATTTTCTTATTTCTTTTGAATGCCACTTTTTACAAGTTGGAAGCAGGCAATGCCCTCAATACTTCGCCGCCTGAGTAATTGATTCAATTGACCGCAAGTAGGCAATTAAACTCGTAATTGAATGAGATTTTGTGAAAATTGCATTTGTATACGAGAAAATATATCTGCGAGCCAGTTGAAATATGCTTGCATAACAAAAACAATTGCCTTCGTCGGTGTTAATAAACTTTTTCTTAAATAATACGAAAAGGCAATGATGAATGTGGTTAAGATACGAGAGTACGTGAGGATTGTGTGCCGTAGCAGAGTAAGACATGGTAGTCTTAAGAGATTTCTTCTAATAGAAATTAAGTAAGTAATTGTAAAATAATCTGATTACTTATTCCATACTAAGATTACAGCAGTGGTTGGATACAATAGTTTAAGGTTAGGTTGCGTTGCCCACAAACTCTATAAAGTGCATCAACAGATCTTCACAAGTCGACGGAGAGCTTAATTTGAGGTTACATTTAAAAATTACTAAACACTTGAAAAAAATACTTATTTGTAGACCAGAAACAGCGTCCTAACAGCCTCCATATATGATCCATTTAGCCTGAAACATTTAATCCACTTCTCTATAAAGCGAATTCATAACTTATCTCCAAGGCTCTCTATTAAGATGTTTTATTTTTTTTTGCCTTTTTTAGACACTATTTCATGTATGATATACTAAGATCAGTTGCGATTTCATTTGAGGGATAGCGCTATCCCTTCAGCAAGTATGTTTTGATTTCAAAACATGTTTGCAACTTGTTCTAAAGAATAAAATCGTTGCTCTTCAGAAACTTCTATCCCCTATCATTAACCAGTCGTTCAAAGTTTCGATAGGTTCATTCAACGTTTTCTGTTTCATTGGTGTCTATGACATACAAGGTCTGTCGCAAAAGAAACAGAACTTTTTAAATATAGCTGTTTCTGGTGGCGCCACCTATTGGTGGGTATATGAAATAAAAAGTTTGATCTTTTGTTGACATTTCGTAAAAATTTGAAGACAATTGGATAACTACAATCGATGTTATCGATCAAAAAGTGACAGCAGCTTTTGGTCATCGGTCGTAAAATGCATTTTGAACACAGAGCAAATATTAAATTTTGTTTTAAACTTGGGAAAACGTTTACTGAAACATTTCAAATGATGACAAAAGTTTATGGTGATCAGTGCCTATCCGTAGTAATGTGCATGACTGGTTTAAGCGATTCCAAGAAGGTCGTGAGGACCTCTGTGACGACCAGAAGTCGGTCGTCTTCAGAAGTCCAAAATAAAGTCAATGCTGATTTGTTTTTACGCTTCCGAGGGTATTGTATATCGAGACTTCGCCCCACCGAGCCAAACGATTAATGCTGTGTTTTACCTTGGTGTTATGAAGCGTCTTTTGTCACGCATTCGTCGTGCTTGACCACAATACCGTGAGGCAGGGTCCTGGCGCCTGTTGCACGATAATGCGCCGTGTCATCGGTCGACGCTTGTCACTGATTTTTTAACAAAAAGCTCCATATTAACCATTAATCACTCACCCTACTCAGCTGATCTGGCACCCTGTGATTTTTACCAATTTGGAAAACTTCATTTGCCCATGAAAGGACACTGGTTTCAGGACATTTCAGCTATCCAAAGGCGACGACCGATATTCTCAAGAGCATTCCGAAAAATGACCTTAAACACTCATTTGAAATGCTTAAAATCTGAATCGCTTAAAAAATTTGAGCTCTACACTCCGGCCTAAGTATTTTAATCCCTATATACGTATGTATACTATTCTAACTTTATATTAGCACTTTGAACTCACTCGGAGGTACCCGTATATATGTATATATTTGATTCTTTCTTTTATAAAAAAATTCTTAACTTATTGTATCTCCTTTGTTTTCAAAGCCTAACAATAAGTTATAAAATCTTAAATCTGTTTTAAAACTAGACAACTGAGTTGTTTTGGTGACACGTTCCTCTTTAGTGCGCAGGCATATCTCTTCTTTTGAGGCATGTTTAATTGCAGGAGTGCAGTAAAGGAATAGCCCATGGATTTGAGTGATTTCGGAGTTTATATATGAATATATTTCATTCTGCTGTACTCTACTTCTTTCTTTACCATAAGAATGATAAGATCTTTATGGATATTTTCATTACGCGAACACTTAATTTCTCTAAGCGTTTCAGATGGGATCCTTTGTCTTATATCAATATTAAGTTTAGAATTTTTATTTAAAAGCCAATTTAAATTTACAGCTCTTATCTTCGTACAAGTTATTTTACTAAATAAAGAGTGATTTTTTAAGAGCTTGATAACTTTTTTTTAAAAAAAAACGCATAAAATTTGCAAAATCTCATCGGTTCTTTATTTGAAACGTTAGATTGGTTCATGACATTTACTTTTTGAAGATAATTTCATTTAAATGTTGACCGCGGCTGCGTCTTAGGTGGTCCATTCGGAAAGTCCAATTTTGGGCAACTTTTTCGAGCATTTCGGCCGGAATAGCCCGAATTTCTTCGGAAATGTTGTCTTCCAAAGCTGGAATAGTTGCTGGCTTATTTCTGTAGACTTTAGACTTGACGTAGCCCCACAAAAAATAGTCTAAAGGCGTTAAATCGCATGATCTTGGTGGCCAACTTACGGGTCCATTTCTTGAGATGAATTGTTGTCCGAAGTTTTCCCTCAAAATGGCCATAGAATCGCGAGCTGTGTGGCATGTAGCGCCATCTTGTTGAAACCACATGTCAACCAAGTTCAGTTCTTCCATTTTTGGCAACAAAAAGTTTGTTAGCATTGAACGATAGCGATCGCCATTCACCGTAACGTTGCGTCCAACAGCATCTTTGAAAAAATACGGTCCAATGATTCCACCAGCGTACAAACCACACCAAACAGTGCATTTTTCGGGATGCATGGGCAGTTCTTGAACGGCTTCTGGTTGCTCTTCACCCCAAATGCGGCAATTTTGCTTATTTACGTAGCCATTCAACCAGAAATGAGCCTCATCGCTGAACAAAATTAAAGCGCGAAACACATTTCGAACCGAACACTGATTTTGGTAATAAAATTCAATGATTTGCAAGCGTTGCTCGTTAGTAAGTCTATTCATGATGAAATGTCAAAGCATACTGAGCATCTTTCTCTTTGACACCATGTCTGAAATCCCACGTGATCTGTCAAATACTAATGCATGAAAATCCTAACCTCAAAAAAATCACCCGTTATATGTTTTCTCCACCTCAGCCTTCTATTTAGGTGAATACCAAGATAAGTTACTTCATTCGCTTGGGGTACTAAAGTATTGTTCATTTTTACTGCCGGCACATTTTTGGTCGTAGCGAAAATGAAACATAATGATGTATAAAATTGGCACTAAAACAATGTCCTGTGGTACACAAGCCTTCTTTTTAATCTTTCTTCTTTCTAAAACAAAATGTTTATCATTTTTCAAATCTTTACAAAAAATAACCTTCTTTTTCATCAAAAAAAAATTCTCAAAATTTGCTTATTGCAATTTTAAGGAATATAATAAAACGTGAGAACTTCATACAAAACAGGAAATAAAAGGCAACTTCGGCTGCCCAGCTGCATTGCTTATAGCATAGAAATGTGTAAAAATATATTTATTCTTTTTTTGCTTGGTCAGTTTATATGACAGCTATATGCTATAACACCCTAACCCCATCGTTGTTTTCTTAAAGCTCCGTTAAAAATTATTGTATTTTTCCTTTGAAATCGATCCACATTTATACTACATAAACTACATAAATTAAGCTAACTAACTTGCAAATTCGGACTGTTGCCTCCCCGCTGTGTTGCTTTAGCAACAATCGAAGCGTTTAATTGCAAACAAACACGAGGGCTTTGTACTTTGTAATGTGCGGAAAAAGCGAAAAAATAAATGTGATAAATGTGTGTAAGAAGTGTGCAATTTTTCCGACTGCCATCCATTTGCTTTTCATCGATTCTTTGACGGCGGTTTATGCGCATTTTTTTAATGCTTTTGAAGTATTTTCACGTTAATTAAGTAATTAAACGCTTATCAATCGATGTTTTTGATGTCGAGTATCGAATGAGTGGATTGCTGTTTTTATTTTTTTTTTTATTTTTCTGTTTTCTTTATTTATTTTTTTTTTGTATTTTTTTTTTATATTTGCTTTACTACGCTTGGTTGGTTTTCAACTTATTTGGGTATCATATTGTATTAAGTATCATAGACGACTTTTGAAGCAAATTGGAAATGTACAAATATTTGTTTTGAGTATGCAAGATGACGTGTGGGAACGCAATCTTATATTTATATTTAATTATTTTATAATATTTTTACGACATATTTTAGTTATTATATTGTCATTTTTAATGTGAGATACCGAAACTGGTTAAAAAAAAAGGTGGGGTCCATTAATATTAGGTTGGAAAATGTCTCCCTTCCGCCTTAATGTCTTTTGAATTTCGGGGCTATGTATAAAGCGCTACAGAGCTCGTATCTGGCAATGCTATACATCTTTGAATGGTCTTGGCATAACCTACAAAACGATGCTGTGCATGTTTAGTTTAGATATTGCGTTCAACAGTTATAGACGTGTAACACTTTTTATAAAACATTGAATAAAGAGCAAAAAAGCAAAAGGAAGATATTTGACAACCTAATAAACTGGTGATGTTATTAATATAACCGTAAAACTTTATTAGACATTCTTTTACTCATCATTTATGTGAGCGCGATAGAGATTTATCTGCAAAGAGTAATGCACTAACTGTTCGTTATCGACAGTGCTTGCCTTAGCAAGTTGAAGCCAAGTAAAATCCCTGCTGTAAATACCAGCTTAAAGAGAACCTGTTTATTACATTGACCAACTACTCTGCTCCAAAGTAGTTTGGCTGCTCCACATATTGTTTCATCATCTAAAGGATTCTTTCAGTATCCAATGCTTCAAACCAGATTTTAAAATTATCGGTTGTGATCAGTTTACAGTGACCATCCGTCCTTTGTGATTCCTTTATATATTTCTGTGAATGAGAACTCAAAGGGTGCACACTGAGCTTCCTGATAAACGTCTATTGACTGCTTCCAGAGCTTTGATGCAACGGTTAACCAAGTTACCGTAATTAAAACACTTTATGTAATATTATAACCATAAAATTGGAACTTTCTTCGGTTTTTAGGCAGACATTTTTTTTTATTAGAATTATGTAAAGTGTGGCTGAGAACGAAGAGATTTAAAAGGCTATTCGCTGACAAGTATTTAGTTGATAGAAAAATTCTACCTCTCTTACTTAGGATATGTATATTTAAATATGTGGACGATATCTCTCTCCTTAACTTGAAAAATTACTAATTATAGTCCTCGTTGTACGAGTTTTCAGAAGGGCCAGTCCATGCCTCTGCAACATATAGCATGACGAGGATGAGGACCGACTTGTAGAATTTGGTCTTTGTTCGTCGAGAGAGGACTTTACTTTTCAGTTGCCTACTCAGTCCAAAATAGCACCTGTTGGTAAAAGTTATGCTACGTTCGATTTCAAGCCTCACGTTCTTCTTGTTTTTAATGCTGGTTCCAAAATAGGAAAAAATTATCTATGACTTGAAGTTATGGCTGTCAACAGTGGCTCCTTCGCCAAGTCACGAGTGCGACAACTGTTTGTTTGATGACAGGAGATACATATGTTTGGTCAGTTGTTGATTTTCCAGGCCTAAAGCCACACTGATAAAAACCAATCTGACGGTGGACATTAACCTTTCGCACAGTACGCTTAGAAGGCTTATCCCACAGCAGTTGGAGCAGAATGTGGGATCTCCCTTTTTGTAGCTTCGCCAGAGCACACTTCAATTCCATTTATACGGCATGCTTTCGTCCGACCATATTCTAAAAAGAACCTAATGCATGCTTCTTGTCAGTTCTTCGTCAACCTATTTGAATAAATCGGTCGGAAATCTATCGGGCCCCCGTCGCTTTGATGTTCTTCAGACGAGTAATTGCTATTCGAACTTCTTCATGGTCGGGCAATGGAAAGTCTGCATAGCCGATTAGATGAAAAAATAAATTTTTTTACATTTTAATATATTCAGCTTGTGGCACAACTGAATTCACTTGAACGCTAAGCGCCACAAATTGCCTTGCAGCTTATTGCCACCTGATATGGCAAGGTGTAGCAGCTTCAAAGAGTTGTGGAAATGTTTTCAAACCCAAGCACACAATCTACCAGCTATTTCTGTCTACATATGTAGGTGCATAATTGAGCTTATGCATGCATTTTTCATAAGTGCAGGTTGCGTTGATAACTTATTTAGTATTTAATAAGATTTTGTTTGTCGCACAACAACAGCAACAACGCCGAGTTTATGCACATTTAAGTGGCATTTTGTCTGCGGCAATAAAATTTTATATTTATCACTTGCAACGCAACGCGCTCACAGACGTCGCTTAGGCGAGTGCGTTGAGTGCAAATGGCAAAACACACACACACGCCCACGCACGCAGGCGCACACGGCAGACACTCGCGAACGCGCTGGAATTATTATGACAATTTTTTCTTTTTTAATTTTTCGCTTTTTTTATTGAAATTGAGATTTAGTTACGACTCAGCGCCTGTTGAAAGCGCTTTGCTTTCAGCGGCATGTATGTGTGTGTGTGGGCGTGTGCGCGCTGAAAGTGGGCGTGCTCATATCAATTGGTGTTTATGCGCTCAAATCGAACTGTCCGAATGAATGTGTGATATTTTCATGACTCGCATAAAATTGTGCAAATTATGTTGCATTCAGCAGACAGCACAACACACACACACACACATTAAACTTTGCACCTTTGCTTAGATATGTATGTATGTGTATGACAGTAAACCTGCATTCGAGCGGTTCGACATTATTAGATGCAAATTGCTTGGCAAAGACACGCTCAAAGCGGTGTAATTGGCAAGTTGTGATCGCCTTTTCAATTGCCTTTAAATGCCATGTCAATAACCAGTTAATGGACTTAAAGGCGAACGGCTTGTCTGGCGCATAAATTATTTCTAGTCATAATTTACATTTTGTGCATTTCGAAGTTTTAATAATTTAATAACCGTGTCGAGACAATGCTGTAAAATAAGATAAGATTAGATAAAATTTGAGTAGCGCAACACAGAAAAATCTTTCTAAATTCATTAGGGATGTCAGTGTCGACAGAGCAGTATTTTGCTAATTTTTTAATAACATTAATTTATACTATAATGTTTGAACTTACTTTCAAATTAACTCATCAATTTATATAGATAAAAATTATGTATCACCTTTTGTCCAGGGTAAACTACTAAACAACCGAGCCGATTTTAATGAAATTGAGCACGCTGTTTGATGAACTTAAATGATAGGTTAGTTTTTATCTTAATTTTGTTAAAAATAGAAAAAATAATTTCTAATTAAAAGAATGTAAAAAATTTTATTGATCATTTTTACTTCGAATAATTTCCAAACTTTAAGTGTAGTCCCTTGAATTATCTTATCAGCTATAACGTCTTCGTTTTTCTTCTTAATTATTATTCTCGTTGTATTAAATACTCGTGTCACCCAAATCAGCGAAAAATTTTCTGAACACACCTCGTGACTGACTCCAAAATTTCGCATTACAATCATATGAGCAAGCAAATCCCGAGAAGACGCTTGCAATCACAGTTATATTTGACGATAACAGTTTTTTGGGAGTCGTATAAAGAGTGGTTGACGCGTTGGATTAACCTGGACTTCGAATCGGCTTGCTCAGCAGACAATTTCATTCGTTTACAATTATATACCGTGGATATAGAGGTTACATTAATATTTCTTCCATAGTCTATACAGAATATATGGATTCATTACCGCAATTATTATTATGTACGAGGTATGACAATTAAGTAATGAGACTGATTCCATAAAAACCGTATATTTCAAAATTATTCTACAACTCTACCATCCCCTTCAAAGTAGTCCCCTTGGGCAGCTATATAGCGATTCCAGCGTGTTTTCCCTGCTTCGTAACATTTCTGGAACGCTTCGACTGGGATGTCCGCGAGTACCCTCGTCACGGCCGCCTGGATGTCCGTAATCGACTCAAAATGGGTTGCTTTGACCACCTATTTTGTTTTATGAAAAAAAAAGTCACAGGGTGACTTGTCGGGCGAATAAGGCGGCTGTTGCAACACGGCGATCCCTTTAGAGGCCAAATACTGGGACACGCTGAGGGCGGTGTGGCACGGCGCGTTGTCGTGATGAAGGATCCAGTTACGAGCGATGTCTGGGTGTATCCTCTTGACTCGTTTTCGCAATCTTTCGAGTACTTGGCAATAGTATACTTGATTCACAGTTTTCCCCGGTGGTGCGAATTCTTTTTTGGACGATACCACGGCTATCAAAAGAATGCAATAATCATCGTTTTCACCTTCAACTTGTTCATGCGTGCTTTTTTCGGGCGGGGGGTGCGCGGAGACAACCATTGTGAGCTTTGGCGTTTGGTTTCCGGGTCGTATTGGAAAAACCAGCTCCCATCGCCTGCAATAACTCGATCAAGCAGCGTGGAATCATTTTCCACTTGTTCCAAACAGTCTTCTGTGACGGTCATTCGCGTTGCTCTTAATTTCGTTTTTCCATTTTCGTGACGAGCACTACAAACACACGTCTACTCAACTTGACGCAGCAGGCGAACTAAATAAGCTAGAGCGATGGTACATATATCAATGGAGAGGGAAAAAAAAGATGCCACAGATTTACCACAAGCGCGACAATAAAATCAGTCTCATTACTTAATTGTCAAACCTCGTATGCATTACTTTAATGTTTTCTAGTATTATCAACTAGGTACCAGCCTCAAATAAAGTTAGTATTGTTGGTTGGAGGAATCTCGTTTTTCTAACCAGATTGGTTTAGCCATTTTGGTCACTTAAAGTTTCGTAGGCTGAGAAATTAACTTTTCTACATTTGTTTTTTCTACTATCAAAAATTGTATTACTAGACGTTCACTATTAGGGTGCATAGAAAACACATTTTGTTTTTTTAAACATTGTAGTTAGCTGTAAGTTCTGGTATCTGCAATGTGTCCTATTTTCACTTGCATTTACGATTAATGTAAGAACGCACTTTCAACTTCGGCTAGCTGTCAAAAATGGTTCTGTTTTGATTTAGTGCAATTGAAAAAAAATTTGTAAACTTATGAAGACAATTATGCTGTAAACGCGTGTTTTAATTTTTATTTATATGTATATCGTACTATCTTCTTTTAACGATCAGATAACAATTTTCGAATCTACTGATATATTTGAAGGAATAATGGATTAAAAAAACTCTAATCGAAGATTACCTTTTTTTTTCATTCTGAAATCGATTTCGATGATAGTCCCTTGCTATTGAAAGAATCATGTAACTTCATTCAAAATATTTCATAAATTCGCGTAAAAAAAAAATTTTAGGATTAGGGAAAATTTTAGAATATATATATTTCTTTTTTGTAAATTTCAATATACATACAAGTATGTACATACATATTTAGAATATGTTTAATTATAAAAAACAATATCTAAGTTTCATGAAAACACAGTGAGGATGAATCATAGTTGTATAATATTAAATAATTGAATACAAATCCAAATAAAATTAAATCAATGAAATAAAAAAAATTATTCATTAATTGAATCGAAAAGGGAGTTCCAGCGAGTGTTATCTATTCAATCTTGTACATTGTAAATTATTGTCCAGCAATTGAATCGCAAATATATTTTCATGATTCTCCAAACGGAAGAGGTAACAACTACTAAATTCTTCGATCGTTTGCTTTACAGTAAACAACTTTAGATCCCGGTGGAGGACATCGTTTCTCACATAGAAAGGAGCACCCACTATGTTGTGCAAAACTTTATTTTAAATTGCTTGAATTACTTTTAAATTTGAATTTGCTGCACTGGCCCAGATTTGAATACCATACGTTCAGTTCGACCTAAGTACTACGAGTACCTTATAAATTACCAACTTATTCTTCAGACTGAAGCGGGATTTTGGTCTAATTCCCAAATGTATGCTCATGTGTTTGTTGGTAACAACTGACCATATAAAGCCACTTAAGGGTATATACTATTTGTACGGACATTTCGGTGTTGATACCAATGTTCCATTTGGTGAGCCATGGTTCTAGAGCACTCAATTGCAATTGCTGAGAAGATTTTTCCCATGTACAGTTCACGATAAGAAAAACACAAATTTGTCAATTTTTCTATGAGGAATAGCGTTCACTCAAAGTTTATGATAAAGCTGATTGTGATCTTTAATCGAAACTATGTATATTCGTACCTATAAAGTCAAACTATCTCCAGCACTATGTACGTGAAAATAATATCGAAATCTCGATCTAAGCGATCGATTTGAGTCTATTATGTACTTTAAGAACGTCTTTGATTCGGCATCTATGGCGTTTTTGCATAGGTTAGGACAAGTTTCAGGGCTGATCATCTGGATACAAATCATATAACAGTAAGTATAAGGAACGAAAATAACGACATAACCAAAATTTTTACAATACCTTTTAGGTATAAGTATTTGCCTGGTAATGATCGAAAAAATAAAATTTTTGATAATAAGTTTTTAGCCACTCTGAAGTGTAAATTTTTTCACAAAAATCGATTTTTTTTTGGGAAGCCGCCTTTTAGTCGGAAATTAGATTATAGCTAGACCGTCGATCATTACCTGAATTCACGTGTGTAGTCATAATATTTTTTTTTGGTTTATGAAATAATTTTAAGCAGAAAAAAATCCCTCGCCGATAAGCACTTTTTTATGGAGCTCCTATTGGTGAGCCGGCACCAAAGGAATTTATCCAAATTAATCGGCGTTCATTTAAGTAAATATTTTCTTTAACCAACAATAATGTTTTGAAAACTGTAAAACTGTCTAAGTAAATGACATAACATAACATAACTTTAAAGTACACTTCATTTATCCCGCCTTAGGATAATCGGGTTAACTCCACTTAGGATAATAGTCCAATTAAAATAAAATACAAGCATTTGATAAAGCAGTTTTGGTAATTTTCCGCAAATATTGGGTAATTGCTTAGCTTTTCGTCGACAAATAAGGTTGCCACCACAACAAATGCTTGAAATTTACGCCCGAATGCACATAAAAGGTACTCATAACTGCATTAATCACCGGCATGGGTGTGGTTATGGCCACATCTGTGTGCGTATATGTGTTGGTGTGTGTATAAAATAAGAGAAGAGGGAAGGAGTAACACTATTTAACTAAGTGGCAGCATCGTTAGCGAGCCACTTAAACGTTAAACCAGCAAAACAAATTTCTAAAATACGAGCCTTCATATAACTCACACGCGCAAGCAACAACCAACAAGCCAACAACTGCGCGGTTGGCAGGAGCGGGAGGTAACCCCTTAAAGCGCCGACTGTGTGGCACACTATGTGTATCTCCGAGTGCTGAAAGTGTTGAGTAAATAGCCGACAAGCAAAGCAAAGGTGAAAGGTAACAAAAGCGGCATTGTTGTTGTAGGTTGTTGCTAGCAAATGCTACAATCACACACACACACCTGCGTTGTGGCAACAGTTAAACGGCGCTGCCTGCCTGCACAAACGAGCTAATAAATGTCTGCCATTTATTTAAGGCAACACCTTTGGACGGTGAGCGACCACACAGCGCTGAGCCCAACTCGTAGCGAGCTCAGCTGCGGCATGCAACGTGCCAGAGTTAAATGGCAAGGCGTTAAGCGGCGCGCACTGCATTGGACAAAAACAAGCCGCGGGCGCTTTCAGCAGCAGCAGACGCCACTTCACAGCGACTGCGGCTTTAACTTTGGCCTCGGCTGAGGTGTGTGGTGTTTGGCGTTGCAGCCACTCATTTGACGCATGAAAATCGCCAATTTATGGCTGAAATATATATGATAAACATGTGTATGTTCATGCCGAGTTTGTTAAAAGTAATTTTTAAGCGTGAATTTACGCTTTTCTCCCGCATTTTTGTCGCTATGCGCCTTTGTTGCACGTCCCTGCCGCCGCAAAAGGCAAAGCTAACGGCATCACTAACGCAAACAGCAGTTGCGGTAGTGAGTGGTGCCAACTTTAACTGCACCGTTGATTTAATGCGATTTCGTTTATCTGCCCGCTGTTCATGTAATTGTTAGTAATTTATTGTGCCACAAAAACAAATGCAACACATTTTTTGCAAATTTTTGACTTTTCCAAACTTTAGTTCAGTTTGCATATAATATGTTTAAATATAAATAAATTCGGTGGTTATTTTTGGCACACAAGCAAAGATATATCGCATTTTTTATCACTTTGAAGTATAGCAGTCGGCAGGTGCACGCTCTCGTCCAGCTCCCTCCACTCGCTGTGGCAAGTCAATTCGTGTTTTACAACGCACTTGAAGTGTTTTATAACTTGTTTGCTTTGTGCCTGTAACAAGGATCTCGGCCACAAGTGGTGAAGTGCAGAATAAACTTACTTTGACTTTGCCTAGTTATAGTTGTTGTTGTTGCGATTTGTTGGTAGCTCATGCAGGCAGTAAGCGCCGAAATGCGCAAACACTCGTAAATAATAAACGCATACAAACGGAATCTGCGCGAAAGTATACTATATAGTATTTATAATTCGGATATGTAGTCACTGAAGTAGACGACAGCGATTTTGCAGTAGCAAAATGATTGCAGGACATTTTTTTTTTAATGATTTAATGTTTGCTGATAAAGTGAGTTTGGTTTTGAAATTGAAATACAGCTAAGAAATTTATTTCAAACGCTTTAAGAACATCGTGCAACATAGACAAGTTTAGGGTGTCAGCATACGATACCTTCTAAAGAAATGAGAACAGCCTGAGAAGACAAGCATGCTTAAATGAAAAACAAATCTACTTATAGAATTACCAAATCAAGTCGTATTTCATGCATGGCACGTCCAATATTGACTTCGAAAGCTTGGTTTATTACTGCAGACCAATGACTTCAAATAGCCCTACGAGATGTTGTCTAATGGTGTTAAATCACAACTTCTTGGAGGTTACTCAATGGCACATTTTCTTGAAATTATCGATTCACCAAACTTTTCCCGCAATAATTTCGTTATTGCAAGTGCTGTGTGGCGCCAGATATTGTCAAGATTAACTTCTTCCAACTGCAACCATAAAAAGTTGGTTATCATTGATCTATACCACTCTCCATTGACAGTAATACTGTCACGAGATTCATTTCGAGAGTAGTGCAGACCGATGATTCCAACAGACCATAAACCACACCAAACTGTCAAATTAGCTGACTGTAATGGTTGTTCATGAAAGCCACAAGATTTCTTCGCACCAGAATCGACAGTTTTGTTTATTCACAGAACCAATTATATGAAAGTGAGCCTCATTGGAGAAGATAATTTTCTTAGAAAATTCGTTAGCCTTTTCATGTTATTCCAAGAAAAAATCAGTAAATTCATTATAAAAATGAGCCAGGTTGTGTTTTGAGACGGTCTCAATTCTTGAGAACGTCTTGGAATCGATCCATTGCGCTCTTAGGCAACACTCGCCTGAAAGGCCGCAATAATTTCATTACTTAAAGCAGTTCTCTCTTATTGGCACTTGAACACTATGTAAAAAAAATGTACGCGCGTAGTATGCAACAATATCATCGGCATACGCCAGCAGCTGTACACTCTTATAAAAGATTGTACCTGCTCGATTAAGTTCTGCAAATCGAATTATTTCCTCCATCAGCAGGTTGACGAAGTCGCACGATAGAGAGTCGCCTTGTCTGAAACTTCGTTTGGTATCGAACGGCTCGGAGAGGTATTAGTATTAGTTTTGCGGGAATACCAAAGTCAGACATCGCGGCATAAAGGCAGCTCCTTTTCGTGCTGTCGAAAGCAGCTTTGAAATCGACCAAGAGGTGGTGTGTGTCGATTCTCCCTTCACGGGTCTTTTCCAAGATTTGGCGCATGGTGAATATCTGGTCGGTTGTTGATTTGCCAGGTCTAAAGCCACGCTGATAAGGTCCAATCAGTTTGCTGACGGTGGGCTTTAATCTTTCACATAATACGCACGATAGAACCTTATACGCGATGTTGAGGAGGCTTATCCCACTGCAGCTGGCGCAGATTGTGGGGTCTCCCTTTTTGTGGATTGAGCAGAGCACGCTTAAATTCCAATCGTTGGGCATGATTTCGTCCGACTATATTTTACAAAGAAGCTGATGCATGTTCCTTATCAGTTCGTCGCCGCCGTATTTGAATAGCTCGGCTGGCAATCCATCGGCCCCCGCAGCTTTGTGGTTCTTCAGGCGGGTAATTGCTATTCGAATAATAGATTTGAATAATTTGCAAATGCTATTCTTGTTCGTTTTTGTTTAAATACTTCACGAAGACATATTTCTTAAGCAATATTTACTTCATTAAAGCCACACAGTATTATTTCGTGAAGTGTTTGCTTCACAACAGGGTCGAGGGTTTAAATAGTAGAAATTAAATCAAAAAGTGGAAGTGGTTTTTTCCAATCCGATATTTGAAAGCTGGTTTAGGTTAGATCGTAAAGTTGATGCTAATTGATGCACCTCACTTAGGCAGATATGCGTCTTTAGTATCACCCATAAGCGGATCCCTAGATCCTCATAGATCGACTAGAGTTTGAGCTTACCACAAATTCATTGAGGAGATTAATATCAATCTCAGTCACTTTGCTAAGTTCGGCAAAAGTGTAAATACTGAGATATTTCAATCTCAGTCCGGAAAAATAGCGAAAAAAGTGACGAGATGATTCCAACTCGCTTTCCTCTATACAGTTATGGCAAAGAGCGGACGACACAATATTTAGTCACACCGCGTGTGAACATATTGGACAGTGTCCAGTCAGAATACCATCAATTACTGTGTGTTCTAGACCAGAAGAATTTCGCTGTCACTCTAGTTCAGGTTGTTGGACAGCGCTTGCTGAGCTCATTGGCGGTCTATAGGTCCCGCGAGCATCGGAAAATCAACACGCTTCCAAACGAAAGAATCGATCATAGCTATCCACGCTGTAGTTAGAATACAGCGGTCTCACCGCGTGGCTAATTTTTCAAATATTTCAATCGAAACGTTTAATGTTAGCTAAATTCCAAGATCATTCCAAATAAATTTTTTAGCGAAATGAAGAACGTCAAGTACTAACTCATTAAGTATCAAAGTTCTTTTCTTCTACCAGTTAAAGAGTCTTATAAATGAAATCTAGACTAATGTGCCTTTACTGATCTATCAAAAACAATGCAGTCCGTCAATTAACTGATTATATTGTGAAATTTAAGCTGAAATAAGGCTTCTTAACTTGATTACCATATATTAACTCTTTATAGAAGTGAATGGTTCTACTAGAAACGTCTTTCAAACCTTAACTCAACGCGAAAGTCAGCAAGAATCTCTACAACAATAAAAAATACACTGAGTCACAATAAACACAAACAAAAAATAATAAAAAAGTAAACATTTGGCGCGCAAGTGAGCAAACTAGACACAAGGTACGAACTGCCAGCAGACGGTCAAGCAGTCAAGATCATTGATCTGCAGTTCAAACTTCCGCATTACTGAACGATGTGTAAGCGCAAATACTACAGCAACAAAGATAAAACCAATAAGTTAACTTAAAGTCGAAGCAAAAACAAAAAAGCCGTGGAGCGAAAGCGCAGTTGCAGTTGCAATTGCCATGACCGATCATGCTGCGCTTGCGCATGCGCACAACCATTGCTGGCGATCTTGATGACTTTATAGCTGCCAACAAATATAAATTGTCTACGAAAGCAAAGCAAAACTGAAATGCAATGAGAAACTCAAACAACAAAGTGGTAAGAAAATCACAGCAACGCCGTGGACTAGATGATCGTGATTGCGATTTCGCGAAGCACAGTGAAAGAGCAAAAACTGAAAACGTGGAAGTAGCGGATCGCGATGAATTAATACCGCAAATATTTGTGTAAACATAAATGCGATATTCGTTTATTGATATGCCACAAATTGGCAGTACATATTGGAGTTATGGCCTGCATGAAAGTACCTGAGTGCGCTTGTGTGTGTGTGGCTATGACTGTGTAGGTGTGTGCGCGAAATTCGTGCCACTTAACGGTCAATGGAAAATTCGCAGAGAAAGCAGGAAATCGAACACTCATATATTTGCCACATTAAACGGTTTTGCGAGCGCCACAAATTGGCTGATCGCGCACACAAACAACAAAAAATCTGTGGCAAGATCAGCTGCAGTTGTTGGCGTATGTTGCTAGCAAACATATGAGTATGCAGCAATATCATATATTATTTGTGTGTGTTTGTATTTGTGAAAGTGGAGCAGCGCGGCAATTTACTGTTCACTTTTTGGGGCTCACAAAACGAACGACCAAATTGAGTTTCCCAGATAAGCGGCAAATGAACGTATAATTTACCATTTGTTAGTTGCAATAAATGACTGGTTTCATATGCGATTTGAAATGTGCATTAAATTGGCTAATGATCACGAGCAACACTGTGCCACACTGCGACGTGCTCGCATATCTACAACCGCGAACATAGAAAAATGTGTACATTTGTATATTATACTCGTAGTATATGTTTTTATGATTGCTATGCGCCCGTATGTGCTCAGGCCACTCCGTTATAGCCGTTTATAGCCGTGCGTCGCGCAGTCATAAAACACGAATGCATTGCGCATGTCAGTTGACGTGTTGAAACTCGTAAATTTTCGCTCATTTACAAGCTTATGACAAGGTGATTATCAGGGTTGGCAGAAAAATGTGGCACGAATTGCATTATTGAGAAAAATATTTTTTTTTCTGATGCAAAAAAAATATTAGAAAGGTTTTATCTTTGGAATTTCGATATGTAAACCTCAATAGTTGCACAGTGGGTCACACCTATAGAAAAAATTCGTGAATGCGATTGACAGAGCATATAATATTTTTGTATTTCATTTGAGTATAAAGAAAAATTGATATAATTTTTAGGCTATATTTGAGTTTATAAATAAATGTTTTGCGATAAAAAGTCGGGGGTTAATCTGTAGAATCACCTCCTCCAGAAGGGCCTCAAGGGGTGTTGGATTGGCGGTAGCACTTTTGAGCGCTGCATATTTTTCTACACGTCTCAGCCTCTTGGATATCTTGCTGCTGTTTTATTGTCACATTCCTTAGCAACTGGCCGATGTCGTCAACCTCTTGCTTGTAATCTTCATCAGCTGATTTTATTATGAACCTTCTATACAACTCCAATCGACTCATCGCTTTGTTGGGTTGCTCCTCAGCTGAGACATGTCTTAGATTTATTTCGTGTCTTTATGCATCTCAGAAGCTTTTCAACTGACCTCTCTAGAGAGAGCCAAATGCCAGCACGAGGTTACCGTGAAAAAATTCAAGTAGTTTTGGTCCGCGTACTTGATTAACCTTTAGCTCCTAAGAGCTTCCGTATAGTCAAAGGGCACCCACTAGATTGTCGGGTTTATAGCTTAAAACTAGACTCGACAATCAGATATCAATCTCCATAACATCGCTCCTGTATGGTGCTCGGTGAGGAATAAGGAACGCCTATGACAGCCGCCTGCAGGCCGTCTTGACTTGCCGTCTTGCTATTGCTCTACTGTTTTGCTCTGTTTACCCTTGCTTAGGTTTTTTGGACAGAGTTTTTGTCGCTTCGTTCTGTGAGCGATTCGTTTTCTGTAACCGCTATGCCTGTTAGTTTTGACGATTCCGATTGTTTTCTTTTCAGGAAACTTTTGTATTCCTCCATTATTTGTGTAGGGACTTTGTTTCATCTTCGTCAACTGAGATTTCGGCAACCTAAATTTTGGTAATCTTAGCTAATATATAGGCTGGCACCAACTTGTCCTCACCTGATGTAGGGATTTCTTCATTCTCCTGAGCTGATCCTCAAAAGCAAAACATGGAGAGATCCATATTTGCATTTTGGACACCTTGGTTGCTACCCGCAGCACATCCGGTAGCACTCTTAAGCGTCTCCTGGCTAGAGGCGAGAAAGTGCGTTCGTCAGACTTCGTTGGGGGTCCTGGAGTCATTTTCGACCTATTGGAAACCAGTGATTGTCAATATATTACAAGTTGTCTAGAACTAGAACAATCTATTAGACTAAAATAGATTATTAATTAGACATTATGATAGCACTATTTAATCTCTTAAGTTTTTTTAAGACATTCATAATTTTAACTTTGGTTTAACCAAATAAATAACAAGGAGTTGGACACATATAGTCTATTAAAGATGACTACCACATGCTTACTACCAAAAACATCCCATTCCATCCTACCTAACTATAGGTTTTTCCGTAACAAACAAAAACCAGCAAGTCCCACTAATCTCCCACACTTTGGATATCTTTAATCATCGCAATGACCTTTGCGGCTATTGGATTAAGCTTAATGGTTGAATAACAAATTATATCCCAAAATTAATTATTCTTTTCGCCTTTGTCTTCATTCGTCATATTCATATTTTGATCACAACCAATAGCCACTCAAACGATCGATCACACAATGTGATACCAGATCAACGCCCTCAATTGTTGGCCATGCTTTGTTCAAGTTATTCCAAAGCTCACACGCTGCTCACAACTATTCGGCTTCCTGAGTATGTGTCTGACTTGCTTTTGTTGATTATGTCATTTGCAAATGATGATTTCAGAAAACCGCTAAACGGCTACTGCTTGGAGTTGCTTTTTTTAGGTTACGTTTTGTAAGCTCATTTATTCGGCGCAAACATTTCATTGCGTTTTCATTCATTTATTGGCTTTGTCTAAGTTTGCTAAAATTCTTCAGAGATAAAAACTTGACAGATAGACCCAAAGAATGGAAGATAGGGAAATATAATCCGCTTTATGGATCATCGATTATCCAACGGGTGGCGTAATGCCCCAATGAAATCCCAGAAGTCAGTCGAATTCTACATGAATGTTAGAATGTAGACCATGCGATATTTGACCAAGTTAATAAACGACTGGCAGTACCATTTCATTGAGGTCGAATTCTCTAAGTTAAAAATATATTCCTTCAACCAATTCCAAAGTACAAGGTCCCATAAATTAAATAGGTTCATGTTACTCCATTATAAATAAGTCTTAATAGTTATTAGCAGATCGTTTTTAAAAGAGTTCTCATGTGACCTAGAGAATGGAGACTGCTATATAACGTATATCGATTGGCAGCACTCCTTTATTAAAAGCTTTTTCTTGTCAAAAATGCTTTCAGCAATGCGACTGCTTCTGTAATGAAGATTCTCACCAGCTATTTAATTTGTAATTCTTCAGTTACTAGTGACGGTACTCTTATTATAATAGAGGCGCCTAAATCACTCAATTTTTTCTAAAAACAGCGACGCATTAACGTCTGTGAAACAATACTTTCCGACTACCAGGATGTCATGAAACGTGCAATTACTGGTGATTTATAGTTATTTGTTTTTTTTTTTGTTTTGTACAACCTTTTTTATGCCCGCGTAAAGATCTTCATATTTATTAGTGTGTATTCAACAATACTTTATTTTCGACGCCAAAAGTTTGTCTGGTAACTTTTATATACCACTGGGTCAATGGAGTCATATATGATCTTGAGAGTATATTCTCAAGTGGGCGCAACTCTCCGTTTTCGCTCTTCCTTTCCTCAATATTTCCATCATCACTAAAAGGAGGGCACTGGGTATTGATCGGATGGATGTTTTCCAGAAACATAATGAAAGCGCTGTATTTATTTATCAAACAAAGCTCAAAGGAGTGATTTTGTTGTTGGCTTATTAAAAATGAGTATTGATTAATTCATGAATCATTAACCGCTGGTGAACGCTTTTACAAGCGAATATAGAATTGAATACGTTTCTAGTGTTCATTCATTCATTTGTGCTGTGTCTATTGGCATGACAGCTGCTGTGGATTGAGTTATTTTGTCTCACACAAACGTGTTCATCGTACGTCCACGAATAATAATTTTACTAATTAACGATTTTGTTGGGTTTTAGATTGACTTTTCGCATTTTTATTTACATTTGGGATGGCTCATTAAATATACATATACATTAGCATACGACTGAGTTTAGGGCACGTATTTTGATTATAATTTGCGATGTTTTTCTAATTCTTATTAGCAGTGGGCCCTAAATGAAAGAAGCTGGTTTAACCAAGCGCTACAACTTGGCCTGTGGCATTATACTTTTTTCTATTTAAATTTGTTAAAAAGTTTTGACTTATTTACCGAGTGTAAAATTCACCAGTGGTTGATACGATATCAATTAAATTGGCAACAAATGCCATATTTTCGAAATACAACAAATGTTTTTCTTTCTATTTACTTCGATATATCCTTATTAAAAAACACCTATCTTGTTTCAATATTTCTGATTTTTGTCATATAAAGTGAAACAGGTTTGAACATAAACGCGAAAAACTCTTACATTCTTTGATAGTATTTTTTGTATTTTGAGGACAGAAAACCATCTGCAGATTACTGGTTAAAACTTGTGAAAAATAAATCGAAACTTATTCGGCTAATACTTATAATTATTTTTGTCTTCTCTATTGGCGTAGACACCGCTTACGTGGTTATAACATCCGAGGCTGTAGTTTCTTTTTCATTGGATGCGTTTTTACTTAGCGGGTCCCAAAACCAGCGCACAACCCTAGGTATTGATGATACGCCTTCAAACGCATGTTCCTTGGCTACCCAAAGATTACTTCGTCTAAGATCGGAAGTCATAAGTCATGTGCAAAAGAATCGTTTCTGGTCCACTTCCAAGTAAGAGGTGCTTAGAGAGCTTTCCTCACTTGCGTGCACTTCTACACATCCTCGATCCTCCTCTGTCTGTCTTAGTAAATAAAAATAACAATTAAAATATGCATTTGTAACAGAAAAATATTAAGTTCTAATAAAAAAATATTGCAAAGTAATTCTAATAATTGATTAGATCTCAAAAGCAGCACTGCTACACGACCTGCTAAGCGCGCCTTTTTTCGCATTTCATACTATATATCTCCGTGTGAAACCAACCTTTAGCTAAAAAAAAATGTATTTGCTTTTGGAGAAATCTGCTAAATTCCGTTAAATCAGTGGTACCTTACAATTTTTATTTATAAACCGTTACGAATTCGTCCCGCACGAACTTAGTTTATGCTTACTTTGCAAATATTAGTTTAAATTTATTTGTGAATTTCTAATTAACTGCTGAGCCGCTGAGCTGCTGAAGTGCCTTTGAAGTTGAATATTGTAATTAGCTGGGCATTTAGCTACGCCATCAAAGACCGCATCAAAATTCAAATTAAATTGCTTTATTAAACGCGCCTAAATTATTTGCTCACATTGCTGTTGAAAGCAACAGACAATAACACTGAAAGAAGAGAGAAGAGAAACTGTGAATGAGGTGACCAAATTAACATTTAGACATTTGTATTACACAAAATATTTGGTTTTAAATGAGGTGTTCGATGAATGCTTGTAGTTGTATGTATTTGGAGGCAATTTGCATTTATTTTCTTTTTGTAATGAAGTCGAGTGTCTAACAGCAATAATGCCAGCAATATCATCAAGAAGCTTAACAAGCTATATTTAAACCCAAAAGGTTGTGCCTTATCTGCGGCCAAAAGCCCATGCATATTTCTCGAACTTCTGCATATTTTACCAAATCTAGCACCCTTTTTTGTTTTTTTGGTTTTTTATTTTTGTCCACTAAAACATGTTATCCACATGCCCGACAATTAAAATACCAACAAGTCCAGTAATTGTGCACTTACAAGTACCCGCAAATAACTTAGGCTCGCAACCGCTCGCAGGCAGCATGACAATATATGGCAAGGCGCACCAACGCACTGCCGCAGCGCGTCCTTAAGCAGCCAATAGCAGCACAACAATAGCGCTAACTTTGTGGCAGCGGACAGCAGGCGACTTAATTGCTTGATTATCTCATCCAATTGTGGTCAATTGGCAACACTAGCTGCCGTCCCTTTGGCAAAAAAATGTCACACATTCTATATTCTACACATGCACACATCTCTATTTGTGTAAGTATGTGTGTTGCAGTTTGCCCAAATATGCGACATGCGTGTTCTTTTGCATAGTATGCGCCGCAGTTTTACATGCATAAACAAACCCTTACTGCGCTTCTCTTTACCGTTGCAGCCTGTCTTTGCCTGCCATTGTAGTAAATTCCTTTGTTGCCTTGCTTTTTTGTTTCTCATTTACTACCTTTTAATATTGGCACTAAAGTCGGCGATAAACCGGGTAAATACAAAGTATACGCCATTTCATTTCGCGTCGTATTTAGTTGCATGCAACATTGTTTGTAGACTGGCTGTTGTGAATTTTACGTCTCTGAACTTTCCAACTCTATTAGGCATTAGCATCTTTGTTTGAATCAATGCTTTCGCGTTTAAGTTCACTTTTCGTTTAATGCCCAAAATTATTGTGCTCTTTTATTTAAAATCGATAGATATACAATTTGAGTCCTTTAGTTGCTGAGCGTATTGCCTCTAGACATGACATGTGATTAGTAATTGATTAATGTTTTTATGGTCTAAATAGCGAAATAAGATTAGGTTGGTTTAGTCTGGTAGGCCAATAAAAGCCACGTAGCAGTTTTGATTCTTTGCGATTCCAGATCGAGTTCAGTTTCTAGGTCTAAGAGGAGTAGTCTCCTTTATGATGCACTTGACCCGAATTTTAACAGACTCTGCGACCTCACTATCGATACTTCCTACAGTATATCACACCGAGTGGACTCCAGATGCTTTCAGCGTAGTCTTGCCAAAGCGGGACAAGTGCACAAGAGATGCTCCATTGTTTCCTTGGTGTCCTGCTCTAAACATTTCCTGCAGTCTTCTCGATCTGTGAGCCCCATTCTGTGGGCGTTTGTCGCCAACAAGCAGTGACCAGTTAGTATTCCCATTATGTTTCTACAATCTCTTCTATCAAGTGTCAATAGGAATTTTGTGTACATCCGATCTACCGTTTTTCACATGACTTTTGCGGTTTTGCACCCAGGCAGCTCGTTTTTTTTGATTTTGGTTTTATTTACCATGCTTCTGTCCAGATCATCGTATAGACAATGAATGAGTTTCCCAATGTTGATTACGTTTTCGGATGTTAGCCATTGCCATCGATTTTCAGTCCTGTCCTGCTTGCCAAGACACTTCTGGCCGATAAGCGAGACGAGGCTACTGCCTTGATTGTTGCTTGGCTGTCTACGTAGATGTTGACTGAGGAATTAAATGTTCTATGTTTAATTTCCGAGTTGAAAAGTAGAACCATTTAGTACATCTTTGCCCAGCCGCCATTGCCTATCGAGATATGCCCGAAAGTTTTATGTAAATTCTCCTGCAGCCAGTAGTCGTCTCGTCGATTTTTCTGTCCAGTTATTTATCACGTAACCCGTTGAAATCCATGGTTCCTGGACTGAAGCCATGTCGTAGCCGTCCTTCTCTAAATTGAGAAGAAGCTCAGCAGAGATCTTACTTTTGTGGAGATTCACCTGGAGTTTGAACCATCACACTGCTGACTGGGTTCTTTCTCTACCTCCACCTCCTGTAAGACAAGTGAAGTCATGGCTACTCTTCTATGTAGTATATCCTTTTCTCCCTAAAGCGTCAAATCTTTTTGACCATGCTTCTAAAATGTGAAAGAGAAGTTGGCTTACATCACTGTAGGGTGATTTCGAGAAAGGATCCTATTGAATCAGACAGAGTAGAGTTGAACTAGCATGGATTCCGTGTAGTGCTCCCATATGTCGAAGTACATGGATTGTTCTTGAATATGGGGTAGATCTCTGTCCCCAATAATTTATGAGACCAAAAATCATAAGTATATATTTCTACCTTACTGAACCTGTCTGTTACCTAAAATGTCTAAAACGAGTTCTCAGAAAAGATTCCTGAGTTCCGTTCTCCGTTCGGTAACTTGTGGATAGGTCCCAAAGTACAGAGAGCATGTTCAGTTGTCAGCGATGAATTGATGAGCGGTAACACCGCTTGTTGCATACCTTACTTATGCTGTTGCAGAAACAACAACAACAACAAGTAACACTATCAACTGAGCAACTGCCATAAAAGAGGAAATATGTGCTAATGCTAAACAAAAGAGCAAGTGGCAACTGGCAAGTGGCGATGAGTCCCAAGTAGTGGCACCATACAAATCCAAGTAAGGGCAATTGGCTAAGCTGCAACGGTATATGCAACATCAGCATCAGCTATATAAATGGCAGCAACATTTGTTCCACAGCGACAACGACATGACAGCCTTGTAAGTATTGTGCACACAAAGCCGTTGACTTACACACGTAACACTCTGACTAAATGTTAATGTTTGTGTATGTTTGTTTGCGCGCGGGGCATCAGCGATCGTGCCGCGATAAAATAATTGAGCATACACACGCATTACTCTAGGAGCGGCTGCAGCGCTTTAGTGTCGCGCTAAGGTGAAAGCTGCAAGCTTAGCCAAGCGCTTAAATTGTGGAGCGCGCGCAATACGCGGTGGCATCTATGCTCGTCGGGAATTTGTTGAGATTGCGCAGTCGAAATGTTCCAACCGCCATTTATGGCGTTGGTAATTCAATTGGACTTACCTGCCTTCCGCGACAATGTGCAGCGCAAGCTGAACGCTGCGCATTATCTTAACTGCGATCGTACCAAAAGCGATGCCAAACACTTGCCCATCAGGCGGCATGAGAACGTCGCCTCGTCGGCTGCGCTAAGACGCGACTACGAGAATAAGGAAAACTATTTTATTGCCTTGCCGCTAAGTGAGCGCGCCAGTTGTTGCCGCTGTAGCGCAAAGTGTAAATGAAGCGCGCATGAAAAGTGCCGCAGTCTGCGAGGTTGCGGTGCCGCGCGCCTGACTTTATGTTGCACTGCACTGTTATTATACGCCGTCCGGCTGACTGTCTAACGCGTACATTTAAAGCGCTTAGTCTAGACGCTCACCTGCTTAGCGGCGCGCGCATCGTGGTCAAACGCGCCGAACGCGCAGGGAAATCTAAATGGTTTCGTAAAAGGGTTTCAACATCTTGCCGCTATCGGCGATTGTTGTCGCCGCGCCATATCTTCTACAATACGGAGCCGCGTTGGCCGATATGGCAGTGAGTAACGCGCGCACATTTTTAGCTCTTTCATCGCGCTCTAATGGCATGCCAGTAATGCTCTTGTGTATTAACAGCTGCAATCGCCTTTAATGACCCAACACGCTCTACAGCTTGGCTGCAGCTAAAGCCTTCTCTGGCAGGTTGTTGGCTGAATAAAGTAATTTTGCTTTAGGCCACGTTGCATACACAGATAATGTTGCTGATTTCCTGCCGTTTTATTATCGAGCTGTTAGTCGGCTAGCTACCGCTGGGCGTGTTGTCTTTCATATGGTCTTCTTAGTGTTACAACTACGGCATAAAGTAAAAACTTAACGTCACAGCATTTTTATTTGATAGGCAAGGTATGATACGACTAAACGCGTTAAGTGAAATCGCGAAAGCGAAAACGACTCGGTTGGTTTCAGCTAAAAATGGCGTTATACAGTTCAGGCGTTGTGGTCAGCTTAAATAATCATTAGCTTAAATCGCTAATATTTATGTGGATAAGTTAGTGTACACAGTATATGTTAGTGTTTATCCCACTAAGGAGCTAGCTTTATATAAATCTGAAATATAGTTTTCCAGTTTACTGTCCTATGTATGGTATATAATATTTCCTTTAACTCCAATTGTAGCTTAAGCCTGAAATGCAACTTATATAATATGATCTCACAGATCAAATCGAAATTTGTTGCAAAAAACTTACCTAACCTCAAAAATATGTATCTAGCTTGAGAAATTGTTAGGTCTGAGTGAATTTCGCGAATTAAAAATTAAGATTTGGGTACGCGATTTTAAGGGGTTATATCCACTTGCGAGGCAGAAAAAACGCGTTTTTTTGTGAATTTTTTCCAAAGAGGAATTTTATTTTATACATTAATGAAAAAAATGTACTTAAACAGAATTTAATGTACTTTACAAATCAGCGGTTTATTTAAAAAAATATTGGATTTCCTAGATCCTGTAGATGATCTGCGGAGAGACGTCCAAAAAAAGGTGCTTGGCGGTGAGCAAGATATCTCTGGTCCAAATTATCTGAAAACCAAAAACCAAAAATATTTAGTTTTGTGATAAATAAATACAGGTAATGATCGAAGGTCTAGTCAAAATTTTGATTTTTGACAAAATGGCGACGGTTCAAAAAAAAAATTCAGTTTTTCATGAAAATTTTTCACTTCAAAGTGGCTTAAAAAATCGAAATTATTGTCCAAATTCTTATTCCTTCGATCATTACCTGAAAAATATATCTGAGTAAGTCGTGTGAAAATTTCAAACCGATCGGTTTAGCGGTTTCGGAGAAATTTTGCTCACCGACTCTGAAAACACGGTTTTGAGATAAACGCGTTTAAAGTTTCTGGAAGGATTTACGATTTACGTGCTCCGCCTACTTTCGAACGCTCGGAAACGTTCTTAGTAAAACGCTCATATCTCCGACAATAATTGTCGGATCGATTTGAAATATTCAGAGAATATTCTTGAATATAAGTACATTCAAAAAATGAAAAAAAAAAATCGATTTTTTGAAAATTACAAGTGGATATAACCCCTTAAATTGATTAAATAAAAAAATATATAAAATTTGTAATTGTTCGAAAATATTTAAACCTCTGTTTATTCGGAAATGTGTTGCCACATAGCTGCAAATATTATTTCAAATTTCTTAATTAATGAAATTGCTCGAAAATGCAACAGCAATATCAAAAATGCAAAAGAAATACGTAAAAAACGTTATATTTTTCAAGGAGTTGCCACCTAATTATATTTTTAATTAATCTTAAATGAATGAAGATGCTCAAAACGGCGATATCAGTGCCAAATATGCACGATAAATATGTCCAAAACGTTAAATATTTTCATAGGGTTGCCACCTAATTAAAATATTTAATTCACCTAAATTATATAGTAATTTAAAAAAATAATAGTTTATCTTCGCAAACCAAATGCCACTTATCTATTTGGTAATCAGCTTCATACAGGGTTGCCACAGTAAAAAAAAACTTATTCACTTCAAAAAGGTATATTAAATTGTTCTAAAAATTATAAATCAACTTAAATAATGCATAATATGCTGAGTGATCAGCTAAAGAAAGTTTGAAGAAACTTTAAAACTGGCATTAGTGGAAAATGTGTTGCCACATATCCGCAAAAACTTTGAAAAGTAAATAAAAAGACTATGAACTATAACCAGCAAACGATTTGTAAGCCTTAGGTGCTATATAAATTTCATAGGGTTGCCACCATTTTCAAAAATTGGGATCAATTTGGCAAAACACGCATATATTTTCTTTAAAATATACATATATGTACGTAACATAACTTTATACAGTTTTTTAGAGAGATGCCATATTCGCACAAAAAAGATAAATTCTCAAATTTAAATCAGTAATTTATATAAAAAGTACTATTTTCGTCAAATAAAAATCAGTATATGATAGCATGTGGTTGCCACCTATTTATTTTATAGAACTCATATTTTACATATACAATATTTCATAACAAAACATAACTGGCAAAACCAATTTAATATTTTTGTTATGCTATTTTTTTAACCGAGGATGCCCCATGCTAGCATTTCTTTGTAGTATTCTTTATCATTTATTTTTTCGGTGGTAACTTGTTCACGCGCTTTTAACAATGTTAAAAAGTTTTCAAAAGCTGGAAGACACTATGTTTACATACATATATACACAGAACTCAAGTAGGTACCCTCATATGCGTACATTTTTACACACATATGCATATTATTAGCGAGGCAAGTGCTAAAAGTTTCAAAATTCACATTCAGAATTGTGTTGCAAACAACGCACTGCCACTGCAGCCAACACCAAAAGTGTTGCATTTGCAATAGTAGAAATATGCGTACCAATGTTGCATGATGCTCACACCACTTGAGCTTTGAAAAGTTGAAAACTTTGTCAGTCGCAAATGCAAGCAAATACAGCTACGTGTGCGCGAAACTCGCACAAAATTGTAAACATTACTTGCTACTCATCATGCAACATGCAAGTACAGCGTGGTTTCTGCAGCATATGCCACTTGAGCGAATTATTCGAATTTCAAATTACATTTTCGCATGATGTTGCCACCCGGGCCGCTCCTCTACTATCACTGCTTGAAACTAACTCTTCTTATAACTGTTCGTAACTTTAGCTTGAATGTTGCTGCTTCTTGCATATTTGAAATAGCTCGTCGATTGTTGTGGCTGCTGATAGTGACTGGCGCGTTGACTCGTTCTGAACGGCTCTATCAACGGCGTTGTCATGTGCTACGTTGCTCCAATTTTCTGTGTTACCCTTTCACTAGTATGTGTATATGTATGTATATCAATAAGCAGCAGCAGGCAATAGAAAGTCCTGCTATGAGCTGGTACATGCGCATCTGCAACATCTGCGGGGTTTTGTCGTGGCAACAGGCACTAGCTGACACACCCCTCTGCGAGCGTTTCTTCGGGGTTAAAGCAATTAAAATTAATGCAGAAATTTGATTTTATGTTCACCCTAATGAAGTTTCAGCCAATGCGGGTTACTACGCTTTAAGCATTAAGTAAGTGGCAGCGGACACATGGAGGTGACTGATTTCGTGTGTAAAGTTGAAAAAGATGCTTAATTTATTTAAATTGCGCTGCCAAAGGATAAGATGGCATGTGCACGGTGTATTTATACTTAAAATATCTTAGCATACTCGACGTTGTTTAATTACATAATCACGTTTTTAATAACTTCAGACTTTAATTTCATTAAACACCTCTAGTGTTGGCTCTTTTTCTTGTTAGATCACGAAGATTATTTCTAAATCTGTAACGAGAATGGTATTTAGATAATTTTGCCAAAACTTGAATATAATTTAATTTGTAGCTTATCTTTTTTACCTCACATCTGTAATACACAATACCAGAAATTTAAAGCACACGGAAGTCCCTTCTAGTTAAAGCAGCTTATTTATAATATTTTGTAATATTAGTGAAAATGGTGTCAGCTATATTTAATATATACCGATACTGTGAGACACAGACACAGAGGCGGTCCGTAGTCTTTAGTTTGCTGCTTAATTTACTAGAAAGTGCACCTGCACTGAACAGCTAAGACTAAGCTAGTTCATAATCAAATAATATTTTGCTTATATTCTCAAGAAAGACGTAGTCTAGTCTACGGAATTTCGAAATACCAACTCAATATCAACTTTTCTTCATTCGCTTATATTTCATTAATTGTACTATTTCCCATTGTTATCGATAGCTATAGAAAATTTTCACTTGAGAAAGAAACGAGTTTAGTTTTAGTTTTTAATAAATTATAAAAAGAAAATTACGTTTAGAAAATTTAATTGACATTGATAACACCGGTCTTCAGCAATTCTTCCTTAATTTCGTTATTTTATATTTTAAAATAAGAGTATAAAATAGTTCTGCATTTGCTTTTATGTATGTTAATGCGATGTCAATAACTTTGCTTCTAACGAGCACTCTTTTGAGATCTGATAACAGGAAATAATCGCTGGGGTCAGATTTGTAGAATACGGTGGATGCGAAAGCAATTTGAAGTCCAATTCATGGTTTCTTTGACTTCTGGCACTGTGCACTGTCTTGATGAAACAGCATTTTCTTTTTCTTCAAATACGGCCGTTTTTCGGCGATTTCGCTGTGTAGGCTGTGTAAAAATCGCTGTTGATGGTCCTTCCTTTTTCAAGGTAGTCAATAAAAAATATTCCATTCACATCCCAAAGTACAGACACCATAACCTTGTCAGCCATCTGTTGCGTTTTTCCACGGTTTGGAGCGTATTCATCATATGTAGTCCACTCGGATAACTGTCGATTGGACTTCGGAGTGAAATGATGGAGCCATGTTTCATCCATTGTCACATATAGACACAAAAACTCGATTTACTGCGCTTTAACGCCTCCAAACACTGCTCCGAATCGTCGTTGTTTATGGTCAAAAGTGAGCTGCCGCGGCACCCATTTTACGCACATTTTTCTCACGCTCGAATATTCGTGAATGGTATGATGTTCACATTCAATTGATATCTTTAGAGTTCCTGCTATCTCGGTTGATTGGTCTGCATTGGTTCTTCGCGATCTTGTCGACTCATATCGTTTCACAACCATATCGTGTTCATTTGATTTATTACCGTGCGACTTCTGAACTTAAAAGGCTTGAATGCCGAAGCATGATTGAGGAGACAAAAATAGAAGAAGATCTTGAGGAATATTCCGACTGTTTCGAGGATTGATGAAAGCGTTGGCTAAAGTGCGTTTTATCGGACGGGGATTTCTTTCAAGCATATAAATTCGATTTGAAAAATAAGTGAAGAAACAATATTTTATAAACAAATCCACTATACTCTTTAATCACAGTAATTTTTTGAATATCTTTTGTGATTATTCCTTCCTATAATTATTAGTTGTTGATTATTTGGATGCCCAATTTAATTGGAAACACCACCACTTTATTCTTAGCTTAATAAGTTACTTGTGAGGTATTAGTCACGGTAAAATGCCAACTTCATTGAAATTTACTCACATATAATAGGTTGTCAAAAAAGTCTTGGGGTATTTGTATTGAATTTTCAATTGTTCATAAAATTGGTTACAATAATACAAGTCAAATATGCGCCGTTTTGTTCGATGACGCGTTCCCAACGAGATGCCAACTTCATAATGCCCCTCTCATTGAAGCTCGCTTCCCTATTGGCAAAAAACTCGGAGAGCCAATTTTCACAGGACTCTCTTGTGGCCAACTTTAGACTACCAAGCGCGTTCGCCATGGACAGAAACAGGTGGTAATCACTTGGTGCGAGATCCGGACTATACGGTGGATGCAAAAGAACCTCCCATCCGAGCTCCCGGAGCTTCTGGCGCGTCACTAAAGATGTGTGTGGCCTGGCGTTGTCCTGATGGAAGACAATTCGGCCTCTGTTGATCAAAGATGGCCTCTTCTGCATGAGTGCTGCCTTCAAGCGGTCCAGTTGTTGGCAGTACAGGTCCGAATTGAGCGTTTGGCCATAGGGGAGCAGCTCATAGTGGATTATTCCCTGCCAATCCCACCAAACACACAGAAGAACCTTCCTGGCCGTCAATCCAGGCTTGGCCACCGTCTGGGCCGCTTCACCGCTTTTCGACCACGACCGTTTGCGCCTTACGTTATCGTAAGTGACCCACTTTTCATCGCCAGTCACCATACGCTTCAAAAACGGGTCGATTTTGTTGCGATTCAGAAGCGATTCGCATGCGTCGATACGGTCAAAGATGTTTTTTTGCGTCAATTCGTGTGGCACCCATACATCGAGCTTCTTAGTGACTCCAAGCTTCTTCAAATGGTTTATAACGGTTTGATGACTCATGCCCAGCTCTTGACCGATGCTACGGCTGCTACTATGCCGGTCTCTTTCGACCAATTCAGCGATTTTATCGCAATTTTCGACGACAGGCCTTCCGGAGCGTGGCGCATCTTCGACCACCTCTACACCAGAACGAAAACGTTGAAACCATCGTTGTGCGGTGGAAATGGAAACTGTATCGGGTCCATAAACTGCACAAATTTTATTGGCGGCTTGAGATGCATTTTTGCCTTTATCGTAGTAGTACTGTAAAATATGCCGTATTTTCTCTTTATTTTGCTCCATGTTTGCGACGCTATAACTCACGAACGACTTAAAAGAAACGACAATCAATCAAACACGTGTTAGCGCGTGAAATGAGCTTTCCAAAAAGGTATAGCATGACCCGAACGCGACGAATAAAACTAGAACTACGCGCTTTCAGCGCCAACTAGCGAAAATACCGCCAGACTTTTTTGACAACCTATTACAAAGGATGATTGTGCTAGGCAACGACTACCATATTTCCCAATATCGCTGAGAATCTATTTATATCCTCGTAGCATACAGGATCGATGTTGGGTTGAAAAGCAAACGAGTGGTATCGAGCTGGAACCGTGAGACGACGTTTTTAATCGCAACATATTGTAGCACGCGGGTTAGGTGCCGGTAAACGAAAAGTAGTGCTTACGCTGCGCTGTGTGGTATCGAATGTAGATGTGCGAACTGTATGTGACGAATGTGTTGAACCCGCTCAGCAGACCATCCTTTATGTTTAGTGGGTTGATATAGAAGTGTGGTGAGTTGTGTTGTGTGGTAATGTATGTGTTATGGTGTTATCGGCTGTGGTATATTAGCTGTGTCTTGCTAGGATGGGGCAGTTTTTTCCGGGTAGAGTGGGTGGATGCTTAACTCATTTAAACAGTTGTATATATGAGTAGTTATTCTAATTTCAAGGGTGCAGACTAACACAATTATCAATAGTCATCAATATCAAGCAAAAATCACGCCAGTCCATCTTGAGTTATCAATGCCTAAACCGACTCTTTTACTAAGTTATATATATTGAACAACGTGTATACGTGAAGCTATTTCGAATACTTTTTGTTTAACTTTGAAGGAATTTTTAAAAAATTTTGTTCAAAAATAGTCTAGTCTCTCGGAAACTATATTTACTTGTATATCCAGACCACTGTGGAAACTCAACAATTATTCTTTTTATGTGGGAGCTTTTTTCAGGAAAGAAATTTTTCGCATCCATACTTAACATCATTATGCTACTGTTGCAAGTTTTCATAACAAATTCATAAGGCATTGTCCACCCAGTGCCATAAAACCAAAGCAAGTTGGATAAGTGTCAATCCTAAGTTCATGCCATCTTTTATTAAATATGTTTATGTATCTTTGAAATCATAACCTACAAACTGGTGAATTTTGTACGTAACACATTCTGTCCCACAAAAATTAACTTGGTACAACAGCAGCTTGCAACCTAATACGTACAATTTTAACATTCTCCAATCAAAATTTTTATAATTTCTGAAACAAAAAAAATGCGAAAAACGTCAAAAATCAAATTACAAATTAACAAAGTGAGTTTGGCGAAATATGCAAATGAGTTGTAACTCGGCACGTCACCCATTACTGCTCGCAGAAAACAATTTTTTGTCTACTCCGGCGTTACTCAAGCGCCTTTGTTGTGTTTAACGAAGTGTATTTTTTGTTGTTTTTGTTAAAAAATTTATGCACATTTGCGTTTCTTCTTATTTGCACTGCTTCCTGGCGCTTACATCTGTTTTTCCGCTCGTTTGCTACGTCACATTTGGTAAATGTATTATACATTTTGTTGCTTCTGTTGTTGTTGCAGACACTTTTGTACTTTATTACTTGACGCTCAACGCTTTTACAGCAAATAAATTATAGTCACTACAAACCCTCACACACACACACACACACACCCAAATGGACAGACATTCATATGCAGCACCCACAACGGTGCTTAGTACGTGCAATTGGCTGTTGCACGTTGCGCGAACGTCCGACAGCAGTTGCTGCAACGTGCGCCATATCCACCACACACACACACACACATGTGCATACACAAACCGACAAATAAAGCGCCAGCTAGACAATGAAATGTTTAAACAATAGACAAGAATGAATATTTGCATGTTTGTAATGTGGCACGTTGCAAGTTGAGTGGCCATTCTTCATCAAGTCGCAGAGCACTTGCACTTTCCCTGCTGATGCTAAATTAGTTGGTGTATATACATACATGTAACTTTGTATGTATGTATGTATATATATATAATTTGTTTTTATTGCTGTTGTTGTCTATCACTTTCTTGGTCATTTGCATTTTTCGTCCAATTTCACAGCGGCGAAAGTTTGCGAGATTTCCTTTTAATACCTAAGTTAACAGCTTCCACTGCAACAGTAGCCGCCACAACAACAACAACGAACATTAAGTTTTCAGTTTTCAGTTTTACAGCTCCACTGGCGCTATCAGCATCGCTGACACGCCTCCGACTACCGTTTTGCATTTATTCGCATGATTTAGTAGTTTTCTCCGCTCGAGAGTGTTGATGTAATGATATAAAGGGGATACACGAGATTTTCATTGCAGCGTAATAACTGTTCACTAACTGATTGCATACTTGCCCCTCCTTGCTGCAGCAAACTTTCGCAGTGCAAACCATCACCTGCCTCACTCGCCAATCACTCATCCTTGCGGGGATTTTAACTGTTCTTCTTTGAAGAGTTGGAAATTATCACCACTAACGGCAGCTGCATACAGTGGTCGCTAATACAGCGAGTACTACTCAAATTTATTTTTGAAATACATAAAGTTAAAGTGCTAAGGAATTCAGTTGCACAACGGCCCGACGAATTGAAGAAAAAAAGCTTTCTATGAAGAAGTCCAACAAAGGATCAAATGTTGCTCATATTTGTGCGTTTTTTATCATTCCGACAGCACAATGTGAGTGATATGGATAGACCGGATCAAATGGTAGTCAAAAGGTGCAAAGTCTGTGCTTTAAGGCGAGTGAAGAAAATCTCCCAGTCGGATGTTCCATTCATATAGTTGGTTGGCTAGATGGAACACATAGCTTTCTTTTTTTTTTGCTTATCGTAATTCATTTTTCCACACCAGTCACAATCCGGTGCAAAAAAAAAAAAACTTTTTTTTTTATGTGTTGGAGCAACATTTCGGACATGCCAAATCGTCTTACCACATATATTAGCTTCAACTCATGTTATATGTCCAATCTACTGTGGTTAATGGTTAAAATGTGATTTTTGGTCAAATAATCGGTCACAAGCGTCGTAATTCGAATGCTATACCTCTAAACTATGGGTTCCACCAACAAGAGTGACGTGTTGTCCAAATGAAAATACTCTCAACTGCACTCAAATTTCGTCAATAGGGGTTCTGTTTTTCTCTTATTTTAAGCAGGTAACTTTATGTTATCTGATGATTTGAAGAAAATGTAGATCAAATGACCACAATAGCTCCGTTTGCGCCAAATTTCGATATTCCGATGTAGTATTTCGGCTAAGATTTCGGCTATTCTGCGCCGAATGTTGTCATTGCTCCTCGAGCGTTTCTAGTTGATTGGCGTAGACCTTTAATTTAAGATACCTTCAGAGAAAATAATCTAGAGGCGTTAAATCGCATGATCTTTATGGGCTGCGACTGATTTGATTTCAACAAATTGCAAGGAAAAGTAGACTAATAACCGAATTTCCTGCCTCATTTTGAAAAAAAATTAGATCCCATGAGACCACCTTACCAGAATCCGCTCCAAACTTGTAATTTTTGGGGATGTGATTGCATTTTCTGAACCACGACGACGATTTGACTCACTCCAATACCGACAATTTTGTTTGTTGTCAAAGCCATTAAGCCAGAAATGGGGCCAACTGAAAAGACCATGTTTTGCTCGAAAAGCTCTTACGGTCGCCAGCGGAGAATCTAAATTGTCGTAATAATCTTGGACAATTTCCAAGCGTTGTACCAAAGTGAAACGTGGCATGCTGAAATGGCAAGTCTTACTGAACACACTGAAAAAATTTTGCACAAATCCGTCGCCATGTTCGTTGGTCGCCACGAGCTCTCAAAATCACGTCGTCACTATTGGTAGACGCTGTACAAATACCTTGGTACACATGCGATTAAATATCGCCAATTAGTACGGCATTACGAAAGTATGGTCGCCCTCGTAATTCGTGATCATTTCGCCAAAAACTCAACCCATATCGTTCCGCAACCACCGTATTCACCTGATCTGGCGCCGTGCGACTTCTGGCTGTTCTCCAAGCTCCAAAGACCGCTCCGGGGACACCGTTTTTATACGATAGAGGAGATTCGAACCGCAGCGAAGACGCAAGTGAAGGCCATCCCGGAAAGTGACTACAACCAGTGTTTCGAAGATTGGAAAATCCGTTGGCATAAGTGCATTGCATCGGGAGGGGATTACTTTGAAGGAGATGAAATTGATTTGGAAGAATAAATAAAGAATTTTCAAAATAAATACAGTGTCACCTTATTTTTTTGAGCACAGTAGTATCTTTTTAAATATGTTAATGCCCATATAAATATGTAACTTTCTCCAAAATATATCGACAACTAATATTTATAATTACTTGGCTGCATAATATATGATATGACCTCAACAACTTACTTCATTTTGGAGAACAAGAAAAAATCACACGGAGCCAAATCTGGTGAATACGGTGGTTGATGGATGGTATTCATTGCGTTTTTGGCTTTAAATTTGGTCGCAATCGTGGCTCGATGTGAGAATGTATTATCATCATAAAAAATTTTTGACTTGTCTACAATTCCAGCCGTTTTCGATGGATATTCTCACGGAATCACTTGAATACGGTAAAATAGAACGCTTAATTCACTGTCTGTCCTTCTGTGGCAAATTCATGATGCACCTAACGTCGAATATTCATAAAAACAATGAGCCTCACCTTATTTTTTGAGCGGCTTTGACGTGCTTTTTTTGGTTTCGACTCGTTTTTTTACCTCCATTCCGATGATTGCTGATTGTTTGCATGCCAAACTCATAAACCTATGGCAGTTATAATGCTCTCCATGAATTTCTTAGAATTCGCACAGAAAATCATGTTTACAGTACACTTTTTCTCAAAAAATATCAGAAAAAAAATTTACTCGAATTCGGATTTTGTATATTCTGTAACTCGATTTTCGGATAAAATATTTGATAGCTTTTGAGTTGTAGAAAGCAAAAACGAAAATTGTACGTATTTATTCTGGCACAGGGTGGTACAACTTTCGCATAATTATAAATTAGATCCGAATTGCGAATAAAATACATTTTCGAATCGAGTTACAGAATAGGGCTCCAGCTTTATCGGGAAGATTCGAGCAAGAACTCGTTTCATATCCAAAATACTCACTAAATACTCGAACGAACTCGCGAGAGATTTCTAGCTCTCTTGCCATCTTTCTAACACTTGCCTGGCGATTTTCAAGCATCATATCCTTCACTTTTTTAATATTTTCATCTTGACTTAATTTAACTATCTTATCATTTTATATAATAAGTTTCAATAGGCCATAAATTTTATCTTAAATGATCTTCCATTCTTCGCAAATTATTTTCACTCCTTTGATGAAACGCTTTCTCCAGTACTGCACTGTACTATCCCTCCAAACCCCTCCTCTACATCTTCCTCAACAATTTTCTTTCTGGTCTTATGTGTCGCCCAACGCAAGCCAGAGAGATTTATTGCTTTAGATGCCAGTGCTGTAAAGTGTTTAAAAGCTAATGAATTTAATTAAAGTTGTTTAGCGGCATCGTCGCTTTCAACCATCTTCGGCGTAACCAAAAACCAACAACCATATCTCCCACCATCAGCATAAAAGCCAAATTATCGCTTGGCTCGCTTGGAATTCAAAGAATAGTAAAGCGCCCGCTTTATGTTTGTATGTGTCCAAGTAACGTTTTTGTTGTTGTGCTGTTGTTGTTGTGCGATTTTGCGATAAGTACTTAAGGATTTGAATTTATTTATGCCAGTGCGCGATAATACAATGGCGAATCTGCGGCACCCCTTCGCTTATTTGCATACCCCAAGCGTAAACTTGTATGTGTGTATCTGTAAGCACGTGTTTGTTTGTTGCTGTTATACTGCTAATACCCAGCAGCGCCTACGCCTTGTTGCGCCGCTGACTTACAATCTAGCTGACAGGCTGTCAGACTTATTGGTTGTCTAAATAACTGACTCTTTAAACTGCGCTTACTTTGGCTTGACTAACTGCTACTGTTGTTGCTTGTGTTGTTGTTGTTGTTTCAGTTGGCCTGCGTGACTGCGTTGCCGTCTTGGTTCGGTTGGCAGCACATAAATGTTTAATTTGTTTAAATTGCTACACTTTGCACGCCACTCGACTCCACTCGCCTCGCCACGCCTCGCCACCCACTTTGCATAGATAAAATCGGTGTTAGCGTTGTTTTGATTTACTTTTCATGGCACTTTTTAGTACTAATTCGTGTTGTTAAATATTTTATATGCCGTGTGTGCGCTGAATAATATCTTAGCGCTTTTGTTTGGCTATTTGAGATTTTAATTAAGGCAGGAAATGTGAGGAATTTAAATTTCTAGAAATATGAGCTTTGGGAGCTTTGCAAACCTGTGGGGTTGTCGGGTGCTTGCTGAGTTATAAAAGAATTCAACAATTTTTTTTTGTTTTATCATTAGAAATTGAAGTAATATTTGGAAAAATATATATAAAGGGTGATCCATTTCGAGGTTCCCTACTTTTTTTAAAGAAAAAATACCGAAACTTCAAATTGAATACGCAATGCTTATTATTATTCGAAGGAACATTCTTTGTCATTTATTTTTTGAAGATTATCTCTTTCAAATTTTGTCCGCGGGTACGACTCGGATGTTCCATTTCGACTGGTAACTGGCGAATGACACGAGTGATGTTTTGCTCCAAGGACCGAATCGAATATTGTCCGCTTAGACTTTAGACTTTACATATCACCCGCCGTTAATTTTTTTGGATGAAATTACAGCTCTTGAATCTCTTCAGGTTGCTTTTCATCCCATATGTGGTAATTTTGCTTGTTCACATACCCATTGAGCCAGAAATGGGTCTCATGTCTGAACAAAATTTGACTCGAAAACTTGGGGTCTTCTGGGAACTTTTCAAGAGCCCATAAAGCGAAGCGATGTCGCTTGGGAAGGTCGACCGGCTTCAGTACTTCCACACGGCTATTGAAAGAAGTACCTCGACTTGGATCACTCTTTACTTTTAATTAAATCAAAAACATATACATATAAAGAAAATATTTCTATTACTAGACGCGCAACTAAGTTTTTTTAATGAAAATTGAATTTTATTGCAAGGAAATGGTTACAAATGAATTATTCGAAGTATTGCGCATCGCTAGTCAAACATTTTCCCATCTTTCTAGCATCTTCTGGCGAATACCATTTTAGTAAAACTGTGCATCTTGTCATGCCAACCAAGATTCAACCCATTTTTCGTTGGCATCCTTTTAGTGGAGCTGCTTCTGAGCCAGACCACGCGCCATCGAGCGGAAAACTTAGTAATACAAGGTGCGTGTCAAAGTAAAGAGGATCTTTTTGAATCTAGCGCCTCTAGGTGGCGCCATTTATATGTCGAATTGGGCGTTGGAATCCGCTATCTTTATCAATTGTCCAGTGAGAATTTCATGACATTTCATAGATTGGAAGTGAAGTTATTGCATTTTAAGTGTCAGTATGTTTGTGATGTCGGTGTGAAAATGAACTTCGAACAAAGAGCCAATATTAAATTTTGTTATAAAATTGGTAAAAATTTTACCGAAACGTTTTAATTGATGAAACAAGTTTAGGGCAAGTTTATGGAAATGGAATTGAACATCTCCAAAACATCGATTTATGGCATTTTGACCAAACATTTAGGCTTACGAACGGTTTGTTCCACACAAATTGACTGACGACCAAAAATTGCTCAGAATCCAACATTCGAAGGACGATTATTTGACCAAAATCACATTTTAACCATTAACCACCCCCCGTATTCACCTGATAGGGCACTGTGTGACTTCTTCCTTTTCAGAAAAATGCATTTGCTCATAAAAGCGTTATGCAGACGTAGAGGCCATTCAAAAGGCTTGCACCGGCATACTGGCGGCCATACCGGCCAACGAGCTAAAACACTCGTTCGAAATGCTTTTGGACCGTCCAAGAAGCTATATTGAAGCAGAACGAGACTCTTTTGAATAAAATAAATTGATTTTGCCGTAAAACCCATTTGTTCTGTTTTTTTTTTTAATTAGAATAATTTTTTCGTGTCTCCGCTAGTATTTAGTCCGTTTTTCGCATGTAGTCGCTTGTGTGATCTAAAAGTAAAGCCACCAAAGCACATATTACGGGATGGCCCCGCAATCGCCAGAAGAAGAAGACAGGCTATCGGACAATAAATGAGAGAACACATTACGTTCATTAATCCAAAAGCTTTACGAAGCCTCATAGATTTGATTGACTTTAACAAAGTGTTGGAAAGGAAAGGACAATAAACCACAGGTCGTAGTGCTTTCCACAAGTTTCATCTATTCTATGTCAGTAATCTGTTCTATTCGCCAGTTTCCCTATTTTAGCCAGTTGAGAGCAACTTATGACTGAAATAAAGCATATTTGAAACTAAAGTTTACTTGTTGATAAGATATTATATAGATATCAAAAAAATTAAAATTTGTAAGAAAGTAAGGTTTTATTTCTTTATGAAAATAAAATTTATCCGTGAGTTTGGCAAATTAAAAGTAATAACTATCTAATAAAGTATATAAATTAATTTTTAAGAAGCAAGCTAATAATGCAGTTTTTAACGAAGGGAAATGCTATTTTTAATGATTTAAATCAGATGGCAACCTCATAGTAGTATTTTTACAACAAATTTTAGTTAATAACGTGGACTTCATAATAATTTGCCAATATTTTGTTAAATTTTTTTTTAAAACTTTAAAGGTGGCAACCTCGATAACTAATACTTAAATCTTTGATATATTTATAAAATGTATAACCACATTACTTATAACATTTTTAAATAATTAATTATTTTCAAAGTAGGTGTCATAAGATTGTGAGATCGAATAAAGGTGGCAACACTGGTAACTCATAAACTCACTTAGAAGTTTCAATTGGTTTACTGTTTGTGAGAAAAAAATATATTTCTTGATTATTTCAATGAAACGATCAATTATTTTGTAAAATGACTTATTTCAAAACATCTAAATTTTAACTTAAGTTCAAGTATAAAAAAACGAATCCAAATCTGTTGGTGACTGTTACTTGATGGCGGATAATTTTATTTAATTTCATTCTTCAATATTTTAATTAAATTGAAATAGCTTAGTGAGATGTTTTCAAATTTTTTTAATTTTTGACTTGTGTCATTTTTCTAGTAAACTAGCAATAAATAAGGCACTATAGAAAATAAATTACTTTTACATTGAAATTTCGAAAACTACGTGTTTCAGCATTCAAGCTGAGTATAACCCACAGCTAACTGTAAAAATATCAGCTAATTAATGCAGCAATTTATTGCATTCCACCCACCTCATTTTCCATAAACTTCCCATGTTAAGAGAGTCTTGTTCAGCTGACGGAATGAAAACTAAATAATTTATGGCAGCCCGAACCCGTTACTAATTGTCAATAAAAATGCTTGAAGCAAATTACCGCATTCATTTAATCGCTGCGCCATTATGAAAATACCAATAAACTGTCAGCGAGCGAAGAGAATCGCAAAAGCAGCAGGAGAACGGACAATTAATTGAGTCGCGAATTGTCTGCGCGCGAGCGATTATTAATTAAATCACTAAACAGCTAATTATAATGCCAGTGGCACCGCAGCCACCGCGTGACCACGCCTGCTGCCCGCTGCTGCACGCGGCCAGCGGAGGCAATGTGCCATTGCAAGTGTCACTTGAGAGACGTCGAAAGCGAGCGAGACATTAAAAATGTGGAGAGACAAATATTGACAGGTCCAGACGTGCATTCACACATATATACACACACACACACACTCGTCTGACAGCGAGTTTGCATATGTGCCTGTGTATGTATGCGTGTCATATAAATCAGCTTACAGCGCAGGCATGACAAAGCGATAAAGCATTACTGACGGATTTCCATTATTCATGCTGCACTTGTTGCCTTTTTGCACACCGCTGTTGTTGTATGCAGTTTTCTAGTAGTGGTGGCATAGTACTTGCAATTCTAAGCGGCAATCAGGCACCGCATACGCCCCGTCACACCGCCGCCCAAGCCTCACTGCGTTAAGCTTGCAATTGCGTTTAATAGCTGGAATGAATGAATTACAACTTATTGGCGCCGACGATTATGACTGCAAATTGCCTGCAATAAAAACTCATTTATTTCTTATATTTTTAGAATAATGCGCAATTAATATGCGCAACAAATTCGACGTTCTATGCAAACATTTTAGTATTGAGTATGTAAATATGCACGAATATACTTTTATATAGTTGTGATAACATATATATTTATATATATAGATGTTTGTATATATATGCATATATATTTATTATAAACACCAACAAACACTTTGGCCTCTACGTGGCACTTAAATCGCAGACCGAGCGCCGTCCACCGAAGTGCGCTCGCAACTGTCAATTAAAGGCGAAACTTTCTATGCATTTCAATTAGACGCGTTTTTATGTCTCTACTTACAAAATGAAACATTAATCGTTTATAAATAAATACTTTGATATATTGTATGTCTTCATCTATGTTTTAATTCGGAGGAGCTGTTAATGAAATTAATAAAAATATATATCTTACTAGATCCATATATTTTTGAGCATATATGCTGACTCTGAGCTGTTGAGAAATCAAACGAATTTTGTTATTGGTTGGAAAAGGAATAGAACTATGCTTCTAAGCAAATTGAAAATTTTAAAATTCGGTATATATATATATAGTGAATCCCATTTCGAGGTTATCTACTTAAAAACAAACACAGAAACTTCAAATTTAATAAGGACTATTTATTATCATTCGAAAGAACATTCCTTAGCATTTACTTTTTGAAGATTATCTCCTTCAAATGTTGGCCGCGGCTAAGTCTCAGATGGTCCTTCCGTTGAGTCCACATTTTCTATGACTCATTCGATCATTTCGACTAGTAACTGGCGAATGATATGCGTGATGTTTTGCTCCAAGGCCTGAATCGAAGCGAGATTGTATGCATAAACTTAAGGTTTTACATATCTCCATAGAAAAAAATCTAACGGCATGATATCACACGATCTTGGTGGCCATTCGACCGGTCCAAAACGTAAAAAAATCTGCTCACCGAAGTATTCTCTCAATAAATTCATTGATTGATGCCATGTGGGGGAAGTGGCACAGTCTTGTTGAAACCAAATGTCGCTGAGATCACGAGCTTCAATTCCAGGCATCAAATAGTCGGCTTTCAAGGCGCATTAACGGTCGCCATAGACGGTTCTCACCGACATCATTTTTGAAGAATATAGACAGATGATTCCATTGGCCTACCAACCACACCAAACCGTTGTTTTTTTTTGGATGAAATGACAGCGTGAATCTCTTTACGTTGCTCTCCGTCTTTTCATCTAGAAATGAGCCTCAACGCCGAACAAAAACGCGAAAACGTCGGATCTTCTAGGATATAGCCCATAGAGCGAAGTGATGTCGCTTGGAAAGGTCGAGCGAATTCAGTTCATGTACAAGCTGTATTTTGTAAGCTTTCAATTTTAAATCTGGACATAAATGCCCCAAGTCGTTTCATACGTCAATGCGAGTTGCTGCGACCGGCACCAAATCGACTCTCCACGGTCTTCGTGTACACTCTAAGCTGCGGCTGCTATCTCCACTGCTTGCTGGACGTGGTTTACCTATTAATTAGCGGTTTTCCATGCTTTTAAATTTTTGTAATTTTTTATTTCCACTTTTATTTATGCTTTAAACTTTTATTCAAATGAGAAGAAATTAAAACTGATTTATTTTTTTTTTTTTTTTAATTTTGCCTTTATATCTGAGTTAGTATAATGGCCAATAAAGCCTCATTTCTGAAATGCTAATAACTAGGGACGCATTCAGTTTATTTTTAATTGGTTTGTTATTAATATTTTTCCCCCAACTCAAGCCGCGAAGTTTTGCAAACTCGAAATTTAAGTTGCGATGATTAATGGCATATATGCAATCCAATTTTTTTGCGAAAACACGAATGCAATTAACAACGAAAGTATAAAGCTGAATTTGGATCGACAGTAATGTGTTGAGCTTATAGCGAACTCCAGTGGTTCCGACCTTCAGGGAAACCTAACAACAAAAATTCTCTCTAGAAGAGAGACAAAAAGTTCTATTGAACAGGTCAAGAAACTGGTCAATGTATGAAGAACTATATACGTATATAGAATATTCAGATATATGATCGTGATCGGATCAATTGTCTTCCAGTAATTCAAAATGCACCTCATTGTAAGGAATGTTTCACCACACTTTTTATTTAAGAAGAATCTTATCTCAAATATCATCTTCATCAATTTTTTTTCTGACTTCAATCGATTCATATCAGACATCTTAAATATACCTGAGATGGGTTGGTCACTCATCATCTCCGTCCTGCTATAGCGTTCGAGAGAAAGGGTTTGTGGAAGATTTATGGCCTTTTGCGCATTGACAACGGTGAATACCTCACTCGATGGAACGATCAGCCGTACGAGATATACGGCGACATTGACATAACTCAGCGGATGAAGAGACAGTGGTTTTGCCAGCTAGGTCATGTTAACCGGATAGTGTTCTCTTCTATACAGCTTTAGAAGTTTTCGTTGCAGTACTCTCCGGTGGAAGCAGAGAAAGACCTCCACTTCACTGGAGAGATCAGGTAGAGAAGCACCTTGGCTGCACTTGGTATCCTGAATTGACGGCAAATAGCGAAAAGAAGAAAGCGCGCTGTCGTTAACTCAGCTTTAACCGCGTAAGCGGTTTCTACTGTAAGAAAGAAGAATAAGAAGAAGATCAACCCGTGAAGTTGGGCGTGGCTGCTGTAAAGGGTTTCCAACAACTATTTTGTTTCAATGTTATTCAAGACTGAACTAAGGAGGTAAAACCCTACCTTTGGCTGCAAATGCCTTCGCATCATTATCACAAGAAAAGAACAGTGAAATATGGTGATTGATTAATGTTTTTTGTTTGTATTATTTTTTTACCGCCGTAATGTCATTGCTTCAACGAAGAGTTTTATAACCTTTTTGCTAGTTTTTGTTGTTTTCCGTTTTTTTTTTACCTTCGCGAAAGTTGTTGAATTTCACGGTGACCCCGAAAGGTCTGCGCATAGCATCGCAATGTGTGCGCGAAAGCCACCTACCCACTATGCAATTCTTCAGCGCTCCTTTTCCCCCGTTCTACTTCCATGCTGCTGCGCTTCATCACACCCACTTTAGCATGCTGATTGCTGTGCTTTGCGCGGTTGCCATTATTTTTCACCCAGCGCGCTGCATTTCCTTTGACAATCAAAGTTCGCCAATGTGACAGCGAAAGCATGGCGCCCTCACCTTCACCTCCCTTCCGCCACCACCCTCAAAACTGAAAAACTGAGTTACTTTTCGCTTTACATAAAGCTGCACTTGGTGCTTGGGGAAACTTGCAACTGCAGTCATTTGCCATTTGCACCCAACCGCTTACGAATGGGGGGGCAGGAAAGAATTGAAATCGGTTTTCTAGTCCGGTCAGTGGATTTTTTCTTGAGGGCAGTGATGAAGGTGCCGGCTGGCAATCGCTTAAAGTGTGCTTTCGGCGCGAACGTGTTGAAGAACAAATGCACTCGAGTTCGCTGAGCTCATCATGGTTGAATTGTGTTTGCGGTAGTTTTTGTTGTTTTTAGAAGTTTGCTTGTTTTATAAACTAACCATTTCTCTTGGTGCTCAAATTCTAACTGTAATCGCGAAGTAACCGCCAGCGACAAAACGTGCCTGCGCGCTTCTTGAATGCTTTCGATTTTTTATTTTTACTTTTTTTTTAGTTTTTTCGCGCTCTCCCGTTCTACCAGCGCGACCTTTAGTAAATAATTTCAGTTTGCTTGGTTCATGCACTCCACAAACCCCCACTGGCATACATCAAAATATACTAAAGCATTGTTGTTGCTTGATTGTAAGGCTCGCGGGTCGGCATCAGTTTCGGCAAAAGTTTGAAAAAACGGAAAAATAGGTGTTTGCTGTGGGAGTGGAAATGTAATTTAACTGCAAGCAAGCTGGCTTGTGCTCATTTCAAGTCACACCGACAGGCCAACTGTCGGCAAAGGAGGCAAACGAACGAAGCCAAATCGAATTCAGCGCGTAACTGCAATTTGCTTTCGCATTTCTTTCCAAACTGAATTTGTACGCGCACTGAAATCATTTATTTATTTTTTCATCTTTTTCTGCGATTTTAATTTGTGCCTTTTGCGTTGAATGGTGATTTATGGAAATCTGCAATGGAATTTTGTATATATCCCTATACATACATATATACCTGAAGTTTCATAACTGCTTTTCATTTACTGAGTGAGTGAGTGAGAGGTGGCTTTGCCTTTGCTCTGTGCCAAAGTTGAATAAACGCAGAGGAAAAGCTCATTAGCATGGAAAAGCGCCGTGAATCTTTGAAAAATCACATTGATTTCTATGAACGCGCTCAAACGCCAACAGGAAAAAATTTAAAGTAATTAGAGCACAAGAAGTTGAAGTGTAAAGTCTATTAAAAATTAATAAGGTAGAGAATAAACAAAGGAAGCACACTTCAAAAGAAGAAGTAATTCTGCTTAATTAAAGAAAAAGTCTTTAGATTTGTATCAACGTATTAATGTTACTTGCCTTTCGAAAATGGTGAATCGAGCAAACAATTGATATAAATCAAATCCTTGTAAATATAACAAAAAGGTTGGAATTACATTTTTCTGTGTTTATTTCTTTTTAAGCGGTTCCATTAGTTTCTTTGGATAATTTTTTTTATATATAAAATTTATATATGTTTTTATATAAACAAGTAAGGAAGGGCTAAGTTCGGGTGTCACCGAACATTTTATACTCTCGCATGATAAAGTGATAAAGTGAGTTCTTCGTGTTCGATATCAGGGACCTTGAAAAGCTATAGTCCGATCACGACAATTTTTCCACAAGGGATACCTCTGCTCAAATGCAGTATTTGTATAAAGTTTTATTCCGCTTTCATCATTGGTTCCTAATGTACATATATATGTATTATACAGAGAAGGCATCGCATGGAATTAAAAATAGCGTTATATTGGAAGAAGGTGTGGTTGTGAACCGATTTCACCCATATTTCGTACATGTCATCAGGGTGTTAAGAAAATATTATATGCCGAATTTCGTTGAAATCGGTCGAGTAGTTCCTGAGATATGGTTTTTGGTCCATAAGTGGGCGACGTGTGGGCCTATTTTCAATTTTTAAAAAAAGCCTGGGTGCAGCTTCCTTCTGCCATTTCTTCCGTAAAATTTAGTGTTTCTGACGTTTTTTGTTAGTCGGTTAACGCAGTTTTAGTGATTTTCAACATAACCTTTGTATGGGAGGTGGGCGTGGTTATTATCCGATTTCTTCCATTTTTGAAGTGTATATGGAAATATCTGAAGGAAACGACTCTATAGAGTTTGGTTGACATAGCTCTAGTAGTTTCCGAGATATGTACAAAAAACTTAATAGGGGGCGGGGCCACGCCCACTTTTCCAAAAAAATTACGTCCGAATATGCCCCTCCCTAATGCGATCCTTCGTGCCAAATCACACTTTAATATCTTTATTTATGGCTTAGTTATGACACTTTATAGGTTTTCGGTTTCCGCCATTTTGTGGGCGTGGCAGTGAGCCGATTTTGCCCATCTTCGAACTTAATCTTCTTATTGAGCCAAGAAATACGTGTACCAAGTTTTATCATGATATCTCAATTTTTACTCAAGTTACAGCTTGCACGGACAGACGGACGGACGGACAGACAGACATCCGGATTTCAACTCTACTCGTCACCCTATTCACTTTGATATATATAACCCTATATCTGACTCTTTTAGTTTTAGGACTTACAAACAACCGTTATGTGAACAAAACTATAATACTCTCTTTAGCAACTTTGTTGCGAGAGTATAAAAATAAAATAGTTTATTGAAATTTTTTATTGTCACAAACATATACTATTAACAAAGAAATTCTGAAAATTTTGGATAAAACTATTTTCGTCCCTTGCAATGCACTTCTCGGTGATCCCTTGGAAAAATGATGCGCCCGCGTGGGCAGAATAACTTCTTAGAGGGTCATCTAAAGAGCAAAGTTACGTGTTTTAGTTAAAACCTCAGCTAAGAATTTGGACAAAAAAAAAAAACTGCAAATTAAATTTTTGGCAGATATTTCTCCAAAAATTTTTCTTTTTCAAAGAGTTATAATCGAAACAAAAAATTCTTCGTCCAAGACGTTAAAAATTGTATCTCAGAAACCTGTGTAAAACTTCATGAAGACCGGTTGAGTAGTTCTCGAAAAATCTTGCCAACCAACTTTAAAAACACAGTTTCGAGAAAAACGCGTTTAAAGACGGCGCACTTAGCTTAGCACACAAGTTCTCATAACTGCATCTCCGAAACTATTACTCGGATCAACTTGAAAATTTAAGACAATATTCTACAGGTGTTGTATAATTTAATAGGACAATAAATAGGCAATAAAAATTCGATTGTTTGAAACTCGTAAACCTATGTAAGCCCTTAATAAAGTTGTTTTCCTCAGACTCTCCGGAACATTTGTTGCAAACGAACCTTACTTTTTTCTATTTGGTTGGCATGACAGCTGTCAAACTTATTCAACAATCTTACAGTCATTGCACAAAAATCCTGACTCTCGCTACGCGAATCGGTAGCTCTTGCTGAATTTGGAACTTATTCAGGATAGCAATTTTTGTTGTCGCCGATAAGATGGTCCCACATTGAATGCAAGCGAATACGTTCGCGTCTTATTTACAAACCTTAATTATATAGACAGCTTTCATAGAAATCCAAAGTACTGTTTTACGCTCTCCTTCCAACTTTGCTTTTCTAACAAATCTTTTGTTTAGCTTCTCGACGCCTTTGCTGCTGTCAAATGCAAGTGATTAGTCCGGCAATCAAGCTGCTGTCAATGTACACAGTATATACATACACTTGGAATTGAAAATCTCTCTACAGTAAGTTTACATCAATGTCTTTACTGACTGTCGCTCCACTCCGCTTCACTTCCAGCCAACGACTCATATCTATTTATTATTCACGTTTTCGCAAAATCATATTTTCTTCGTTTTGGCGCAAGCTAATTTACCTTTTGTCTGCAATATATGTTTCCACCTCCGCTCGTCAAGCGTTTATTTCCATAGCTCGCATGTCTACAGGCGCTCACATCCACTTGCCACTCACACATAATAACTAATTTTCCCTGTGCATAACTTTCATTTAATTTTCTTTGTATTCTTCTTCTATTATTGCAGGTTCCTAATATGCCACTGAAAATGCCAACGCACGACGAAAACGGCTGCAACACCACTACCGCCGCAAATACGAATGCCAACACACCCGCCTCAACGACGAATACATTTCGTTCGACGCCAACATCTGTTGCTACAAGCTCAGCATTGGCGGCGTCCCTCTCACCGTTCTCTTCCTCATCAACGTCCTCGCAGTCCTCACAGTCGTCGTCGTCGTCATCATCGTCGTCGTCGACGTCTGCATCGTCAGCGTTGGGGTCGTTGTCATCATCCTTGGCATGTTTGCATCAGCAACGTTTTCTCGAATCGCGGCAATTACATGCACAACCGGTGGATGTGTCCTCGGCGCAAACAAAAGGTAAGCACTAGTTTATTACGGTGATTTTTCTTCGTCGAAATTTATAAGTGACACACGAGTATATTCTGTATATATGAAAAAATATTTGTAGTGAGCACACGACGAAGGCTTTTGCTGAGAAATCAATTTATATATTTTACTATATACATATACATAAATCATAATGCTTGGAATTTATGAGTAAGAAATGTATAAAACCTAAAACGTCTTTTAAAATTTTATAGGATATGTTGCGAGGTCGTGAGTACCTCCACACTTTGTGGTTCGCTCTCAAAGCGGGCTCTTAAATGTATTGATATTACTGCGTTTTCACAATAACTTGATTCATGGCACCCATTCTAAGTATCATTATATTTTCTCGCATAACCTCTTAAGTCCATATATATCACTTTAGGAATATTGCCCGGTAAAAAAAACTAGTTTCGTTCTCACTCATTTTCATGTAAATTCAAAAGAATGTTGCTCTAGCATAGAAGCTTTTCTTCATAACTTATTGATTCAGGACCTTACCTACGGGATGGAGAACCCTTATAGACTTCCGAAGGTGATGTGAGTCCTCAATACTAATATTTTTTGCACTGAATTTTTGTATATTAAGCAAAAAAGTTTTAGAACTGGATTATTGTAAGATCTGTGTTCTTCCACTTTCTTTGAGGCTATGGTAGGAGCTTTACACAAGTTTCACATATTAGCCTCGAGTAAGGCGGTAGAACTACAATTTCTCTATCCCTCACAGCAAAAAATCGTGAAAAGAAAACTCAGCAGGGCTCAAATATAGCAATGATGATGTAGGCGCGGCCATTAATTTTTGAGATATGGAAGTATAATAACTGAATACAGAGGATTTTTTGTACAGGATTTACCGGTGCTATTAAGTTATCTAGAGTTGATACGCAGTTGATGCAGGAGCATATTAAGCCCATATATAATATTTTTACATACGGAAAGTGTCAACATTTTCTACTAATTAAGAAGATTAGTGTTTGGAATAGGAGGAGTTTAGGACATAGCCAGCTGAACCAGCTCGATGCAAATATAAATTAACCAGACTACATACTACCAAGGTTGGGTTTTAACAGTTACTACCAAGGGAGAATACCCTCTAGACGTGAAGATGTTTCTTCTTCTTCTTTACTGGCGTAGACACCGCTTACGCGATTATAGCCGAGTCAACAACAGCGCGCCAGTCGTTTCTTCTCTTCGCTACGTGGCGCCAATTGGATATTCCAAGCGAGGCCAGGTCCTTCTCCACTTGGTCCTTCCAACGGAGTGGAGGTCTTCCTCTTCCTCTGCTTCCCGCGGCGGGTACTGCGTCGAATACTTTCAGAGCTGGAGTGTTTTCATCCATCCGGACAACATGACCTAGCCAGCGTAGCCGCTGTCTTTTAATTCGCTGAACTATGTCAATGTCGTCGTATATCTCGTACAGCTCATCGTTCCATCGAATGCGATATTCGCCGTGGCCAACGCGCAAAGGACCATAAATCTTTCGCAGAACTTTTCTCTCGAAAACTCGCAACGTCGACTCATCGGTTGTTGTCATCGTCCAAGCCTCTGCACCATATAGCAGGACGGGAATTATGAGCGTCTTATAGAGTTTGGCTTTTGTTCGTCGAGAGAGGACTTTACTTTTCAATTGCCTACTCAGTCCGAAGTAGCACCTGTTGGCAAGAGTAATCCTGCGTTGGATTTCAAGGCTGACATTGTTGGTGGTGTTAACGCTGGTTCCTAAATAGACGAAATTATCTACAACTTCAAAGTTATGACTGTCAACAGTGACGTGGGGGCCAAGTCGCGAGTGCGACGACTGTTTGTTTGATGACAGGAGATATTTCGTCTTGCCCTCGTTCACTGCCAGACCCATTTGCGTTGCTTCCTTGTTCAGTCTGGAGAAAGCAGAACTAACGGCGCGGGTGTTAAGACCGATGATATCAATATCATCGGCATACGCCAGCAGCTGTACACTCTTATAAAAGATTGTACCTGCTCGATTCAGTTCTGCAGCTCGAATAATTTTCTCCAGCAGCAGATTGAAGAAGTCGCACGATAGGGAGTCGCCTTGTCTGAAACCTCGTTTGGTATCGAACGGCTCGGAGAGGTCCTTCCCGATTCTGACGGAGCTTTTGGTGTTGCTCAACGTCAGCTTACATAGCCGTATTAGTTTTGCGGGGATACCAAATTCAGACATCGCGGCATAAAGGCAGCTCCTTTTCGTGCTGTCGAAAGCAGCTTTGAAATCGACGAATAGGTGGTGAGTGTCGATTCTCCTTTCACGGGTCTTTTCCAAGATTTGGCGCATGGTGAATATCTGGTCGGTTGTTGATTTACCAGGTCTGAAGCCACACTGATAAGGTCCAATCAGTTTGTTGACGGTGGGCTTTAATCTTTCACACAATACGCTCGATAGAACCTTATATGCAATGTTGAGGAGGCTAATCCCACGGTAGTTGGCGCAGATTGTGGGGTCTCCTTTTTTATGGATTGGGCAGAGCACACTTAGATTCCAATCGTTGGGCATGCTTTCGTCCGACCATATTTTACAAAGAAGCTGATGCATGCTCCTTATCAGCTCTTCGCCGCCGTGTTTGAATAGCTCGGCCGGCAATCCGTCGGCCCCTGCTGCCTTGTTGTTCTTCAGGCGGGCAATTGCTATTCGAACTTCTTCATGGCCGGGTAATGGAACGTCTGCTCCATCGTCATCGATTGGGGTATCGGGTTCGCCTTCTCCTGGTGTTATGTGTTCACTGCCATTCAGCAGGCTGGAGAAGTGTTCCCTCCATAATCTAAGTATGCTCTGGGCATCGGTAACTAGATCACCTTTGGGGGTTCTACAAGAGTATGCTCCGGTCTTGAAACCTTCTGTAAGCCGCCGCATTTTTTCATAGAATTTTCGAGCATTACCCCTGTCGGCCAGCTTATCAAGCTGTTCGTACTCACGCATTTCGGCGTCTTTCTTCTTCTGTCTGCAAATGCGTCTCGCTTCCCTCTTCAACTCTCGGTATCTATCCCATCCCGCACGTGTTGTGGTCGATCGTAACGTTGCGAGGTAGGCAGCCTGTTTTCTCTCCGCTGCGACACGGCACTCCTCGTCGTACCAGCTGTTCTTTTGCACTTTCCGAAAACCAATGGTTTCGATTGCAGCTGTACGTAAGGAGTTTGAAATGCCGTCCCACAGTTCCCTTATACCGAGTTGTTGACGAGTGCTCTCAGAGAGCAGGAGTGCAAGCCGAGTAGAAATGTGAAGATGTTTAGTAGAGGGAAAAATACTATCTTAATCTATACTGACGTGTCCAAAACAGACTTCGATGTAGGAACACAGGTATACTTCAAAGATCTTGATATATATCTCTCTCTATCCGTCTCCCAAACTCAGCAAGCGTCTTCTAAATAAATATCGAGGATATAGAATTCTACCATTTACACAGACAACTTGGCTGGCGGCATTGCTAGCTTTGTCGTCGACAAAAAATAATGCCAGCTTAGTCAACAATTGTAGAAAGGCTTTAAGCTCACTGTTAGGACAACTCAACTTTTACATAGTTTGGGTTCCTGATTAGTGCAACATTTTCGACAGGAAAAAACAGACGAGTTGGCCAAGTTAGGAGCCTCTCTAGATGCATCTGAAGCAGAGACAACACCATGCATGCTAGGAACAATCAAGAACAGAACACAGATGGAAATGTACCTGTTAACACAAGATATATGGGTAAATTATGACAAGACAAAAAGTAAGAACTTAGCAAATAGGTCCAGGAAAAGTATATACAGACTTATAACTACAATAACGGAACGCTGGCCATTTGGGGAACATGCCTTAAAAATGGGCGTGCGCTATAACAGTACTTACCACAGCTGCAAACTCGAAGCGAGCAAGCAAATGGTTCTACACTTCCTCTGTGAGTGCACAGATCATCATCATACGAGTAAACCTCGTATGAATAACTGAACATTTTACGCTGCTGTACAGTCTTCTATCAAATTGTTCGATCCTTTGGACGAGTTATAAAATAAAAATATTTCTAATAAAAACGAAATTATTCTTCTAGGTCTAACGATTTCATTACAGTCGATTCGTTCCTTATTAAACGCACACCCATTTTCGTCACTTTTAAGTGCCTTTCGCCCACAGACTAGCACCTAGCGCGCGCCCCTAGAAGTATGCAGCAAGCTTTAAGTTCACTTTTTACGCTTCAATAAAGCGTTAAAATGCGTGCAAGCATAAATTTCATGAACTTGTTGTGGTCGTACGTCTTCCTTATTGCCCGCTAACATAAATCTTTATTGCCATGCATCGTACATATGTACATATCTACTTTATATATACACATTCATTTTCTTGTTGTATTACACACATTCTCGCAGTTGCTCCACTGCGAGCAGCAAGCGGAGAGCGCGAGTATGCCTTATCAGCACGAAGGCACGCAGAGAGCAAACACGCACAGTTGCATAGACTCTACTGTGTATATGTATGTGTGTGTTGAGGCTCACACACTTGAACTACGTGATGAATACGCCGGAAAGTATGCTAGCCATTCGTGTAGAAAACGCAAGCAGACAAGACAGCCCGACTGGAGATTGCGTGATTTTTATTATTTTGTATTTTTGTTGTTACTTTTGTATAGTTGCTTGCAACTGCAACTTTGTTGTGGTCTTGAGTTGTGTGCATCTGCCAAGTTTTTCGCTGTTGTTTGCTTTTTATTTTGCTTCCGTTGGTTTTGCTCGTTCTTTGCACTCTGTGTCTGTGCCGCACACGAAAACGCATTTGTCTTGCCACACTCCTCTCCGTGTTTGAGTGTATATGTGCGCTATACCGCTACTATTTACCTTTTCTTCGCCGCTCTTCCGCCACATTCGTTCGCTTCAGCCAACAACGATTTATCATTTTCAAGCGCCATTGTTGATTTTTTGTTGTTGTTTCTTAGTTTGTATTTATTTTGCGTCTCCTCGTCTCTTGAAGAAATTTATATTGTATTTTGTTGCATCCTCAGCACTCACACCACTCGCAAGCGCCGTTCAGTTTGCTCTGAAAAGACACGTATTATGATGTTGGGCTGTTGGGCTGTGCTTTTCTACACATGTGTCACTGCTCCTAAAAGTATGCATTGCTTGTGCAAGGCGTTACAGTCTCTGCAATATGGAGTATCTGAGCAACAGTGCTAAGAAAAAGTCGCAGAAGCAGGAAAAGCGAAAATAGAAAGTATATATACATAGTAAAATTGATAAGTAAAAAACACTAAAACGGAAGGAAACAAAAACAATGTCTTATAGAAAACTAGTCGCAGCTGATAACGAAATGGCATTGTACAAGTAGTTCTACTTTTGATCGAAGACTTGGTTTGGAAAATGTGCACGAAACAAATAAGGCGCGTACAGCAAGCTTTGGCTGCATAAAAAAGTTAGTCGAGTTCCATTTTTTGTTGTGCTTTTTGGCACGTCAATCAATATTGCATAAGTTGCACTACGCTGAGTATGACAAATGCGATTTTTGATATTGTGAGCATGAATAGTTTCTGGAAATCAATTAGAATTTCGAACTAAGCAAATGAGAAATATGAAATTGATCATTACGAGGTTGCATTTACTGCAAGTTTCGCTTTCAAAATTATTTATACTGACACTACGAAGCCAATCTACAAACTAACCATTTTCAAGATTGAATCGACGATCGACGGTGATTCCTGGAATTCATGCTATCTTTAACTAACAAAAAGCAAAGCTCTACAAAATAATATACTTTGAAGCACATGATAACGGGGAATCCAAGTAGAGGTACTTTCTTCAGTGGCCTTTTTTTGAAGGATCATGTTACTGTTGTTCAGTTGAATTCCTATCAACCCATATTTCAAGTTACTAATTTTACTTCCCTTTTGGTGCGGGAAATTGTGACTAACTGCAGCTTTAAATACACTCAGTTGCTAATCTGTGCTGATGAGTAATACTTGTAAAAATTATATATTGAGTTAAATTAGGTTGGGTTAAGAGGTCGATCCCAACATGGATCGCACTTGGACAGCTTAAAACCGTTTTGGGGCTTAAAACTTCTATATAGTAGTAGTAACTATAACTAGTAACTTCTATATAGTATAGTAGTTAAAAGACCCTAACAAATCGACAAAGCGCTTTGAATCTAATTGAGAGTAATTTGTTCAGACGGCTAATGTAAAAATCGGCTATGCCTCCTGTTCCGCGGAAGAAAGAATTGCCGATACGTTTCGGCCAAAGTCTTGCAAAGGCTGGATAGTGGAGTTGAATGTGTTCGGTTTTTTTTTACTTCACCTTCTTCATACAACTTTGACAACGTGCGTCCATGATATATTTAGGCTTGCCGCATAAATATCTATTGGGCAATTATGGCAAGATAAACTTTGCTAAATGCAAGTAGTTCAGTAGATATCCTGCATTATACTCTAGACACAAGAGCAGTTCGTCGACCAACGTCTGCTAAATGCACGCCAGGTTTATTGGTCTGGCGCTAGCATGCAAGATGACAATGAAGATCCAACTCGTTGCCATTTTGATGTGAGCTAGCTCATCGAATTTTCAGTTACCAGCGATTCCACTATGAACAGGCACCCAAACGAGTCTGATAATGAAGTAACTTAATGCTGTTTCTAGTGATGATAGAAACTCCTTGACCAACTTTGAGCTTACAGTTAGCGGGCTTAGCGCTGGTATTCCCACTGTGGTGATGGAATGGGTGTTCACCTTCCTGAAAGCTGCACTTCGTAGCAGTACAGCTACCGCCACCTTAATAGCAGCGTTTTCTGACTGAAAACGTGTTACAGTGGTACGTATAGAGTAGAATCAGTGAATTTTTAAACCAACTAAGCTTATTGTAAGATAAAGATTCAAGATGGTAGTGTAATTACTTTAAAAACCTGCACTTAATTTCAAAGAGAATATCTCATCCAGGCTTCCATCCTAACAATTTACTCAAAAATTGGCTCGGGATTATAAAAGTCAGTCATATCTGAAAAGAGAATTAGGATTTTAAAAGTTACACGAAACATTAACCAGCGCAATATAATATTTACTCTTCACAAAGTATCCACTCCAATGCCAGAGACCTTTTATTTGACTTTACCGACGATGGCACTGAACAAAGCAAAATGCTGAAAAATGCAAAAATCTATTGACTCGAACGCACCAAAGTATATGCATAAACAAAACGCTATCGACACACTAAGCACTTCGTTTTAAATCACATTTCTCGACCGTATTCTCTTTTCTTCACACACACTCTCTCTCTCCTCCACCTCTCCAATGCGACATTTACAGCAAAGCGCAGTTCGAGCGTCACAAAAAATGCGAAACTACTGCAGCTGCTCGGGGAGAGTGTAAATATTGACTGCAATGAAAAAGAAATTGAGAAGCTCCACTCCCGACGAGGATATGTTTTGATTGCTAAGTGAAAGGATTAGTTAAGCTGCACCTTGTGCACACAGGCACACTCTCGCACAAGCATACAGGCATGGTGGCTAAGGCAGTGCTGCATCGAATATCCAACGAAGTTGAACTATCGCAGTTTGCACACCTGCTGTTTGCTCGTTCTTCCTCTACTCTCTACTTTTATCCATGTTTGCTTAGCTAAAAGCTGCAGTTAGCAAAGTGCCGTGCATTATTTAGATTTCTCTGTATCTGTGTGTGTGTGGGTGTATCTCATGGGAGAGTAGTGTTCGAGTGTGTCTGTCAGCATTTCGAGTATGTTTTTCTTTTTTTTTAAAGAAAGATATATCTATTTGAGTATTCGCTATGCTCTATCATTTGTAAAGAGTATTTGTATATATATTTGAGACTCGATGAGCTTAAGGTCTGAAATATACTGAAATTTTATGGAAAATGATATTGGAAAGACATTTCGAAAGAAATTTCGTAATGCCACTCTCATAAGAACCTCGTCCTTATAAGCAAAGAGCTGCGATGGTCGATTTTCATAAGCATGTCTTGAGACAGTTTTTCGCCAGCAAATTCATTCGCCGTAGTCTAGAACAGGTAGTAAACAGTAGACGCCGGATCCGGATAGTAACATACATGCATAAGAACATCCACTCAAGCTGGCGAAGCTTTTGGTGAGTCGCTAGCGTTGTATGAACCCTCCTGACGGAACAAATTTCTTCTTCTATATGTCAAATATGGCCGCTTATGAACGATTACCCCTTTCAACGACATATTTTTCCAAGCAATGTCTTGGAGAAAAGACCCTCAGGTTCGGTCGCCTATTTCGATTAAAGGTATTTAATGTCCCGAAATTCGTTTTTATACCCTGAGCAGGATATAAATATTAAGTTTGAAACAAAATTTGTAACAACACCAAGAAAACGTCCTTTAACGAAACGTACCCTTTAAAATATATAACGAAATTAATAAGTTATCGACCTGAGATTCTAACGTTCTACTGTTCATTTGTCGGAACCGCTGATATCGGACACTATAGCACTTAGTTGCCATGCAAATTGAACTATCGAAATTAAGTTCTTGTATGAAGAATTTTTTTATTTCTCAGCATATCCTCACGAATTTTGACATGGATTACTGTTCACTATCCTGCCATACAAACTGAACATTCAAAATCAAATTCTTGTATGGAAACTTCTTTATTTGTGAAGGATATTTTATTGATAATATTATCATACAGTTTTGATATATACCTACATCACCATATGGGTATATCATAATGACGAATGTAGATTACCATGTGTACCATATACTATACATATATAATTACTTACCGCAACTATTATTGGCAAGGCCTTCTTTTCTCAAGTTATGCTAAGAACCATTAACCAAAGTACAAGTAGAAGACATTGTATAGCTAGCATTATTCACTGGGAGATGCATTATACAAACAAAAACATGCCTTAGTTATTTCCTGAGGCGAACACGCCAGATATCAGATATAAATCATTGATATATGACATGTTACTGATTCGAAGTGTGCCGCGATTCGGCTAAGATTGCACGGTTTGCTACCAACGAACCAGCTGATAATTTAACTATAACTTTGTTGTAAATTTTTCGTTTGATTTGTTTATAATTTTAGATCTTGATAATAGAATTTTTCCATTAATATTTTGACGTTTGCCGGAAATACCATAACAACTACATTCAACTTTATATAATTGAATGTATTTCATTCAGTTATAAGATTTTTGTTTTCAATCGATATTTAAATATATCGTTGATTTTTTCGTGTGGTAATTCCCCGATTCAATTTATTTGTAGTATAAAATAGACCAAGAATGAATCTCTTCATTTTATTGCTTTCCATATACTTAATGCTACATCTATATGAAATGTTTTAAGTGTTAAAAAAAGTTGGGGTCAAGATGAGCAAACACGTAGGTTGCCTTTTATACTCCGAGATTAGAAAACAAAAAAATATTAATCAATAAAAATCGCTTCATTGTTTTTCAAAATACTCTCCACTATGATCTATACACTTTTGCATGTGTTAAAACCAATTGTCGAAGTACTTTTACCAATCTGCGCTTCAAACGGCGCTGCAACACAAACAAGTTATGTGAGTAGAGGGACGCCTCAAGGGGGGGTCCTCTCTCCGCTTCTATCGGTTGTAGCGCTGAACGAAATACTCCTCCAATTAAACGGTGGAGGAGTGAAAGCAGTAGCATATGCAGACGATATAGTGTTGTTGGTATCAGGAATGTTTCCTTCAACAGTCAGCGAGATTATGGAAAGAGCACTTCGTAGGTTAAACCTATGGGCTAAAAGCAATGGTCTAGGAGTTAACCCGAATAAAACAGAACTGATGCTATTCACTAGCAGAACCAAAATAGTTACCTCAGTTTCAACTTCCGGTACTAAACGGCACAACACTCACTCTATCCCCAACAGCTAAGTATTTGGGGGTGGAGATTGACGCCAATCTGTCCTGAAAAATAAATATAGAAAAAAGAATAAACAAAGCATACATGGCCTACTATACTTGTAAGAAAATCGTCAACAGGAATTGGGGCCTCAAACCAAGTATAATCATGTGGATGTACACGGCGGTCATAAGACCCATACTCACATATGGAGCTCTGGTATGGTGGCCAGCGCTAAATAAACAGTACAACATTAGAAAATTAAATGGAATACAAAGAGCAGCATGTGCGGGTGTTACGGGCGCAATCAGGTCATGTCCGACTGATGCGCTCAATGTGATCCTGCATCAACTACCAATGGACATTTTTATTCAAAAAACAGCAGCTATTGCGGCGATAAGAATAAAAGAATTGGGAGGTTGGAATCAGCAGAACTACGGACATAGTGTAATCCTGAACAAGCTCACTATTAATAAATCAGACTACATTCTCCCAAAGCTGGATTTCAATAGACACTTCCAGGTGAGGATACCATCTAGACGAGAATGGAGAAGAGGCTCAATTGCAGAGGAGGGTACCACCTCAGTCTATACCGACGGGTCCAAAATGGACTGCGGAGTGGGCACGGGGGTATTCTCCGCTGATCTGGGCATATCTCTCTCTATACGTCTACCGAACTCGGCTAGCATCTTCCAAGCAGAAGTACTAGGCATAGAAAAAGCCTGCGAAGTTCTATTAGAAAATCACGGGAATATACATAAAGCAACTATATTTACGGATAGCCAGGCGGCCCTCCTGGCATTGTCTTCACCCATGACAAATTCCAGTATAGTTCACAACTACAAGAGAGCACTAAGCACAATAAAAGACAAGCTCCAGCTAAACTTGATCTGGGTTCCCGGCCACAGGAACATTTTCGGTAACGAAAAAGCAGATGAGTTGGCAAAGGCAGGAGCTTTCCTCAATGAATCCGAGGCGGAGCTCATACCGAGCCCGCTAGGATCGATCAAAGGAGAGATCAATAAACAATTTCAACAAATTGCACACAACAGGTGGAAAAACAGTACAAAATGCGTCATAACTAAACAATTATGGCTAACATACGACAGGAAAAAAACCAACGACCTATTAAATAGGTCAAGAAAAAGTATTTACAGAATAACAGCTACCACAACAGGGCACTGGCCATTTGGGGTACATGCGTCCAAAATGGGTATGCCCTACAACGACATCTGCCGAAGCTGCGGAGTAGCAGGGAACAAGGAAACAATCCTCCACTTTCTCTGCGAATGCCCAGCTCTGGCACAGATAAGACACAAAACACTCGGAATCCACCAAGCACCAAACCTTGAATGGATTTCCACCAAAAGCATATCGGACATAAGTAGTTTCATCGAAACCTCAAAATGGTTTGAGAGAGAGGGTGGAACGTAACAGCAGATACAGGAGGTTCTACGAAGAGTGTATCAAAATGGCACATCAGTGCTAATTGAGCCCGATAGGGCTGCACTCCTACCTACCTACCTACCTTTACCAATCTGATTGAGGTATCTCCAAAACATGCCTTTTGAACGCATAAACCTTACTTTCAGGTGTCGAATAATTGACCTCTAAATCTTGTTACAAACGAGAATAAAAAGAAGTCATTCGATGCCAAATCAGGATTATACGGCGGGGGACTCATCAAATCGATGTTTTGAGTGCTCAAAAATGATATTGTTTCAGTCGATAGTGAGAGCTCGCATTGTCGTCGGTTGAGTTTCCTGACCTCAATACGGCCAAATAAAACTCATTATTGATCGTCTGTCTCTCCGGAAAAAATTCATGATGCACTAAACCAAGAATGTCGAAAAACAGTCAGCATCATATATTGATTCTTGAGCTTTGAGGCTTGTTGACTTGTTTGCATGACAAACTCACAAACACATGTCTCATCGACATCTATAATGCTCTCCATGAATTTGGGAACGATATTCGCACGATCAAGCATATCCTAATAGACCTGTTTACGGTACTCTTTTTGAAAACATTCAGATTTAGCGGGACGAGTCGAGCAAGAACGCTTTTCATACCCAAAATATCCAGCAAAATCATTGGAACGAACTTGTGAGAGAGCTTTCTTGCTGTCTCTCTAATACTTACTTGCCTGACGATTTTCAAGCACCAAGTTGTTCTACCAACAAAGCAAAATAGATTTTTTTGAAATATCATTTAACCGTGGAAATTAGATAACAATTATTATTGCATTCTTATCTGCTTAGCTTTTTAATGACAAGACATTTTTTACAGTGTACCGACTGCTCTCATAGCTAATTTTACTAGCTTTTAACTTTATTTTTACGATTTATTATTAATGTTTGTTTACTATATCGTGATTTATTGCAGTGCGTATAGTGGACGAGGCCCAAAAACTATTGAATAAACTAGAGAGAGAAACGCTAGGGGCTTTTGAAGTCATAGATATTAATGAGATAACTGATATCAGCACAGAACGTTGACGTAGTCGATATTATATTAGAAATAATTTTTTCTTTTTTTGATTTTTACTTGGATGTTGACTTGGTTTTTGCTCGGGTTATGCGACGTAAGGAACTTTTAACTCATATTAGTTTTGTGCTTTGTGCCTTGTACTACTAACTCCGTTCAAAAAATCTAGCTCTAAAAAAACGATCAACACGTAAAATTACGATTAATGAAGCATTTTGAAATTTTAATATGCCACCTGCAGTGTATTTCTAGTATCTTATCTTTTTAATAATAAAGAGCTTCGTCATAGCTAATCGATATTGAACTGTGATAGAATGCGAACTTTAATCAATTTAATTTTATATTTTATCAACGTCATATCATAGTTATCACTTTAAATTTTTTTTAACTTTGCTAAAATCCATTTGTATTAGTACTTGATGCATTTCCAAAGCAACTCAGGCTCCCACTTAACATATAAATGGGTCTGCATTCATTCAAGAATTATTAGTGTTTCCCACTGAGTTTGCAATGAAAGTCGTGATAATTTTAGCAATCTGTGCGCTGACCGCAGGTAATCTACCGCTAGTTGTAATCAGTCGAATTCATTAACTTTATTCTTAGTTACTGCCGTAGCCCTTCCTGAGGAAGAACGTGTCAGCGGTGAGAATGGTTGGTATATTCCTCAAGCTGATGGCTCATTAGTTTGGGTCTCAACTGAAGAGGGTGAGCAACTGTTGGCCGATTTAGAGCAGCAGGAAGAAATGGAGGGTCGTCTGTTGCCAGTGCCAGTGAAATTCTACCTCTACACAAATGCCAACCCGTCTAAAGGACAAAAGATTACCGAAACTGTCAAATCCATTACCAACTCCAACTTCGATGCGAGTAATCCAACGAGGTATAATATAAACTGTTTGAAAAGTGTTTCGAAAATCCGGTGATGCTAAAAAGTGTAAACACTAAACTCCACAGATTCGTTATACACGGTTGGGCCCAGAGTTACATCGCCGGTATGAATAAGGATATTCGTGCAGCTTGGTTGGCACGTGGAAAATACAATGTGATCGTTGTCGATTGGGCACGTGGACGTTCCGTTGACTATGCCTCCTCTGTTGTAGCTGTACCAAAGACTGGCAAAAAAGTGGCCAGCATGATCAACTTCTTAGTCACAAACTTTGGTATGAATTTGGATGAAACCGAAGCGATCGGTCACAGTTTGGGTGCTCATGTAGCCGGTTATGCCGGTAAGAACACTAAAAATGGCTTGCTTCACGCCATAGTCGGTTTGGACCCCGCCCTGCCACTCTTCAGTTACAACAAGCCCAACAAACGTTTGAATGCCAACGATGCTAATTATGTCGAGTCCATTCAGACCAACGGCGGTCAACTCGGTTTCCTCAAACCTATTGGTAAGGGCGCTTTCTACCCGAACGGTGGTAAGACTCAACCTGGTTGTATTTTGGATTTAACTGGCGCCTGCAGTCATGCGCGCTCCACCGCCTACTACGCTGAGGCTGTGGCTCGTGATGACTTCCCCAGCATGCATTGTGGTGACTATGAGGAAGCAGTGAAAGATGATTGTGGCACTTCGTACAGCGGTGTCAAAATGGGTGCAGTGACCAATGCTTATATGGTGTCCGGCGATTACTATGTGCCCGTACGTAGTTCGTCACCTTATGGCTACGGTGCCTGAAATAATTGCACATGAAATGATGACTATAAACGATTTAATAAAAGCATATTGATATATAAGAAGATTGATATAAAAAGATGTAGTATTTTACTTTATAATCCAGTTGATCACGCTTGTCTACTTGTATATTAAGAAACGTTTACAGACTAACATTATACTCACATTATTTGGTTCAAGCTTAGAAGAGGCCTCGCTAATAATCCGTTTAATAATCAGAAGCAATATTTGAAATGGTGAACTTCCAAATTCTTTCATCAATCCTCTCTGAGAGTTAAATTTATTACGAAAATTTGTAGAAATGGTCCTTGAGGGCACATGACATTTGCAGAGATTCCGGAAGAAGCTGCTCATTTGTCGGTACCGCTGATATCGAACCACCGCAGCATATAGCCGTCATTCAAACTGACCCATCCAAATCAAGTTGTTACCTTTGTCGGATATTATAGCTTCTCTCTTCTTTTAGACACTCTTTTATGAACATTTGAAATTCTAAAAAAGTGAAAATTTGAGTTTCCTCAGCTATCCTACTTCCAACTCATATCTCTCCCACGGAACCATTAGATTATGTATTACTTCTTAGGAGAGAGAAAGACCTTAAGTCTCATCTGTTCATCTGTCATCCGAAGTGACTGAAGCCTACTATACTGTATATGCCTTAGTATTGTCATACATAGACGTGCTCAGAGTCTCCTATGCACTCGGTACATGTCGAACAGTACGGACTAACCCTGTGATGGAAGCGGAACAGATAGCTTCTGAAGCATCCATGTTCACTCAATATCTGGATTAGATGGAAGTGTAAGTCCGAAGTTATCTAGCTATCCACGAATGGATGTACGAGATTAGTCTGTGGATTCACCGTCATTTGAGGTTTGCCACCATTGCAGCCACATTGTGAAGCGTTTGGTTCTCTCCTCTTTTTTTACGCCTACATTCGGCTCTGATGGATGGTCCAATGACGCTAATCCGTCTCCCTGGATCTCAATAGGCCCCATACCAGCTAGAACTTCAGCAGGTCGCTTGATAGCACTTGTTGGAAAGCACTTGTTAATCGTCTTGAATTATGAAGTGATATGAATAAGCCTTTGTAACTTTACGGCAAATCACAATTTTCAGACTTTTTCCAAAATATTTAATTTTTATTTTACAATTTTTAGTTTAAATCCATAAAACGTCTTTACTTTATTTGTATGTACTTGTATGTCTACTACGTTTTCAAATGTTTAGTTTTTGTATTTACCTTTGACTTAAAATCAAACACCGAGTGGTTCTTTGTATACTTTTGTATCTATTCCAATATCTAGTTGTATTTGTATTTGTGCAGCAAATTGTGCATGTCAAAGTACAAACACTTGCAGTGAAATGAAAGAAAACTCAAGAAAATTATATATATGTACCTAAATAAAACTCTTATCCGCAGACGCAATTTTCAGCTAACAAAGCGCCACACAGCCGACAAGTGAAGCGAAGGCAGCATAAGATTGCCGAAACACTTGCCAAGAAAAATAAACACAACTTACAGGTTTAGCACTGAGCTAGTGAAGAGGGGAGTGAGGTTATGGCTGTGCATGATGTGGACGCCACATTTTGACAAAGAATTATATTTTAAAGCAGTTAAATCTGAAGGAAATGAAAGGAGCGCTACTGTAATGGATATGTGCGGCATTGCTGTTATTGTTGGTTTTTTACTTTTAGCGCAATTTTTGGGTGTCTATATTTTTATTTCAATTTAATTTTATTGTTCTTATTATTTTCGAGACAGCGTATAAAAACTTGCTCTTCGGAAATTGCAGCGTCCTCTTTTACCTTTTACATGTATTCACCTCCATTTTTCCTCCAACGCATTAAACAAATTTTATTTACCGTTAACATCAAACCCTCTTCGATCTTTAGCGTTTTTCACTTTTCCCACCAATACATTCCTACCCAATTCTGTCAATGAGTCCCACACAGCGTAGACTGCCATTCGAGTTTAGCGTTAAGAAATTTCTCTAACGTCTGTGCCTTTTCAAGCGTTACGTCACGTTCACAGCGCGTACTCCATTTGAAGTTCTCCATACCAAATTCGCCAAATTCTCCAACGCGCTACGACAGTATACAAAACCAGTAGAAAGCAGGAAATAGCAACAAATAATTAATACAAATCGAGTGTGAATGTAAAAGAAAAAGGAATTCCCGGCGGACGCATTTCGCATTGTACATTAAGTGTCCATTATTTTGATGACACGTTGCTGGTCTGCCAATCACGCTGTCTGCATACATTATTTTATTGGCTTTTTTCTATGCTTTTATCTCCACGCCTCTCACATTCCATTTTGTCCACACTTATTTTTTATTGATAAACTGAATAGCAATTGAGGCCTTTGAATCTTTAGATATTTTTCGCCGTTTTGTTGGTCGAACAACCAATTTCCATTGAATCCTAAATGTAGGCAATAGCACTTGGCACTCGACACGTCCATAAAAGTCAAATGCCGTGCGTCCAACTTGAGCTAGTAGTACATAAAAGATTTAATGCCGATAAATGTATATTCACTGATAATTTTACATCGCTTAGGTATTGAGTAAAGTTAGGTTAGATAATAAATGTTTTCTCAACGTTCAATCGTAAGCATCGCTTTCTAAAAAAAACGCTCCACCAAGCCCATAAATGTATAACTGAGTTTTGATGTCATGCTGAAGTACTGCTTTGGATTAAATATCGCATTTTTATACTATATAATTTCAAGTAATACTAACCACAATAGCAATATTAAGTTTAATGAATAATTGGTCATGGTGAACCGATTATCACCCGTTTTGTAATGGCCCAGAAAGATGCTTTCGAATTCAGAAAATATTACCATATGCTGAGCAGACTCAAGTAGACTCAGTTTTAATCTAAGATGGCGAATGACTTTTTAGAATTTCTAATACATAAGGACAATGTAAAAAGAAAATTAAATTTAGTGATGCCAGATTTTTATTATTTCATAACGGACTAACTGCTTTCCGGACATAAAAGTTCCACAAATATTTGTAGGAGCAATCTCAATCATTTTGTAAACACATTAGCCATCTTCGACTCGGCATTTCTCCATTTCCTACAATTTGTGCTGATCTCCATGCAATAATACGGTTTTTTGATGGTGTAATAAGTTGATAAGCTACATTGTCTTAGTTTTACGTACTTGTCTTATCTAAAGTATCGGCAGAAGAATAATTGAGTATATTCCAAGATATTGTAGAGATCGATTGCCACTTGAATATACGCTCATCCTAATATTTAATCCGAATATAGAGAGTACAGTGAGATTTACAACTCAGAACCAAAGATCAATTAGAAAAGAAGATTTTTGATAGTAAATTTCAACAATATTGGGATTCAATTTGGTAGTAATTTGATAATTGAAAAGCTAATCGGTATTTAAATCGATAACTGAACTTATGAAACTCATGATTTATGGTAGCAATAAGCGCATAGTACCATACCATGGGCTACAATCAGAACTTGAGAGTGATATTCAAGCTTTAGACTGTATTTTTAGAACCACTCCTATCCTTAAACAGAGGTTGTAACCACTATAACGTCGAGTGAGAATTAATGCATATAAACCTATTGATCTTATTGTTTCTATGCTTACTGCTGCTCCGTTTTTGTAAAATCAAGACTCAAACGCTCTGGATTACACCTTCAACTATGATATTAATATAATATTTGTATCCTGTACAGGGTACATTAAGTTTACAACCAAGTTTGTTCGTAGGTTGCCTTGTGTGTTTAGGAATTCGGCAATCCCAGTGTTGCAATCTGGCGACTTTATCGTAAAGTTTGACATTTTTGATATTACACGTGCTCAGAACGTTTTGACATACCAGCGCTATTTGCGTTGCTTACAGTAACTTAAAATATAACACACGGTCAAAAATTGAAATTAAATCACGAACATTTCAGCGCGATAATCTTTTTACAACTTTCGGGGTAACTCAATTGTTGGCGATGAAGCTCCATTAAAGACCAGTGTTTATCGATGGTATGGTGAATTCAATCGAGATCGTAGATTGCTCCAAGACGAATATCGTGAAATTCGTTCAAAAACCGTTGTTGTTCCAGAACCTATTAATTCTGTGCCCAAAAGAGTATTGCAAGATAGTCAAATGACTTAACGTGAGATTGAGACAACTGTAGTCATTAGTGGGAGCAGCATAAATTCAATATTGCATGAAAATTTGATTATAGAAACATTTTTTTCACGTGGGATCCCACAAAATTTGTTGGACGTTGAGAAAAAAGCTCGTGCCGATGGTTCGAGAGAAATGTTTAAAAAATTTCCAAACAAATGGTTGTCTGTTGTTCTAAAAAAACTAAATCAATACAGAATAATAAATTCTGAGTGATACACAATCATTTGCTTGCCAGTTGGCTTTAAAAAATCAGGAAAACTAACCAGCGAAAATGGAGCACTCATACATCAACTGAAACAACTACATTCTTGAGTACTCAAAAAATCAATTTGATGCGTTATCCTCTTCATAGTCCTGACTTGGGATCGAACGACACCTTTTTATTACCTTCCGTAAAGGATAAACTACATGCTCAACGTTTTTCGACTGCACAAGAGATAGTTGATGCGTTCAGAACGCATGTTTTGAAGATATCTCAACCAGAGTGGCAAAGGTGCTTCGGAAACTGTTTAAAACGCTATTCAAAGTGTATAGATCTCTTTGGAAAATATTTTGAAATACAATAAAGCGATTTTCGATGATTTACGTTTGTTTTTCTGATCTAATCCGATATTTAAAAGGCAACCTAATACTATACGCATGATCATCGTGACGCGCTGAGTCAATTAAGCCAGGTCCGTCTGTCTGTGCAGCTGTCCGTCTGTATATACGCGAATTAGTTTCTCAATTTTTGAGATACCGGACCAGAAATTTGGCAAACCTCCTTTTTCTGCTAAGAAGCTGAACATTTAACGGCGATATCGCACACCAAAGCATGCAGCTGCTTTATGAACTTTTGAATTAAAGTCAAGTTCTTGTCTGGAAAATTTTTAGTTTGACAATATATCCTCACAGAATTTAGCATGGATTACTGCTAAAGACAACGCAACAATATCTGAAGAGCTTTTCCAGATCGGACCACTAAATCTGTTAGCTGACATGAAAGCTTAACTATCAAAATAAAGCTATATATGGAAACGAATATGAATAGTATTATTGCTTCGGAGCAAACGAAGTTAACTTTTTTGCTTGTATTCTTATCAGACATTGTTATCCCGATGAGTTATCCTTACAGGATCCTTCTTAATCTTATTTTTTTATGCGACAATCTCAAACTATTTGCCAAGTGTCGCAAGCGTTTATCCCTCCAGCAACTAGTTAATTTTGCTATTTTCTCTAAAATTTTAAACAATTCTACTAATTTTTATATTATTTGGAAATCTCTTGTGAAATCCATTCCTTATCAAACCTCTGCAAACAGTGTCAGCTCTTCAATTTATTTGCTAAACAAGTAACACGCCTAAAGTGCTCTAAACTTTCCCCTTCCATGTATTTAAGCTAGCTATTAGCTAATAAAACAACATCGTTCAGCCAAAATAAACACATTTACCTTATACCGACCCTTTCAACGAACTGAACTACAGCCGAAATAATACCCCTCATACGCCTTTATCAATTCCATTTATTTGTGAAAATAAAAGAAACGTGCAAAAGTTATTTTGCCTCCAACCCGTTTTATCAGGCGCTCGCATTTCTAGCATTTCTTTCAATTTCTATGCGCTCATTCTAATCTAAACAATTTGTGTGCCCGCTATCCACTCTGGCGCATAACTGGCAACAGTTGAAACTAACTATTGAAAGCGCAACTCAAAGGCCTCCGGCATTCATTGGCCTGGCCCCCTTCTCTACTCGTCTTACTGCCGTTTTCCGGCCCGAAAAGATTTTTTATTTTTCTAACTTGTTTGCTGCTATTGCATGCAATGCTTTGCATACAACTAGGCGCGCATACACAGTGGACGTACACTTTTCTATGTAGTGCAGTTGTATGTGTATATATGTGTGTGTGCGTGAAACACCACTCGATTGCTATTATATTTGGTTAGTGCTACTGCTTCTGTAGCTGTTCATTCGCTTTGGCTCTTCCGCTCTTCGCTCCTCTGCACCGCTTTTACTTCACTTGCACGCTCAGGCTTGTATTTGGCTTTATTTGGCCTTTTGACTGCTTGCGCTTTCGAATCCAATTTGACTTGTATATGCGCGATTTCAATTTCAGATAGTTTTCTTAACATTTCACCTCCTCTTTCCTGCCTGCTTGTTGCGCCATACCTTTGCATTTCTCTGCTACTGTGGCAGCGTTCAGTGCAGCCTTTCAGGATATTTGCATTTGCAAGTCTAGCCAACCATACCTTTTAAACTCATTTCCTTTCGAAACGTTTTCTTCTCTCGTATTTTTTGACTTTCTTGCTACGGTTTGCCTTCTTCAAGTCCACATTCACCGTTTGACCGCTCCATGGCTCTTGACTGCATTGGTCAATTTATTTTTACTACTTCAAATATTACTACTACTTAAATCTGCAGTCGTCAGTCAGTCAGTCAGTCAGTCGCTGCTGCCGCTCACTCGCTTCATGCGTCTCACCATCCCTCAAGCTTTACTTTTCTGCCACAATCGTTTACTCCGTTGCCACGTCTTTGGCATGCTTGCTTGCTTTACGTGTACATGGTAATTTGCCTAGTTGTATGCTTCAATAAGCTTTACTTTAAATTTTAACATCTCCGCCACCGCCGTCAACCCCTTGAGATGTTGCGCTCCACCGCCAGCAGCCGACTTCTAGTTTGTATATTTTATTTCATTTTATTTTTTCTTGCTACAGCAAATTCTTCCCAACTCCAGCGCAATACATACGGCTTTGACTACAGCGCCATCTATGTGCAACCCAAACCCCCCGTGTTTTGCACTCAAATGTGTGTTGCTTTCAGAAACGCGCCTTTCCACACTATTCGTTGGCCCAGTGCGACTATGTGAATATGTGAAATGGCCGCTTGGGATTTCATGCTTGCTACTCAGCATATGTCCATCCGCCCGCCTGACTTGTTTCTTCCTAATGCTTGTTTCTTGCTCTTAGCGCTCGCTGTAGTTACGGAAGCTAACATCTTGGTTAGTTCTGCTTCATTGCCTGCAGTCTTGTGCGATGTTATTTACTACAGATCGCCCCGACTACACTCCACTCTTGTATTCTGCACAACATTATATTTATTGATTGGAAAATTGTTGTCCTCAATCTTAGTCCGTGTGTCCTTTTGCTGTGTATTTGTCTGCCATCAGTGTATGTGCGTGTGTAAATTCTCCGGACACCACTAACTATCTGCGCGTCCAGCTGCTTGTCTAAATTTATAAATATCTGTCTGGTCGTTTGTTTTTCGCCACACGGAGACCGAGACTTTCCTACCATTCGCATCCCTTGATACACTCATCGATGATGTTAAATTAGGACTTTATGTTATTTGTTTTATATTTGTGAAATTTATTTGTATGCACATTTACCCAACAATTGAATCTCGGCCCTTTTTTGCCCTTTCATCACCCTTACCCACCGGCCACAAGCCTTTCCACGCCAACTAGAAGGAAAGCGAAGACCTTCACGGCAAATTTTCAAGTCGATTTATCATCTTCGAAATTTTGTTTGTCAAATTAATGGAAAACTTCTTACGACCCGTAATATGTATTTGTGCTTGTGAGTTTTATTTGTCTTTGCTCAAGGGTGCTTTTGGCAGGCTTTTTAATTCAAATTTGATTGTCCTATTTGTTTTCGAAAGCCAGACACAAAAGTACAAATGGCCGATTGTAAGAACTTTGAATTCCGTCTTAGACTTACTTTTATTGACAAAAGTGTTTTGTTGGTTTTGTTTGTGGTGATTGAACGAAAAATTATGTGCGCAGAGAAAAAGGGTGCACTAGTTTGCAGTGGTATGTTCTACGAAGTGTGAGGCGAGAACAAGACATCAAAGTTTGTTGCAAATAACTGAAGGAAGTTGCTTGTACTCGTAATTATATATGAATGCTATTTACTTTTCGAACATAAAGATTTATGTTTAAAGCAAGTAAGAAACAATTAAGGTAACAAGTCTTTAATTAAAATTAACAATAAAGTTTGACTTATTGGAGACTACCCACAATTCTGTAAGGCATCCATTAATATTGTTGTCTAGCTGTCAATATCTAGCAGAGGTTACTTTCAGACAAAGCGAAGCAAATTGCTTGGCTGGTATCGGGCTTAAAACTTGTGAAACTCTGGCGTACTTTTAGTACATTCCAAATTATTCGAATCATTAATACATTGTTTAGGTAATTACTGCTAGTTTTTGCTTTGAGATCATAAAATGTTTTCAATATTTCCAGGTTTTTGAGAAAAAACCAAAATTTATTTGTAAAACAAATCGAAAAAAAAAAAAAAATTCGATCTAGAACTAGTTTCGGAAACCTGTATAAACTTCAATGAAATCTTACGAGCGGTTTTCGAACTACATTGGTCACCAGTTCTTAAGAATTGGAACAGTCTCAAACTATAACCTGGCCTTGACCTGGAATAACTTGAAAACGATAACGATGTTTTTAAGAGAATCATCTCCTCCGATGAGGCTCACTTTCATCTGAGTGGTGCGGTAAATAAACAAAACTGTCGATTATGGTGCGAAGAGAATCCACAAATTATTCATGAGCAACAATTACATTCAACCAAATTGACAGTTTGGTGTGGTTTTTGGTCTAGTGGAATCATTGGTCCGGACTTCTTTCGAAATAAAGCTGGTGACACCGCTACTGTCAATGGACAGCGTTATAGATCGATGATAACTTTTTGTGACCGCAATCAGAAGAAGTTGTTCTTAACAACATCTGGTTGCAACAAGAAACGACATTAACGAAACCTTAGTAGCTCTTATACACGAAGGCTAGGCGAAAGGTTATTCCTGATTTCTACCGTTGAGGTTACCTTGAATGTAATGCATGGATGTCTTCCACACAGCCTCAATTTTCCGATAGCAAGCGAAAGGCAGCATGGCCACAGTTACTCAGCGAAACACTGGGTACTGAAATAAGTGCTCCCGGTGGAGGCAGGTTTGGGTTAAAAAAATAGCAGCCTAAACTATGTGTTTACGAAAGAGCAAAGGTATTTTACCATAATGTTTTCAACGATCTCTCGACTGTCTTTGAAGGCTTCGGACCACCCGTAAACTTTTGTGTTTGATAAAACTGAATCACTGTAAGCCTTTTCCAAGATTCACAACAATTCCACATACAAAATTTGGTTAGAAATACAAAATGGGAGAAAAATTCTTTGTTCGATATTTTTATCCATTGTAAAAATCGAAACGCTGTACTGAGATGTATCGACTTAAGCAGCTGCTGTAAACATACTGGTTGACAGATCGCGCTCATATTTGCCATAGTAATTATAGACAGTCCTATCAACTTAACAAAATACATGTTTTTGAAATATCATTTACCCAGAGTATATAATTTTGCCCCAATACATTACTGAAAATTCTATCTAATTTTTTTCTCATTACACTTCAAGAAAATGTTTATTTGCTCAATACAACATTTAGTTGTCCACAAATCTACGCGTTGTACTTTTTCTATTGCTTGAAAAATCCAATTTCCTTTCAATTTGCTATTTCCAAATTATAGCTATATATTTTTTTTTCGAGTGAAAAGTTCTCAAAACACTGCACAAGATTAAATTAAAATCATTTCAACTTTCACACCATCTGCCGGCGCACCGATTTTCAATTAACTCACTCCTCATTTCCGATAAGCACACTATAACACATGCGCATCACCTACACACACTTACAAATCGCCACAACTTTCTATTTACTTACTGCGCATTTCTTGCATCCGTTCGGCTCTGCTCATATGCCCGCCCGAGTTTCCTTGACATTTCCGTCTACAAATTGTGCGGTCACTTAACTAGTCGTACATATAGTACCCCATCCTTGCCCCACCGCAACAGCTACTAACACACATCGTTTTAAAAGTTTGAATTCCTCGCATTCTTCTTAAATGCTTTGGTCCCACATACTGTCGTCCCGTTGTCCTGCCTTCCTGCTGACAATCACTGTCGTCTGCACGTCGTTTTAGTTATTTCAACATCTTTTTAAATAAAGGGTGTGTACGCAACGACTTAGTCATGTGTGTGAGCACCTTTGACGCTTGTGCTATCCATCTCTACACGTAAGGGTGTGTGTGTGTGTGTTTCCGGTGTTTCTTGGCACATTCTTAAATCGAATTCTGTTTGTTTACCTTGGCAAAACTAATACACAATTTTTTTTGCCCTCAGTCTTAATGGAAATTTTCAAACACACATGCACGTTATGTATCCATTATATATACACACACACATATTATATATACATAAGGTATATAACCAAACATGTGTGTGTTTGAAAATTTTCTTGCCGTTTTATCACTGTTGCGTTGGTCCTTTTAAAAATGTCATTACTCGTTTGTGCACTTTTCAACTTTCTCTTATCGCTCCATTGTTGTTATTGTAATCCTATGAAGGGACTGTGGCAAGCGTACGCAAAGCCAGAAAGGGCGAAAGCTTACGCAATAACACTGTACTATGCAAGTCCTTCCTTTTAACAAAGCTCACATACATTTTTATGTATATGTATATCTATGTGTACCTATATTTATATGTGTTTGTGTGTGTTGGCATACCCGCTTAAGTGTTAAAACTGTTTTCCTGCCATAGTGGTCAGTTCCCTTGATTTGCTGGACTTTTCCTCAATTTCTTTTCATGCGGTGCTCATTTGTACGTTCATTGTTGTTCTTGTCACACATTGCGTTGCAAATGTCAAATCGCATTTGTTTTAAAGCTCTACACACAGCTGTCACTTGAAATTTACGAATTTATTCAATTTGTGCAGAGATTACCATGGAACTTGTGGAGGCATTAATGTCAACTTGGCAAAGTAAATTACTATTTAGGGTAGTCCAATTTAGTTTTTTTTTTCTTTCGAGGAAGTTATGTGGTAATATACCATTTGGTGTGACAAATAAGCAGAGATTTCAGCAAACATAAAGCTTACTGACTTAAAAAAAAATTTATAATTTTTGCTACTGTCAGTCATACCAACATAGAAAAAATATATTTCGCCCGAAATTTAAATAAAAAAGTCTTACTATTTTTTGCCAATAGTAGTATCTCGAGATTTGCTTTACCGATTTCAACAAAATTTGATATGTGACATTTCTCTGACATTCTCTTGTTACAGTGTTAAAATGGAGAAAATCGGACCACAGCCACGCCTACTATCCATCTAACACAATTTTAAAATTCCATTTGATACTTTCACTTTCCAGTAAGCAAATCAAAAATGAATAAATGTACCATGATAAAACTTTGAACAAATACTGCTTTTAAGGTGTTCCAACTTATGACTAAATATTGCGTAAATCGACAAAAATTGTTCAAGTCCCTGGGTACTTAACATGTGAACCCAGTGTTTATAGGTGACTTTTTACGGATATCGAATATCGTAAAATAATAGTACAAATGGATTAAATCGGGTCAATACTTCCCTTAGCCTCCATATACCGAACATAAAGACTTTCGAACTTCCGGTTGACATTATACGGCATATATCGACCCATATGTGAGTTATTTTAATAAAATTAAGAGAGTGTATTTTTCTTATAATGGTGAACATTTTTGGAATGAATAAAATGGAGTGAAAACTCGTCCTAGAGCCCTTATAACTAACCTTCCCTGGCTTTAATCCTTAGAGCTTAGCTCTTCCTTACTTGTTTTTTTTTTTGTTCTTTCAGCACTTCTACACTGGTCTATATTTATAGTGTTTAATCTCAAGAAAATTCGTTACGAGTTGATAATTTTTTAAGGATTGATTCTTCAAATAATGAAAACCAATTTTGAATTGAGTTACACTACATAAATACTCAAACGCCTCTCTCTCAGGTTTGTAACGAGTAATGATCTCTACTTATTTCTCTAACCATATTTTTTTATTTCGGGCACCTCGATTCCAAATTACTTGCTACTTTCTATTCTTATATTACTAATAACTAAGCAACACAGTTTAGATCCACTCCACTTCAAATTGTAGTTATGACTACACAAATTGAACTTTTTACGATATATGGAAGTTAAAGTCAAAAAACCAGTAAAGCAAGTTTGTTCGCCGTAACTGGCTTCTGACGTTAGGGTTTAAGGTCTAGTAGTGTTTTTAAGCATTAGTAACTCATTATCTTCAATAATTGCAAACCTCACAGCGTATTTCAGGCTTCAAAAAGCTTCTCATAATATTTCTTTAAACTTTCATAAGTAGCCTAACTCGTGTTTAATGTTTTTCATGCTGAGAATTTGAGTTCGAAACAACGGGTTTTAAAATTAAATCAAGAATGATAAATTCAAGAGTGAGAGACACGCACTTTCAAAACCAAAAGTTTAGACTTCTATGCTAAAGTAAGCTAAGTATATACATCCTTTGGTTCATGACGTCACGTCACGTGATACATAGCAAATATACCAATCCAGTAATAGTATAAAATTGTCGCTATCTCTATTTCTATCTTTTGTGAATTTAACAAAACTTGGGATGAAATTGAAAATAGTTTGAATGAAAGCGGTTTGACCATATTGTCGAAATCACATGGAGCGGTGGCGCTTTTGAAACGATTCTTGCTGATTCACATACAGCTTTTGCTACACTTTACCATTATACATTTACTTTGACAGATGATTTGCTTTGACATATGACAATGTATGCTTCTGTATAAGTTCATTTAAATTGAGATGAGCAACGCAAAGCAAAGCAAACTGTTGGGCAACTCTCATTTCTTTATGCTCTGTCAAGCACCAATCTTTGTTTTTATTAGAGAGAAGCACGAAAAGCAAAGCCTCATATTCAGGCCTTTATTATGGCATATCCTTCGCTTTCTTCGCTTCGTTGTCAAAGTATGAATTGACAAGCAAAGCGTGAAAAGTGACTTATATAAGTGTGAGATAGTGTGTAAATCAACCATAATTATCTGCTCCGAGTACTTGACTTCCCTTTAAGATTCACAGTTTTCAAAATTTTTTTGGTGCTAATAGAAGTTTTTAAGGCACATAATAGCTTGCCAGCTTTTTATGAAACTAATGGAATATTTAGTATTATAAACGATATATATTATGCTTTTTATCTGTATCTAAATTAATATGTTTCAATATTATTTACAAATTTTTATACACAATATTTTCTTCGATTATGCTAATTCTGACTTTAATTAGTTTAACTACTTTCTATGTACATTCATTTAAATATATATACTTTTTTCCGACATATATTTTTTTGTTGTTAATGTGTTTTAAAGTCACTTTCTTGCTCTTATGTGGTACTGACTAATGTCAATTCGTCTGCCACGGGCTCAATCGGTTGGAAAAAACTCACTCAATTGTTTGACCAGCCTCCACATGACGTTTTCACTTTGGCAATTGGCAACGCAAAATCGAAAAGTTTTCCAATTAAAAATGGAAAGCCGCAAATAACCAAAAAAAAAGCAGCGAAAGTTTTTCGCGTTTGCAACCAATTCGTTTATTTCGAAATCCTTTTCGCTGTCTAACAACAACAGACAAGCGGCAGCTGTCAGTGGTTTTGCGTAAAAACCCTTTTTGCTCTGGCTGTAATCAAATTTTAATTTTCATTATTGTGGGTACGAGTTGCGTGAGCGACTTGTGGCGCTTTGCGGTTGACCAGCACTTGAAGGGTCTGGGGTACAGAGAGACAGTTGCAATGGCTACAAATTATTATATATTTTTATTTTTTATTTTGAGGTTCGAATGCGTAAAACAGAAGAGTTAGAGAGGAAGAAAGCAAGAAAGTAAGAGAGAGGGTTTTTGCTAGCTAAAAGAAAGCGCTAAAAGAAGAGTTGGGCTGCGTCGCCCTCAAAGCAAAAAGTGCAATATTACCAAGGTTGCGTAGACAACGCCACACTGTATTCAAATTTAAAATATCCTCACTCACACTTTTGCCAAATCGAACCGAGTGTTCTTTTGATTATTCACGCTTTCGATTTGGCAGCTCAATTCATATATATTTACATTTACTTAACCATTCATCAAACTCTTTATATGCGCACAGCATACATCTGTTTGCATTATCTAGTAGATCTATCATATCGACCTCTCATAGAGTCAACGCTGTGGTGTTTGCGTGCTGCGCGCCTGGAAATCCACTCAGCAGCCGCAAAACCACAACATAAATGCACAATGTGTACATACATATATGCATTACAGTTGAACGCTTTTTACGCTTCTCTACCGCCAATGAATCGCAACAAGGCAAATACCGAGCACGCCACACACCCACTCGGCCACACACACGCACGTGTTTCCGACAAGCCGTAAACAAACACACATGCGAACTTCGAAAAACCTCACACACACATATATGCACGAATATATAATCAAAATTGTTTGCGGGTACATATATACACACATACATACATGTGCTATGTACAGCTGAGACAGCTTATTTGACACACCCAACCCGCACGCCTCTTCCGCCTTCTCTCCACTAAAACGCTCTTCGAATTCGTTGTTTTTGCTCAAGCCTATTGTTGAATTTGCATGTTTTTGTCATTGTTATTGTTGTACATTTGTCGTTATTCGCGCGCACCACATGTTCAATTAAAATTGTACATAAAATCTCATAACCATCAACACCATGCGCCAATTCAAATCGAAGCCCCGACCCCTCGACCACACACAACACACACCCCCGCCAATCTGTGTGTGATCTGTGTCTTCCAAACTTGACGGCAAACAAAGCCGCCAGCTCAGTTGTTGACACTGCTGCTGCTGCACGGTTCACCATTTCAATCGATTGACGCGACAACAATTTTAATATTAACACCAACAACAATGATGATATTATAATGGAAAAACCGCAAATTCAACTGACAACATGAGGCGTTGTGGAGCCACACAGTTATCCTACATAGTTAGCCAGACAATAAGCTATGGGCGGCCATGCGCTGGCGACGGTAGGGTGTTGGCTCGTTTTATAGAATCGATTGTAATGGCTTCTTTAGAAATTTCTTTCATTTATGGCTCGCCATTTTTATTTAGGAAATTATGATGTGACTAAATAAAATTCTTGCCATCCAGCGTCATAATTTTTTAAGCGGAATATAAGATGCAGTAGTCAATCATTTCTATGATCTGACAGCACTGTTATCTAATCGAACTCAATACAAGAGAGCTTGTTGGTAGCTCATTAAATATTATTAATACAAGCTTCTGCCTCTGTATTTCATTACGATTGTATAATATCTGGTAAAAAGAAATCTGCTATTTTGCCAATAGAATAGATAGATTGACATGGAAATATAAAATCAAGCGTCTGAAGGAAACAATCGCCCATAACTGGCAAACTTTGGCAAATTAGAAAGAAAATATGCTCCACCAGAACAAAGCCACGTCATACACAACGATAGTGACTCGCCAGAAGACCCCGCGAGTTTGGGTGGTACGTCATTTGTTGCCAGTCTATGGCGAATGATTTTGCTGTTGAAAAATTCTCATCAAGAGAAGCTTATGGAACTCGTTTGTCCCAATTCTTTACCAATAGGAACTATGATTTCTAAACTAGTGATATTATGAAATTATCGTCAAAACGGCGATAAGTTATGGAACAGAACGATGCCAAATAAACCAGATAATTCCAACTATAATAAATAAAACCTTAAATTTGGTGACAAAGTAAGGGATTTCTATTTCCGATTTGGCATTCTAATAAGACTACATATAACTAACTATTGTTGCACTAGCTTGAGTTATCCATTAAAAACTTTACACACTGCTCCTATAGAGGCAGTATTTAATTACATAATACAACCACAGTTTTTCCAATCCCCGAAACAGTTGTTAAAGTCTATTTCCGGAATAACCTTCAATGCGATAACGATTCAGGTTTAATGTCTTCAAAACGGTTCCCTGAAGCAGTCGTTTGAGTTTGTTGAATAACCAGAAGTCTCACGGAGCTAAAGGCGAATACAGTGATTACGGCACGATATTGGTTGAAAATTGAGCGAAAAACTCTCGAAGAATAAATGCAGTATGCGACGGTACATTATCGCCCAAACGACTCATAACACTCAAATGCTATTTCTTGTTAACAGTTTGGCCATTATCGGAAGGATTTCGGAGAGCACCACACCTCGATAATCGAAGAAAACTGTCAAAATGATCGAATTGATCTTTAAACTGCCTTGACTTGGTCTTTTCGGCTTCGGCTCATCTTTGTCACGATATTCGGCCGATTGAGCATCTGTTTCCGGGTCGTCAGGAAAGATCCAAGACTCATCGCAAGTAATAATGTGTTTCATTACATCCTGGTAGTCGGAAAGCATTGTTTTACAGACCTTAACGCGACGCTATTCTCGAAAAAATTTAGTGACTTTGGGTCCTGTCGTGCTTTCACTTTGCTTAGGCCCTAATAATCTTTCAAAATGGTTTTCACTGATTCATCCGATATTCCAACGATACCAACGAGATCTCTGACTTTTAATCGTCGATTGTCAAGGGTTCAACTCTCCAAAGCTAGCCGTATGCGGTATTAATTGATTTGGAAAAGCTGAAGCTATAGGTAAAGCCACGAACATTTTGCGTTACAACCGCGGTGATTCATATGGTTTTAAAAGCTTTGGAGCCGATAGGCTACTTAATTATCTTTATCGACTTGTCTCAGAAACCCATCTAAAGACAGATTCTGATCTACATTTGAGGTTAAGTTCGCACTATGAAGTAATTTAGGTCTAAATACTAAATAGTCTAAAGCTTTATAGTAGCCTTATCAGATCGGTTACATTTGCGATAATATTTGTAATTAACCATCAATATTGCTATAGCTCACATAACATCCATATTGAAAGAAATCTTGACTTAGACATATTCACTAGATAGTGGTAATTAAAACAGCATCTGTAATATACTAATACCTACATGTAACTAAATAAAATGAAATAAGTAGCTAATAGTCGTTTTCACCAGTAGGAAATTCATATGCTTAAGCAGTACCCGATATACGAATCAGCAATGATACGAGAGTACATGGGATATAAAAATTTAAGAAATAACAGTGTAGTGTCAGTGGGTAAACATCTTGCATGGAAGGATGTTATGGGAAACGAGATCACTAATCAGCTAGCTAGTATAGCCTATAGGACCGAAGCCAACAATAACAAAGAAGAACTCCGGAAAGAAGAAAAGGATTAAAATTTATCATTATTGGTAGTTCTGTCTGGAGCTTGTCAAAGGTTCGCTTTTCAATGATTATATAGACCTACAAACTTCGTTATCAGCCTAACGAGGTAAATTGAGACCGCTTATAGTGATGTCTGTGGGCTACTGCAAACTAAGGTATCACAGCATCAAACTGGGTAGGTGATCGACCGACATTTTTCGGTACTGTGAACTTGCCTCAGACACATAGGAGCTGCTACGCCTTAAAGGCAAAGTCATTGGAATGCCATATACGCAAAAATAGCACATCTCCTCCATTGACCCAAAAGTGTTGTTAACCCTCCCTAATGCATTGTGGTCGGAGATTGTTTACTTATATCTATTTCCCACTTAGAAGAACTTTATTTTCAGGAAGTACTTTTTCGGGAAAGTTTTGATTAAAGCAATTAGAGTACCGAAATTTGTATGAATACACTTTCTCATGCCATCCATTTCCTACAGTGCCTGGATGCAGCACCCAAAATCACACACAACACAGGATATTTCATTTGCATGCCTTTTGCGCTCGCTTCCGTTCTGCGCTATTACACAAGCATGTTGTTACTACTCGGCCACGAACACACCTACAACCACAGTGTAATGCTTACGTACTTATGTGCATGTGTGGGTGTGCGCATTAATGCCAATGTCGTTGCTGGTAGCATTAATTTGTGAAGAATGTTTTGTTGTTGCAGCTGGCAGTCGCTTTGAATGGCCATTGAATGGTGTCGCCGCCAATGGTGCATCCACGCCGGTTGCCCTGTTTTGATTGCGACCAACTTGTCGCGCCGCCAGTGTTCTTGATCCTCATTATACATTTCCGCTTGATTAGTGACGAAAGTGGCTGCGTTGATTGTGGCGGTATAGGGAGGCTACGCTTTTATGCCTGCAGCTAAATATATCGGCAATCAAATTACATGAAATCGTAAGATTTTTTATAGGTCTCCACCGCCGGTGTGCAAACACTCTTCATTATGGATATCAACTTGAGCTTTGCTTGAGTTTGCTTTGCAATTGAGCTGTAATTTACACGTTGCCCGCCGCGTGTTGCCATTAAAAAAGGTTCACGCCCAACGGCCATGGCTATGTGTGAGCGTGTGTGTGTGGGTGCTGCTAAATCTGCATTCAAGTGGTGTTGTTGTGGTGTTGAAGTTTATGACTTTGATGTTTTCGCAATTCAAAAGGGAATTAAAGCTTCATCCCGCGCACTTGCCCAACCGTGTGTGTGTGTGTGAAGCGTTTGTGGTTTCAACGCGTCTCATTATCCTCATTAATATTACGAGTAATGCGAGTACTTATATGTGTGAGATGCGTGTATGTGTGCGCCGATGTTTTATACACTGCCTCACTTTTGTTTGCGGTGATTTGGCTGTTGATGGGTTTTTGGTTGCGCTCGAATCGCTTTCCACAGCTGCTCCTACTATTTTACCGCTTTTGCAGTTTTATGCCTTTCGCACGCATTTATTCACACCGCACTTTGCGCCGTTTTAATGTACTTAGTTTGAGGATTTTTAACTCGATGCCTACTACGCCCTCAGCTGGTACTTATATGGCAACTTGTGCGCTCATAAAATTCATTATGCCCTTTGCATCGCCATTATTTTATACATGCATGAACACAAACACACACACACATCTGTATCTCTAACTGCGAGTAGCCATTATTATTAAGTGCGAAAGTTTGATCGTTTGCAGTTTGCTTTAGTAGCCATTTCAATGCTGGTTTTAGATTTTTCCGGATGAGGTCAATAAAATTTCGAACTACGGTAACTGTTATGTGTCTGGTAAGCTTAAAATTGAAAGTATTTTATGCTTTTATTTACACCAATGGTAAAGCCAATATATGATACAGTTATATCAAATAATAATCCAAAACTTACTTCTTTATGTATACTCTTTCACTTTGGAATTTATTTAATAAAAAAAAAATATTGTATCTTTGACATTAATTGGACTCAAGTAAAATTGATGAGTTCCTCAAGATATAAGGATGTTTCTTTGATGGCTAGGCTAAGTAGATTGAAGACTAAAGGCATTAAGCATAAGAGTTGGAACTTTTTCTAAAAGGATCTCACAGTACCGCTTTATTTTAAGTCACTTTTCTCAAAATGGTTTTAAGTTTGTTCGAGGGCTGCTATATATATTTCTGGCCTAATAATGAAAGTAGGCATATTTATCAACGAAAATGTTTTTTTCGTTGTTGCCTAGTCCAGAAATATATATAGCAGCCTATGTATGAGAACATGCTCGATACTCGCACAGTTAACTAAACAGAACACAGAACAACAGAAACAGAAACAGAAATTAGTTTGTCTTCGAAATACTGTATAAGTATCTACTCATGAGAATCGCTGAACTTTAGCCCATTTAGATTGCAGACAGGGTAAAATGTACCAATGTTATTTTTTGCTAATACAGCCTGGACTGTTATTTGCTTGATGTATGCTCAGGGTAGTTATTATTATGTAAACTTAAATTGGGAAAATTTTGGAGTTTAATAGTTATACCAATTTGAAGTGAATTTATCGGAAGCGAAATAGTTTGCTCAGTGTTTAAGAGGTCACACCCACTTGTGAATTTAAAAAAATCGATATTTTTCTCCACATATGTGTTCAGATATTTACGTGAATCTTCGTTTTATGAAAAAATATTATTAATTTACCTACATTAATGTTGTCGCATTAATAGTTCCCATTCGACATTATGCACTTGTATCGGTGCTTCTTCCGATCACGGAAATACTTCTCGAGCTCGATTTTTGGGCCTTTACATCCTTCAGCAATTTTCATCTAGGCTTGAAAAACAATAGCCTAAAGGGTTCTCTTTATTTTTGGAAATAGGAAAAAATCACACTGAGCTATGTCTAGTGAATATAGAGGCTGGGGCATCCATAGTATTATTGTTGGACAAGAATTTACGAACAAGATTTTTATCATTTTTATTAAGCGAAAAACGCCAAGCTCATAAAAACACGTCTCACTTTAGCGGTTGCTGGAGATAAAGTAGGCAATGAATATAACGGAAATATTTATTGTAGTTTAGAAACATATATAGCAACATATTAAATATAATTTGGCAATTGGACTCTTCAAACCACGAAATTCTAAAATAAGTTTGAGAATATTGTCCATAGGCTTGAAGTTAAATACTTTCGGAGATATGACCTTAAAGGCGTAATACTCGAAACGTTGTTTTCAAATTTGGTGAGAAAAATTGCTCCGAAACGAAACTGTTCTATTTAAAGTTTTCACACAACCATTTTAGATATATTTGCCAGGTAAATATCGGAAGATTACGATTTTATAAGTCACTTGGAAGTGAAAATACATCCCTAAAAATACTTTTTTGGGAAGCCGCCATTTTTTTTCTTTTATAAAGAATCTCCTAGTCATTTGTTCATTATCTGTAATGCATATAATAATGGATCGTCAAACACCTGCTTTCGGAGATCGTCCTGGAAATCGGGATTAAGGGAATGCAAACATATTCGAAATGAATCGCCGCGTATTAAAGCTTATTAGTTTCTGGAAATGTAAATTGTTTTATGAAATAAAATGCCCTTTCAATTAAAGAAAGAAACGCTCAGAAAGGAGTTTTTTTCAGATCTGAAAGTGGATATAATCTTTTTAACAAACAATTACACGAGGAAAGCATTACACAATGCGTGAGACTATTTGATTAGATAAGCTATAAAAATAAGCTGTTTAAAGCTTATATTGTCTTCTCTCTATATTAGCTATATGGCTTTGTACATGGTGTGTTCTTGTGCAGACCATAATATGACTCTTTAATCATTTATCATTTGATTATCTATTATTTAAGCGATTTAAATAGTTATATCGTTCAAAGCTGCTTTCGTCACATAGTTTTTTGTTAGCACATATTTATAATAAGTAATATTCATACCAATTATTGTTCAGTACTAATAAATGCTTTACTTTTTTTTCTTTTGCAGGTAAATCCATTTCTAAATACCACATAGTAACTGGTTGTTTTATCGGTAAGGTTTGTAGCTTTATTACTTAGTAGGTATTATTAGTTCCTATTACTGAGTAGTCTTGACTTTATTACTGAATTTATTTTTCACCAAGTGTCATTGGGCAGAAATCTGTCTTAAGTATTTCACAGCTTGATTCAAAGGTTATCAAACTTCGTCTTCCAGTATGTAGTTTAATTTCTCCATCTTATTTTCATTTGTAACCGGGTTCAAAGTGAAAAAACTGGCTTCCCCCAGTTATTTCCTTAATTATGTATATTTCTTTGAATATTATTACAACTTTTACTAATAATTTTTTTTTTTAAATCAATTTTTTGTTTTATTTTGTTTTTAAGATCAATTTCGGTTAGGTTTTTAGGTATATGAATTCCAATGTTCTAATTTTTATGCTATAAAAATCTTACAAAATAAATAATTATGTTTGCATTCGAAATTATTTTGTGATTATTTATGCAATTTCATGTTGTTTGAAATAAAGCTTTATTAATATACATATACATGCACACATTCTTTCATATGTATATACACTGGCATTTAGAGATAAATATGCTTTTGTATATATAAATATTTTACATTCGTGCGCTTAATTAAATTCTCAGTGACAGGCTGATCTAGCCTCTTCAATCCTCATGAGATTATCCACATTAATTTCCTTTTGTGTGTGTGTCTGTGAGTAATAATATTTCAATTAAATCAAAAGCAGACGTAATGCAAACAGAGAACTTGAAATGCAGCATTAATTGAGTTGACAGTCATAATTGACTACAGACAATGTCATGTTGTTTACTGCTTTTGAATTATTTACATTGCGTAAGCCATTCGAACATAAATTATTATTTGGACACGGACAAGTATATTATAATGTAATGTATTTTATAAAATAGCAATATATTTATCATACTTGTACACATCTTTGAAACTGATTATAATATGAAAATGTTGAACTGTTACACCTATTTAATATTAAATAAGTAATGAAATTGGTAATCATTTTGGTTAAGGCTACAAATATTGTGTGAATGCCTTGAGCAAAGATTCATTGCATTCAGATAGAAAAAATATGTTCTCTGAAGTTGTATCTTACTAGCAACTTGTCTTTAATGCCTTTGTACATATATTATTTTGCTTGCAAATAAGTCCAATGTCTTCTCTTAAATCAATTATTTTCATAAAATCTATAATTGTAATGAGTACTAATTGAATGTAGTTAGTAGAAAATGATTTTAGAGTTTTTTTTTATTTATTAACTATATTTTTTATAGTCGAGCTCTAAACGACTCCATTAAAATCGCTTTGGTTTTTATATAATAACACACTCCTGAATCTTTTTATATTTAAAAGGTAAAGAACAAAACACATAATATTCTAAACTATATTATTAATATAAAATTTCGGGAATTCGCATCCATTTTAGGTAGGTGGTAGGTAGGTGTACAGTGTATAGAGCGGCTGAACAGTCTATCAAATCGTAACCAAGTGCACCTTATCTGGATATACGGTCGTAAAGGTATACATCATCCAACAAGCTAGAACCCGAACTTTTCAATGCGGTTGGTCCCCTTACCATAAAAGAGCTGCTCCGCAAGGTTGAAGAAGTGCGTAGGGAGGTGTATTGGCAACAACTCCATAGCATTCACCATGCCAATTTGCTAATAGGTGGTTACAACCTCGAAAGGTTTAATTATGCAATCAACCTCCCAAGGGACAAACTCAAAGTACTTGTCGCCTTCTACACTGGCCGTTGCAAGTTCAAGAAGCACTTATAAAACATGGGCCAGCTTCTTTTACGAAATACCGATTCTGCGACATGTAGCCTGAAACTACAGAACACCTCTTAAATGACTGCACAGCTGTCTGTAGGCGGAGGATAAAGACCCTTGGATCCATGTTTCCAAATAGAGATCACAACGCCTCAATAGCACCCAGCAGTTTATTGGAATTTATCAATATGCTGAAGCTAACTGAGTCGTTGTGTGCAATCCTCATTTATTTAGGTAATCTAAGTAGGGATGCAGCTCGCTAAAACAGCGCTAGATATGTTTTTTTTTTCGAAAGGCCTTTATAATCTTGCTCTCTTTATGAAAATGACAGCCATTCAAGGTTTGTTGCCTGAAGAGTTTTAGGTATTCTGTATCGAGTGTGTGGTAGAGCTGAGCATTCACATAAAAAGTGGAAAACATGTTTCCTTATTCTCTTCAAGCTATCAGCTCAGCCACTTTTGCAAGGCAAATTTTGTTGTTTTAATTATTATTTTCATATTGTCTCTTGCATTCATTACATTCTATCTCCACAATATTAAATACCTGCAAACAATTTTGTTCACCACAATTAGTCAATGCAACTGCGTTGTTCTGATTGCAATCACAACCTTTTCAATTTCCACCTCTCTATTTACAGTTATGTCCACATCAAATGAAATACTATTTGGCAAATTAAGGCCGGCTGTATTTACAGCGCGAAAATATATAGTTTTTGTTCATTTTGTTGCTGTTCATTAGTCGTTAACTGACTTAGTGGCTAAAATATGCAAATCGAATTTGTCTGAACACACACATTTGCATTTAATATTCAACAAAATGGCGTCAATAAACGCTTTTATCATGCTTATCGCTAGACAAGCGCCCACAGCAACAACAAGCATGCGCCGGAAAAAATACTTAAAAGCAATTGTGACAATTTCATCCACCACCCCGAAATCAGTCATTTATCAATTAGCTAAAAACACGCCGACTGGCACAATCAAAAGCGACAATTTTACTAACATAATTAAATTAGCCACATGAATGGGTGTGTGTGTGTGTGGATTGTGGCATAGCATAGCATGGCATAGAACCGCACAACAGGTTTTGCCAAACAAATTTGCCTAAAAATGTTGGCCAACAGCCGCGTCGGCACGCTTGAACGCGCTTTAGAAAACTGCAAAAAGGATCTATTTAATAAGTCCGCCTGCTATCATGCCACGGCCGTTTGCGCGTTCGTTCGTCCAACTGGTGGACTGTGTGTCTAACAGCTTGCGGCGACTAACTGGCAGCACACCGTTTGAGCTCTTAATAAATTGCTGAGCCTTACCTTTTGGGGATTTGCATTTGAATAAGTTCGTCATGGCATTTTTATGTATACACTAGGGCGATACTAAAATGTTGTGAACACAGTTTTACAATTTTTTTTTTAACTAAAGTCGTCCAAAAATTAAATGTAATATCATCCGGTTAAGACGCGAAAAATATTTAATTTTTTTTGTTGTTTCTTTAATACAATATATATTTTGTTCACATCATCTATACTATATAATATTATTAGCGATAGAGAGTGTGAGGGTAAAAAGACGCAAGTGAGAGTTCATAGAACTATGTGCCACTGCACTGAAACTCGGCTCATTTACGAATTCAATTATTTGGACCTCAAAAATGGGTGTTCTTCTTCTTTATTGACGTAGATACCGCTTTCGCGGTTATAACCGAGTTTACAACAGCGCTGCTTGGCTTGAGCTTGAGTGTTTTCATCCATTCGGATGACATGTCCTAGCCAGCGTAAACGCTGTCACTTTATTCACAGAACTATTGTATGTCAATATGTAGTCATATGTCTTGTACAACTCATCGTTCCATCGAATTGCCAATGCACAAAGGACCATAAATCTTCCGTAGAACATTTCGCTCGGAAACTCTTACGCTAGAATTCGGTCTTTGTTAATCGAGAGGACTTTACTTCTCAAATGCCTACTCAGTCCGAAGTAGCACCTGTTGGCAAGAATTATTCTGCGGTGGATTTCGAAGCTGGCGTTGTTGCTCGTGTTAATACTGGTTCCAAGATAGGCAAATTATCTACGACTTCGCAGTTATGACTGTCAACAGTGACATGGCAGCCAAGTGGCGAGTGCGACGATTGTTTGTTTGATGACAGAAGATATTTTGTCCTTCACTACCATAGCCATTTGCTTCGCTTGTTAATCCAGTATGGAGAAAGCAGATCTAACGCCGTGATTGTTAAGGTCAATCTATTTATGTCATCGACGTACGCCAGCAGCTGTACACTCTTATAGAAGATTGTACCTACCCTATTCAGATCTGCAGCTCGAATTATTTTCTTCAGAAGTAGATTAAAAAATCACAGCATAAAGTTAAGGGTTTGCTATTATGTTTTCAAAATATTTCGGACAAGTGCCCGCCGTGGCATTATCGCATAAATTCCGCTGAAAGGCAAAATGTTTTTGCGTCTAGTTTCTTGTGAAAATCGCGTTCAGTGACTTTTTAAAGGATTACCCCAATGTACTCACATAGATGTATGAGTATTATGCGACAGCATACGCCTCTGTATTGTACAATAAGTACATACACATGTTCGCAGCCACACGTTGGTTGAGGTGAAAATTTGCATTTTCTCTTTGATGGCGCGAAATTAGCTGACACTACACTTTTCACCTGATTGTCTGCTCTCGCAGCTCGGGAGAGTGAGTTAAAATAGAAGTTATTTTTCGAAAACAAATGGGCGTAGATATGTGTGTGTTATCTAAAAATGCTTTATTACATCTATGTATTGAATGTGTCTATGGCATAAGTGACTACAAATATACACATATACATACACATTAGCATATTTAAAGTCGTGTTTGCACGCCTCCTAACAAACTCGATTTTGGAATTTAATCAACAAAAGGCTGCAATGCCTTTGATGTTTATCCCACTCATAGTCAATACAACGGAAATATTTGCTGAAGAATGATTTTACACACACAAACCGCTATATATGTATGTACATACAGACTGAGTGCATGGCCCAGCTATAAGTTTAATTTCGCAATTGGCCTTTTGCCCCAATGAGCAAGGTATGTATTTATGATTATGCAAATGTACCTACGCTTATGTCAAATTAATCAGAAAATTCCCGTTATTCGCTGAGTGGCTGAATTTGTAATTTGATTATAGAAATGGTTTTTCGATATAAATCATCAATTTTCGATAATTAGCATTATTTATGCGGTAAGGCCTAACTTGAAGACGAAAGAGACTTTCGAATTATGAGTTGCTTTGAGAATATATATTCCAATGATGGATTATAACCGTTTTGAATCCAACTAACAAATTTTCAATTCTTCCCGCCTTCGAATATTCAAAAAAGTCATAATGCTGCTTCACTAAAGGTCATAAGATAGTTAGCGGAAAAATCTAGAATCATTGCACTCTCTAGCGCCAGAAATAAGTCTCACAATTGACTTCAGAGAAGAAAAGTTGTAGTACACCTATATGCGATGCGCAAAGGTCTGAACTCAGGCACAGGATTCTTGAAATTTTAACTTACTTAATAACTGATATTGAGCTAAATGACTTCCATATCTGACGACCTACTTCGCAAGCCAACTTAATAGTTCCATATTTGGGAAGCATGCAGTTAACTTGCTACTTGCTGCTCCATGAGAGGTTTCTTACTAAGGGAGGCTTCCTTTTCATGAGACCTCGGTCGCTTAACCGTAGAATGGAAATCAACCGAGCCCACTAATCCACTTAGGCTAGGCCGCCGCTAACCATCCTTCTAGCCTACTCAAGTGTGCTGGCATCTTGCTCAGATTTCTGAATTGCCACCGTAGCGAGCTATTACCTGTGCTGCCATGCGTCGCTTCGATTTTAACTTCCTTACTTTCGTCGCCTACTTCATACTGAGACTTTTAGCCTCCGAAACCACCATTAACCTAACAGGGGTTCTTCTGTAAGTGCTAACAATTCCACATCGCAACTTAGCCCTACCTACTTATCCAGCCAGCGGGCTTCTGCTTCACTCAGAGCCGATACTCAACTCCCGGAATGTAATAGCTGATTAATGGCCCCAAAGTTATATCTGTTAAAAGACCAAGGAGTTGACCTACGCCTACCACATCTAAATAATGAGGGGAGAAGATCACACTCCGAGGTTTGCCAGAGTTTCAACGGTCAGTTTCGGCATTGATCCACCAGCCATTTCTGCAGAGTATAACTCTCACATACTCAGCTGACGGAATACTAGCACGAGGCTCAACCAAATCCAAAAATGTTAGTCTTGAAATCATAATCCGAGGTCAGCTTCGCTTGGAGTTTTCACAGGCCCTGAAGGCCGCAAGACATTTGGCGTTACCCAGGATTCATTGTGTGGAGGCGACCTACCTTACATTCCAAAATAAAGACTGAACCCATCCAAATGTACACATGAACTGAAAACCAGCATTGAAACTACGTAAGCGCTCACAGCGGGCTAACTTTTGCCAAAAACTGCCAAGTGCTTTGCAGCCAACACAAAACCCACATTGCCGACGGCCTCATGCGAATGGGCGCATCAACCGCAGGCGGCAAAGCCCATTGAGTTGCATGTTTATGTCAATAAGTGTCAATTCTGTCATTTTTCTGCCGGCCTCAAAGCGACGTCAATGCACACACATGCATAATTTTATAGGTAGGAGTCCACATTTATAGGTGGGGCACCCAACGAGCGCGGTTTGAAAGAGGCTCTACCAGAGCAGCATGTTGTTGTAAATGCATAACCGTCAACATTAATGGCAGCGCATTGTCAAAGCTTAGCAGGCTGCAAGTTGTCGCGCTAACTTGACGCGACGTCACAATGGCTGTTGAGAGCTATTGTACGACAACAACAAAAAGCGGTAGTGAAATATCGAAAATAATAGCCATAAAAACGTTGAGAATAGCAAAAATTTTGAAATTGAATTTTCAACATTTCAATATGCCAGCAAACGAGTGACGACATTCCAAAAGCAAAAACAACAAATAAGAGTCAATTATTGCTACGCTGAGAGGTCAGTCGTTGCGCTTTATCCGGGCAATAAAAACTTGAGAGTTGGCGTTGAAAAGTCGCCGCACACGGCATTGCGACTGTCACAAATGGAACTTGCGGCTTGTGGCATCCAGGGACGACAACATGCTGCTGACGAAAGTGGCAAGGCAACCTACGTGTTGCAGATAAGCTGGACGCAACGACAACCTCCATGTGGCAAGTACATATGTACGCATGCATAAACCGTAATAGCAGTGTTGCTTTCTTATGCGTTGTCGCTGCTCCTAACCTTCAAATGGCCCGAAGCTGAAGTCGGACGCCAACTGTGGTTTGCTGCTTAATCAATGAACTGCGAATGTACATTTGCATGCCAACCTACGCAGATATGAATCTCTCTCTATATATATTGTATGTGCACAATATGCCATTTGCGTGTGTGTGTGTGTGTGTGTGAAACGTCAGACTCTCCGTTGTTTTGAGATGTGAGCAAAGTGCATGAATTTGCGTTTTTATTGCCTCCAAATATATACGCTCAATGAAACTCCACGAAAAGCGTTTATTTTGCCATAAAATGCATTGCAAGAAGCGATGTTTTCCTCACTTAATTGCCGCTTTGACTTTCCCACCGTTATTTTGTGGAAATATTTCTTTAATAAAAATTGTCGCTTTCAGCAGCATTAAACTAAGCAGAATATGAGCGGTGTAGAAGAAAAGCATAAGAAATATTATAATAAGAATGCCAGACCCTCCTGAGCGTGTATGTATAAAAAGAAAAGTTGCCACACTTATATTATTTTAAAATGTATTCTAGTTAAAAATGGTAAACAAAATTAAAAATTATAATGCATTTCCTTAATGTGAGTATCAGAGAAAAACTATTTATCTAACGCTATATAAACACTTCTGGAGTTGCCACCTGTTATGTTTAAAAATAAATAATAACTTAAAAATTGCAGTAGAACATTAAACCTTTTAAATATTTAAATTGAGACTTAATTCGAAAAAGGGTTGCCACCTTTTTATAATTTTTAAATATATTGAACCATAAATTATTCACCTTATTGAGAAAAAAATAATATTTAAATGTGTGTGATGTGGCAATAAAAAATTTCAGATTAGATTAGCCTTTAAGTCAAAATAAATTTCAATATGAACAAGCAAAGAAAACTATTTACAATATATTATTAAAAAAGTATAAAATTATGACGTTGCCACCTGAAAACGTTTGTTTAATCCGTTAACTCCGGTTACACCGAGGCTATAATACCATTCACCAAGGAAAATTTTTCCATATAAAGCTCGATTCTGATGGGTCAGTTTGTATGTCAGCTATATGTTACAGTGATTTGATCTAAACAATTTCTTAGGAGATCAAACCATTGCCTTAGACAAGAATTCGTGCCAAATTTCGTGAAGAAACCTCATCAAATAAAAAAGTTTTCTGCACAAGAACTTGGTTAGGCTCATTCAGTTTGTATGACAGCTGCATACACACATATATGCTAAAGTAGTCTTATATAGGCGGTTCCTAAAAATGAGCGAATTTTTGTGGAGACAAAGAAGAGTACGGAGAACAATCCTGACCTACCACAATTCGCACCAAACGATCAATTTGTGGTTTCAATTGCGTTTCCCAAACCACATAAGGGTTTGACTCAGCCCAAAAGCAACAATTTGGTTTGTTGCTGAAGGCATTAAGCCATAAATAAGTCAAATTTGGTTTTTGCGTGGAGAGTTCTTACAGTGGCCAGCGAAGAACGTGAATTTGCATAATAATCTTGGACAATTTCCGTACTGAACGCACGGGCAAAATTTTACACATTTCTCGAAACGTCAGAATCAAAGTTAGTCGAAATCTCTTCATCCCTATTGGTAGGCGCTGTATATCTTAATATTTTTAGCCGAACACTTTGACTTTTTTCAGTATATTTTAAATGATTGTCCTTCTTTGGAAGCAAGTTAAGAAAGTTTTTGAAATAAAAAAATATGCTTAAAACTTTAGTAAGATCATCAAGCAATACATTGCACATACAGATGAGTTCAGAAGGGTATTGTTCAACGTTTGAAAAAGTTGCCATTGTTTACTTAGTAAAGTGCTAAGAACAATAGAGCCTAGAACCTACAACTATTAGCTGTTAATCTGTAGAATAATTAAGAGAAATATTAAAAAGCAGTTGCTACAAATTTATATGAACCGTGAGTTTTTTAATATTACCGACAAAAACTTTACCAGTCCCCAAGCAAACTGCTATTAAAAGCAATTTCAATTTGCCCACCATACAAAAGATTTTTATCGCATAATGTTTTCAGCAAATAAAATTAATTCTTTTCATAATTTGTAATCGGATTTCCCGAACCAACAAAAATTTAATTAAAAACAAAATAAAAACTTCAGAGTTACACATATTTTAAGTCGCAAATAAACTTTTTTATTACCGAAGCTGTTTTATGTTAACCGTATACGTAGAATTAAAAACGGACTGTTATCCTTCCGCTAATAAACGAAAATCATGCGGCAGAAAGCACAAATCAACACAATAAAAGGTCAGCGGAAAGAAATTGTAAAGCAAAAAATAAAAATAAAAATCAAAATTAAAACAAGGGAAGTCACAAAATCACGGCAGTGCTTATATCAACTCCATATGTACAACTCAGTGAGTGGAAAATATTATATTATGCCACCAACAGTGGGTACATAGCTGTTAAAAATAATATTATATGTATATGTATATATTGTAGAATATATATACATATGTTAACTAACGCACGCGCAGGCCCTTGAACGTGTCCAGTAGCCGAGATTGATGGGATTTCCGGCACATGCGGGTGTAACAATAATTTCACCCTCCACACTCCAACGCACTGTTAACAATTGATGCCAAGTCTGCGCTGCCAACGAAGTTTGACCGACGCATTTCTCATATACTTTTTTACCGCGCGGTTTTACTGTTTCAAAACTTTTTTCCTTTATTTCTATTTTTCATTTTCTTTTCTATTTTGCGGTAGCGAAAAATTGCCACCACATGGCGCAACCGCGACCATCAGCCATCACCATCAGCTGTGCGCTGAGTGCTGCTACCCAGCGCGTCTGTCTGTCTGTCTGCCTGTCCGCAAGACCTTTTTGGCGCCCAGGTGTGATTGTGTTGGCGGCGAATTGGCATTTGCTGGTGATTTTTCGGTGACTTTTTTCGCCGACCACCAGCCGCCAGCCGCGAGCCATTCGAAGTGAAATTATTTCTGTGGCTTTAGTCGCACACAAACACACCCACGCTTAGTATCAACAAAAAGTGGAAAGTTTTATTTTAATTAAGAAACTTTTTGCGTGGAAATTGCAGCTGTGGGTAAAGGACTTTGACGTCGTTGGCCATAAGTTGCCATTGCGCACGCATTGAAGCTATTTTGGTTATTATCATTTTTTATTTGCTCGCTATTTTCGTAAACGCAATTTATTTTTCAGTTTTTTTCGTGTAACTTTAATTAAGTCAACATCTTCATGTGTCACTCGCGACACGCGGCCACAGATGGCAGCTAAGCTCTCGTGAGCGCTCACTTGTGGCTCGTACTTGTATATTTTTACGTTGAGTGTTCTACCTAACTCTGCCTTTTGATTTCATGGCTTAGCAAAAACTCTCCAGAGTTAATTGGTTATTTGCTATATTCTTGTTTTTGTTTTACTGACAATATACATATATATTTTTCCATAAATATTATACCTGAGGTTATGTTGTGGTCTGTTCTCTCTGTTTTGAATATTAAATTATATTAAAATTCACGTCGTGATTTCGAATATGCAAGACTGACGGCTGAAATGTGAATAGTATATATTTAATATATTGAATAGTAACAACCAGAAGAATATATTGACTTTCAGTTTCGTCGATTCCGTTCCGGTAATTGTGATATGAAAAATACAACACGCTCTATAAGTCCAGTTGCCGATACTATCGATAAAGTAAAGGAAATCTTTAGCTCAGGTTCGATTAATCTGGTAGGCTAATAAGCCACGCATAAACCAGATGGAGTTCAGTTGCTAGACCGAAGAGCAATAGTAACTTTTTAGCATGAATGCCCTTGACGCGAATTTTAACTGACTCTTCAGCCTCACTATTGACACCTCCTCCAGTGTATTATACCGCGGGGACACCAGATACTTACAGCGTAGTCTTGTCAAGCGGGACAAGTGCATAAGAGATGCTCCATTGTTTCCATCGTGTCCTGCTCTAGACATGTCCTGCTGTCTTCTCAATCGGTCAGCCCCATCCTGCGGGCGTGTGTCGTCACTAGGCACTGACCAGTTAGTATTCCCATCATGTCCTTGCAGTCTCTTCTATCGAGACACCACATACTGCTTATAGTAATTTAATGCGTTGAAATTAGAGTCACGGACTATGGATTCTTTTTTTTTCAATTTTGTTCTTCCTTTCCTTTGTCTTCTTTTAAATCACCCAATGCAATCGCGCTGATATAATAAAAATAAGGCGTTGCCTACATTTAGGCATATACTAGCGAAGACACACACCTAGTATGCTGTTAATAGGAGCAAGTATGTACTATGTAGTTTACATAGAGTATACTTAAATACTTTTAGTTTTTTGGGTTTACACTACAAGATTTAGCTACATAAAAAGAGAAACTCAAAATAGTGGTATAAAAAAAAGTATCTGACAGAAAATTATGAAATATCCTTATTGTGGAATAAAGATCTGCCCGAATACTACTAATCTAAAAAAACTTAGAGCAATTTTTATTCGGTGACAATATTGCTTTAAAATTTAGATTACAAACGAGACAGTTTTTTTTGTTCTATTGTGACATCAAAAAATTTTAAAATCAAGTTATTTAATATGAAATTGTTTCGAAGTTTTCGAATCCTTAATTAGGTTTTACATACTTATTTACTTTAACAAGAGTATTGTAATAAAATGGGCAGCATTGCCTTCTTAACTTGAACCCAGTTGTAATGAGCTGTCAAAGCACCACTCATCACCCCTCATTACTAGCACTACAGAAAAGTTATCTACGAAAATAACTTTTCAAAGCCGCTCGAACGAACGGCAAATATGTTCATTAAAAATTTTCCCACTCTCTCGAGCAGAGCACGCGAACACATAAAGCATTTACTAACAGCAAGAGTCCAGACTGCCCTCCATGCGCGTGTAATAATTTTGAAATATTGTGCTCAAATTGGCAACTGACAAGTAGCAAATAAAAATGACAGATCGACAGCAGCTGCAAATGGAGCGGCGACAGCAACACAATTGCGAGAGTGGCCAACTAAGGCAATGGACACGGCATAGGCTAGGCTAAGCAGTACGGCTAGGGCTCAGCTCTATGAGCGGCATGCATAAATAGATGAATGGCCGTAACGCGGTCGTGACGTTGACTGTGACAGTGACAATGACAGTGACAGTGGCAGTGACAGTAACAACAATACTGGTGGTGGCAGTGGCAAAGTTGGAGGTAGTGGTAATGGTGGCGGTAGTGATGGTAACAGGCGCTATACGAATAGCAATACAAAACGCCAAAGCTCGCACGACAACCTTAGTTAGTATTGACAATAAAAGCAGAAAAGCGGAATATATATATACGTATATGTATGTATATGTACAAACACAGAGAAATAGAAAATTTGATATTGGCGACCCGCGGGACAATTCGATCATGGATGCGTTAAAATGGCGGGCAAAATAACATCAAAGAAGCCAATAACTATAGTAGCAACACAATTTCGCTTCACACAAACATAACTAATAAAGACCTAACAACAACATGCGTAACAAAGGCAACAGCAACATTTTGCCAGCAATATTTAGTCAATTTCAGTGCAACAACACTGGCAATTTGTGATATTGAAAAGTGACATGCAACAATGACAACAGCAGCAGTAGCAATTCTGGTTAGTCAGCAACTAAACAAAATCGTACAGTGACAGCGAAAATTAATGTGAATTCGAAATGAAGCAGATACCTGCCGGCAGAGCAACGGTCCGAGCGTCCACCAGCCGGGCAGCCAAGTGGCAGGCAACCAGCCGCAGTCAACTGCTTTACTATGCAGTCAATCGAACCGATTTGAGCTGGTGAGGAATGTGAAATTGCTTTTGCAATTCACTTTCTGACGAGGCAGCGGAGTGGAAGGCAGGTGTATGTGTATTTACACAAGCGCTGTAAGTAAGCTTTTAGAGCAATGTAGCAGCATTTACATGTGTGTGTATGCGACATGTTGCTGTTAATAGCGCCGCGGTTCTAGGCAAATTATTGCAAATCAATTGATTGCATGTCCACACATACACACATACAGACATGCGTGTGTCTATTGGTGGAACCACGTCGCACTGTCAACTGTCCTGGCACGTAATCACACACACACATACACACGCTAACGCACCATTCACAGCACCGGTCAGTCTATTTGGCTCAGCTGCCTGTCATTGTGCTATGTTGACCTGTCGGTAATACATTTATTGACATTTTCTTGCTTATCGCTGCTGTTGACAAGCATAACTAAGCTTACAAATATATTTACTTTGAACTGATGTCTGTACGTCGGTACATAGCAGCCATTTATTAGTTTAGGTGGAAAGTTCATGTACATATATATTAAAATTTGGAACTCGATTCAGTCAGGAGTTATAATATTTGTTCATCTAACGGTTGGTTTAATTACTAAATATGCTGAAGTCAGCATAGAACGAACTAAAATGACAATTTCGATATCTTGACTACAGACCCAAGGCATTATCAATCAATTGGTCGATTTAGTATGAGGAAAACACTTGAAGAGTGACGTACATATCGCTCATTTGCTGCAAGACCGGCATAAATCAAAAAAAGTGATTTTTGAGTTAATGCTGCAGAATTGTTCGTTATATCATACTTCATGTTGAGTGAAAAATTCATATGAATACCCCTTATATGCTCCGCTTGAGAAGAGGTGTAAGGTTGGAGTCGCCGTGTAAGGTTGTAGTCAGTTGAAAACTTTAAACGCGTTTTCTGGAGAATCGATTTTTTTGACTTATGCCGGTCTTGCAGCAAATGAGCGATATATTAACAAGAAAAACGTTAACATCAGCTCCATCGCAGTGGTATAACTTCATAGGTCTATTCCTTATAGCATTACAATGTATAAAAGGAGGGAAAAGTAACATGTCCTTGTCTATCAGATCGATATGTCAAAAACTGAGGGACTAGTTTACCTATATACAAGCATTATAAATATGAAGATGTATTGCCTACATCTAGGCATATGATAGCGAAGTCACATACCACCTTTTTTGGATAGTGTGAAAAGCTAAAATTAGTTCTAAAATTTGATAGTATCGGTATTTTTTAAAATATTTCTTTATAATTTCGTGAGCTGTTAAGAAATGTACGACACACAAGCTATGGGGTCTAAGCCAAACTAAATGAGATCATATCAAAACAAACCTGCAGAACACTATTCAACTATTTTGATGTACATTAACTTCACCTTACACCAGTTTAGCTCTTCTATACTTCGCTAAATAAATATAGTAGCCGTAGCTGAGAGTGTAGACGAAAACCGTTCAGAGTCGACTCGGTGCCGTCCACAGCAACGCATGGAACGACTTGGCGCATTTTACGTCGAAATCTGAAATTGAAAACGTATAAAATACAGCCTGTGCAAGAACCCAAGCGGTATCGCTTCGTTTTATAGGCTTTTGAAAAGTTTCAAGAAATCCGACGTTTTCGAGCCAAATTTCGTTCAGCAATGAGGGCCATTTCTGCCTCAATGGGTATGTAAACAAGCAAAATTCTCGCGTTTGGGACGAACAGCAACCTGAAGAGATTTGAAAGCTGCCATTTCATGCTGAAGAAACAACGGTTTGGTGTGATTTGTGTGCCGGTGATATCATAAGTCCATATTTCTTCAAAAATTATGCTAATGAAAACGAAACCGTGAATAGCGACCGTTATCGCGCCCTAATAACCGAATATTTGATACTCAAGATCTCGGCAACATTTGCTTTCGAAAAGATGGCACTACCTTCCACACATCACACCAAACAATGGATTTATTGAGAAAAAACTTCGGCAAGCAGATAATTTCACTTTTTAGGCCAGCCAATGACCACCTAGATCGTGTGATATCAGACCGTTAGACTTTTTCCTGTAGAGGTAAGTAAAGTCTAAAGTCTATGCAGACAATGCCGCTTAGATTAAAGCCTTGAAACAAAGCATCTCGCGTGTCATTCGCCAGTTACTAGTCGAAATACTCGAACGAGTCATGGAAAATTGGACTCAGCGGATCGACCACCTGAGACATAGCCGCGGCCAACATTTGAAGAAGATAGTTTTAAAAAAACGCCGAAGAATATTCTTTAGAATGATAATAAAAATTTAATTAAATTTCAAGTTTCTGCTTTTTTTTATTAAGAAACAAGGGAACCTCAAAATGGATCACTCTTTGTATTCATTTCCGTTGATAAATTGTTTGGTTAACTCGAACCTAAACCAACCTTACTTGCTCGAAATTAGTTTCAAAAAAAAAAGAAATTAATTCTCCTTTGATTTGTAATTAATTAATGCAACTCTTCAAGCTAATGATTTCTGTTAAAATATTTCTCTAAAAATTATAAATTCCACTGAATATACAGCGATATTAAAACGATAATTAGTTTTCGTCACATTCACCGAAAAGCGAACAAATTATCATTTTAATTTAGAGACTCCACTCAGACTCACCATTGCCACTGCAATTATTTGCAGTTCTGCACCCACACAGTTGCGCCATGAGTTATGTGCGACGCTTACAGACATATTTACAGCTACAATTTGCAACATTTGAATGCGGTGAGAATTGAATTTGAGCGCACAAACTCTGCTCTCCCCCGCGTTCGGCTGCCCGGCAATATGCCAGACAATATCCGCAAATTAGTAAAAATCCTGTATTATCTACAGCGCACTATGGACGGCTGCAATGACCAGCAGCTGTACTCTCACACACACACAGACGCGTTAGCAACACAGACGCACCAACAATACAGACGCACCAGCAATACAGACACACGCACACACACTCATAATGGAAATCAGACACATTTAATTTCATGCTTTTCATTACAATTAACCATTTCGTGCAGGCAACGGATGCCGCGGCAACGGCGGCGCTTTGGGGGGTTTCGGGTTTCGTCCTTGTGCTAAATGCACGCAGGAATCCACTAACACTTAATTGGATAGAATTGGCAACCGACAAAATGGTGATTAAATTTAATTATTAGCTGTGACGATGTACAAATTCACTCTGCGACTGCAGCCGTTTGGCGCAGCGACGTGGCGGTGGCGTGGTGCGCGCGGTTAGTTGGTTGGTTGGTCCGCGCGTTTGCTTGTATTTAAACTTAATTTTTTGGTTGCCACATATTACAAATGGTCGAGATTTTAATTTAATTACTTTGCACGCCGCAAATCCTTTGCTGCAATTTGGGGCCGGTGCCGCAAGTTAAGTGGTTATGCTGCACAAACTCGTATATAGATATGTATTTATAAGTGTAGTTTTAATTTAATCGCCCCCGAAAGCTGAAAATCGCTTATATTTACATGCATACATGTATATAACTGTGGTTGTACGGAGTAATTGAATTGTTGCACCGAGCGCGCTGAACTTTGTTACCGCATGCTAATGTGGCATGCAATATACAAATTTATGTGGGGCAGTAATTTAGTTAATATACTAAGGATGAAAGTTTAATGACCTTTATATATATACTTCCCGTTAAGAGGTGGCTTGTGTTTATCTAAACACTTACATCAGCTTTAGGGCTTGAATTAGACGTTGATCAGTCCACAAAAATTGTTTATTTTATATTTATGAAAAAGATATATTTCTTATATAGCAGACACAGCTCAGAAAATGAAGTATTTTTGTCGATGTTCCATTAAAAATTTCATTACTTCTTTCAAAATTTGTATGAAACAGACATCTTAGTCGAAAGGGATCTAATCAAGAGACGATTTTTAATTTAATGAAATAAATAAATAAAAAATAAAGATTTACACAATTTCATGTTCTTCATTAATTTGTGATTCATTTTTAAAATTTTGAATTTCCTTGATCCCAGTCCAATCTCCAGTTAAACCTCTGAAAAAAGTTGTTTGGCGCAAAGAAAGACATTCCAGCTTAAAATCATCACAAATCCAAAATGCAAAAAATAAAGATATTAATATAAATAAATACAGGTAGTGATCGAAGGTCTACTCAAAATTTTGATTTGAGAAGGTCGTGTGAAAATTTCTTGTCGATCGGTGCAGTAATATCAAATAAAATATTCTCACTGACTCTTAAAAGTAGTGTTGCTAAGAAAGCCATTTAAAGCTTTGAGAGCCGGTTACACTAAACTAAAAAATTCTTACAAATAATGTTGTATCTTCGAACTATGAAGATGTTATAAATATGAAGAAAACCGATTTGCGAAAATTCTAAAAGGGAAATGAACCCATAAATTACCGTGCCTGCACACTTATATTCCAATCGCCGGACATGCTTTCGTCCCACAATATTCTACAAAGAAGCTGATGCATGATCCTTACCAGATTTCTTCGTCGCCGTATTTGAATTGCTTCACTCTGGTAATTTCTATTCGAACTTCTTAATGGTCGGGTTCACCATCTCCTGATGTTATGCTTTCATTTCCATTCAGCTAGCGGAGGAAGTGTTCAGTCCATAATTTCAGTATGCTCTCCGCTTAGTAACTAGATCACATTTGGCGGTTCTACAAGAGTATGCTCCGATCTTCAAACCTTTTGTTAGTCGAGCATTGCCCCTGTCGGCCAGCTTGTAGGCAGTGTTTTTATCGCCACTACGACAGGGCACTCCACCTCGTGCCAGCTGTTCTTTTGAATTTTATGAAAATCAATTGTTTCGTTTGCAGCTGTTCGTAAGGATCTTAAATGTCCTCCCACCTTTCGCTTATACCGAGTTCCCGATCAGTGCTCTCAGAGAGCAGGAGAGCAGTTCGAGTAGAAAATCATTTGGTTGTCTTTTGTGATTGCAGCTTCTGAACGTTCATTTGTTTGTTGATGTGTATTTTTTGCTGTACATCGGCGGGTGCGTATCTTGGCTGAGACGTGTCTTCCGTCTATCTGGCACAACCTGGGGAAGGATGGTTTGCCATCTCATTTTAGCTCTCCTTCAAACGGATGTTTTTTGGTTACCCACTGAATACTTGATCTAAGACCAGAAGTCGTAAGCTGCTTGGATCAAAAAAATCGTATTAAGTAAATTTAACTAAAGCACCTCTGAAATTATTAAGCAGAAGTGTTAAGAAAACGAAGATTGAAAGATCAAAGAAAACACAATCAATTTATACATATACTGTGCCCAAAAAATAAGGTGACATTGTATTTATTTTGAAAGTTCTTTATTTATTCTTCCAAATCAATTTCATCCCCTTCAAAGTAATCCCCTCCCGATGCAATGCACTTATGCCAACGGATTTTCCAATCTTCGAAACACTGGTTGTAGTCACTTTCCGGGATGGCCTTCAGTTCCGTCTTCGCTGCGGCTTGAATCTCCTCTATCGTATAAAAACGGTGTCCCCGGAGCGGTCTTTTGAGCGTGGTGAACAGCCAGTAGTCGCACGGCGCCAGATCAGGTGAATACGGTGGTTACGGAACGATATGGGCAGTATGGGATGGTGCATTATCGTGGTGTAAAAATCAAGAATTGTCTTTCCACAATTCCGGCCTTTTTAGGCGGATAGTGTTACGCAACGGCGCATAACTTTCAAATAATATTCCTTGTTGACTGTTTGACCGGTTGCAAGGAATTCATAAGGCACAACTCCACGATAATCGAAGAAAACAGTCAACGTGGCCTTGATTTTTGAGCGACTTTGGCGCGATTTTTTTGGTCTCGGCTCTCTTTTGGCACGATATTCGCTCGATTGATCGGTTGTTTCGAGTCGTAAGCATAGATCCAAGTCTCATCGCCAGTTATAATGCATTTCATGACACCCTGGTAGTCGGAAAGCATCGTTTCACACACTTCAACGCGACGCCTTTTTTCCAAAAAATTCAATGTTTTCGGTACCAGTCGAGATTTGACGCGCTTGAGGCCCTAAACATCCTTCAAAATGGTATTGGCTGAGCCTTTCGTTATGCCAACTTCATCAGCAAGGTCTCTAATTGTTAATCGACGGTTTTTCAACACCAAATCTTTGATTTGTTGAACGTGAGCTTCGTCGGTTGAGGTTAATGGTCGCCCTGGACGCTCTTCGTCTTCGACACGTTCACAGCCGGCTTGGAACGCACTATACCACTTGTAAATATTTTTTTAGACATAGCCTCATCACCAAAGGCTTTCTGCACCATCCTCAACGTATCCGCAGCAGAAAATTGATTCCTTAAACAAAATTTAATGCAAATTCTTTGCTCAACAAATTTCGACATCGCAAAAAACGAAAAACTCACTTTTAGCAGCTCACAAAACGACCCTTATCTCAAAAACTAATGAATTATTTGACATGAAATTTGACATAAATGTGACTGACAGTACTACCAACCTATAAAAAAAAATTCTCCAAATCCTTCGACGCGCGCAGTTTAAATTCAAATGTCACCTTATTTTTTGGAGACTTTTCCATTATTTTATCGATCTTTTCGACAATTGCCTTCCATAACGTGAAGTGCTGGACTATACCATTTTCTATCTCTTATATGTCAAATACATTTATATACTATCATTTGTTTAGTAATCTATAAAGTAGACAGAATATGCAATACCTAGTGTGGGTCATCATTTAATGAGTCAAGGTTGATTCCTCCCTTAAGTGCGAGAGTCCTTATTTCGTTCCGTCATAACTCAGTAAGTCCTATAGGCTTATTTTATATACTACGCTTTTAATTACATTTTTTTGGTAATTATATTTTCTGGGCTCATAATTTTGTCTCTACGCATTTGCTACCCTAAACAAACACCCTAAATCCAGCAATTAGTTGCGGTAGAGCACAACATTTACAACAAAGGTTAACCAAAGCATATTTTTCCAGTAATCTTAACTAGAATACACTCATAAAGATGCACATTAACAATAAAACCCAGACTCGGGACCATGGTGGGGGCTGGGACCCCTCTCTACACATATGTGTACTTAACGACAAGCGAGTTCAAAGCGCTTGCACCCAACCACAAAGCGAAAAGTTTTCCACAAAACTTTTTGCAAACATTTGTATTGTGCAAGAAAAAACTTTGAACAACCAGCAGCAACAACAATTAAAGGAAAAGTCAAAGGAAAATTACAATCGCTGCATAAAAACGTATTGAATTAAAAACTTTTGCCAACCACAACACTATGGTATATTCCTCACTTGTATGTGTGTGTGTGTGTGCGTGTGTGTTGATAAAGCAGTGAAAAGGTTAAGCGAACCACTAATAAATTGAGCAGCAACTCACACACACATTATATGTTTATGTTACAGCTCTCCACTCCTCCACAGCTGAGAGTTCAGCGAGTGACGCTCACTTGAGCAGCACACAAAACGGTATAATTACAAAATTATATACTTTTAGAATATATTTTTCAAATGCTATCACAACAACAACAACAACTGGGCGAATTTGCTGTGCAAAAGCCAAGTTGCAACAGCAAAAGTTGTCACTGTCTGCTGTGAGCGGCAAGGCAAGTGGCAAATAAACAGATGCGAAACAAAAGCAACAACTTTCGCAACAAGCGCCCAACAAAGCCTGATATGATGTTCAGGTGGTGTACTCACACACACACACACTAATATATATATATATATTTATATATACAATATACGCAAGTGTTAAAGTAAATGTGCGCAGATTTCATGGAAATAATTCTCAATGCTAAGTACCCAGCAGCCGCAGCTTAACAGCGTGTCAAGGATGTGCATTTCATATGGTTTTTGGTTTTTGCCTTTTTAATGTGGCATCGGTTATTATGTTGTTGTGGTTACCTTTTGTGCATATCTCTTGTTGCTGAGTAAGAGGTTGATTGGGTGCCTGGATGCCTGGATGCCAACCTTAAGGTTTTGGGTTCCTTCTGAGATAAAGTCTAAAGGTGATGTATTTTTTATTTTCAAAAGCATTACTAAACTCTTTCGAAATTCTGATATGAAATTTTAAAATTCACAAGCCACGGAGAGTCAGCTATAGTCTATTTGATTTCACGAAAGATTACGAAGCACATAAAGAAAAGTTATAAGCTAAAAACAAAGGAATAACATGATGGGTTTTTCATATTTCTCTACCAATAGTTTTTGATCATATGACTGGATTAAATTTTGCCATATTGCCCTTATATTTCGTTTTAATTGATTTCTTGATCGCAACTTTTTCCGCGTAGTTTCATCCTCATAATTTCGTTAACGTTTTCGATCGGTTTCGAACCTGACGACCGTGAGGACCATTCTAATGGCGCTATTTCGTTTTCGGCTTTCTCGCTGCTATACAAGCGACACCGATGTTTTGAGTCATTGTCTTCGTGACGAACCCAATCATGGCTTGCTGCACCAAACCAAGTATCTATTGATGGCACTAGTTCACAACGGTATATCGTTGTCATGAAGAGTTTGCTTTCAAATTTTTTGTGAACAAGACTATTTTGCCAAATTTGTGTGTTGTGAAGCATCTTCAAACATGAACTTTTCCTGGATGTTTCAGTGATTGCAGGAGGAACTTACCAATTTTAGTGGACCAAGCACGCTTACTTGTGTTCGTCATCCAAAACGAATATTCGTGTTTGAAGACCACTTGGCTCTAACCGTCATCCACATGTTCAGTTGACCAGTTTTGATGTTTTTTATTTGATTTGCAATTAATAAAGGTTAACAGTTACGGTCCTAAATTGGATATAAAATGTTCTCAAGCGATTTTTAATGTATTTATATATATATTAATATCGGAAACGCTTCAAATAGTTCTGTTCTGAGGTAGCTCTGCAAATGTCGCGAAATTTAGATCAAAAAATTTAGTTCCACACTTGACAAAACGTTTTCGACTTTTTAAAGTACTTCGTAGCACTCAAGTGAGACATATTGCACCCATTGGATGAGAACAAAGAAAGACAGCTTCAATAAAAACCCATTTCTTAAGTATGTCTTTGAGACTAAAGCTTATAATTGACTATTTCTGAATTATGTCGCACAGTTTTTAAAATTCATATTAAAAAATTATTTTTATTTTGTTTTATTATTGTCTTGCAACATGTTGCTACATAGAATAACAGTTTTGTTCATCTAACTATTGTTCACTGCTATGAAGTTAGGTATAGTATCTAGTACCTATATCTAATTGAAATTCAGGCATAATCATACGTGGTTTGACAATTAAGTAATGAGACTGATTTTTTTGCCGCGCTTGTGGTAAACCTGTGATCTTGAAATTCCCTTTCTCTTTTTCCGGCATCCCTCCCGTCTCCATTGATATATATACCACGCTCTAGCTTGCTTGTTTCACCTGCTGCGTCAAGTTAAGTAGACGTGTGTTTGTAGTGCTCGTCACGAAAATGGAAAAACGAAATCAAGAGCAACGCGTCGCGATATAATTTTGCACCAGATTGGGCGAAACAGCTTCGGAAACGTACGCTAAAATTATAAGAGAGTGTGGTGATAGTGCTCTTAGTCGTGCCCAGACTCCCAATGGTTGTCTCCGCGCGCCCCCGCCCGAAAAAAGCTCGCATGAGCTAGTTGAAGGTGAAAACGATGATTATTGCCTTTTTTGATAGCCGTGGAATCGTCCACAAGGAATACGTTCCACCGGGGAAAACTGTGAATCAAATCTAGTATTGCCAAGTACTCGAAAGATTGCGAAAAGGAGTCAACAGGGTGCGCCCAGACATCGCTCGTAACTGGATCCTTCATCACGACAACGCGCCGTGCCACACCGCCCCCAGCGTGTCCCAGTATTTGGCCTCTAAAGGGATCGTAGTGTTGCAACAGCCGCCTTATTCGCCCGACATGTCACCCTGTGACTTTTTTTGTTTCCTAAAACAAAATCGGTGGTCGAAGGAATCCATTTTGAGTCGATTACGGACATCCAGGCGGCCGTGACGAGGGTACTCGCGGACATCCCAGTCGAAGCGTTTCAGAAATGTTAAGAAGCGTGGAAAACGCGCTGGAATCGCTGTATAGCTGCCCAAGAGGACTACTTTGAAGGGGATGGTAGAGTTGTAGAATAAGTTGCGAAAATATACGGTTTTTATAGAATCAGTCTCATTACTTAATTGTCATACCTCGTATGTCTGTGTGCGAAAATCGGATTGAATTGTGTCAATTCTTCCCTTAGCTCTCATATACCTAATACAACATTTTCGAGCATTCGAGTGATTTTATACCGCATATATCGGCCAATATGTAAGTTATCTCAATTAAAATGTGAGAGCATGTTTTCAGGCAACAATGAATATTTGTGCCTAAAATGGATAAAATTGGGCGAAAATTTGACCTATGCCCCATATAACAAACATATAACATCCGGGTGACTTTACTACATTTGATTGGTATTGATATGAAAGGTACCTTAATGAATCTGAGGGAATATTTTGTTAGAAATTTCTGTCGAATAAACTATATATATATATATAACTTTTATATAAACTTTGAACCTCTATAACGCGAACTCTTGAATTGGCAAAATAAGTCAAAGTTCATACAAATTTGTTCCACAACATGACGTTTTTTTGTAGATTATGGTAATTTGAGTTAGGGAAGTTCATATGTATATATAATAGCTTGTATTTCGATCTTCTTAAGATACTTCCCTGGCTTTGATGCTTGCAAATTTGCAAATCTATAGAATGTTCGGTTGCACCCGAACTTAACCCTTGCTTACTTGTTTCTATATAAATTTTTAAATAATTTTTAAGGTTTGCAAGCACAGCCTAGTTAAATGTATTCTTTGTCCCGTATTACGGCTAATAAATAGCTCCTTTCATCAAATTTCTGACTAAGCAGACTTCAGGAGTAATATATACTATAGAAGTACTTAGATAGACTCTACCCAGAAATTTACCAAAAACTGGTTTATACACACACACACACATTCACCGACTGCCGCTGTTATTGTGCGATAATTCAAGTATGTTTGCCCAGCTATCTAACCCTTTAGTGCGCTGCAGCCACAGCAAATGCACAAGCTTAACGAGTATGCAAATGCCGAAGAAAGCAACATTTTCAAATGTATTTATTTTTTGCAGAAATGTAAACATATTATGGATATATGACCTGCGATACGTAAACACAGGCGAATGTGCAAATTTGAAGGGTTAGAAATCAGAAAAGTCGAGTTGGCGCGCACAAAGATGATATGTTGATGAGAGACAGCGCGCAAACAACAGCATCAACAACCAAATACACATACAAACACAGCTTCGCACATGTAGTCACACAAGCTGGCATTAACGGTTATTCGCTCGTGCACGCTGCTGGCGGCAGCGTTTCTGCCCAGACATGTGTGTACATAAATTTTTTGATAAATATGCATTTGCCGCGTGCAACACAGATTTTCGCCAACCACAATTAGAAAGTTGTAAAATTTATATACTCGTCGTTACCGTTTTTTGATTTTTGTTTGCATACTTTTCGGCGTGCACACTCATACTGCGCTACAGTTTTTTTTGCAAAGCTCCACGTTTGCCTTTCCGCTGCACAGTTGCATGATTTGCAAATCGGTGTGCTCTTCGTTGTTGCTTATACTGCTGTTTTGTTGAATGTGTGAGTGTTTGTGTATGTGTGTGCGTACGCATGTACCCTGTCAAGTGGCAGTAACTTTAGCAAACGATTATACTTTGTTTGCAAAACTTTTTATTATCCACCCACAGCACATCTCCACCCCCATTGCTACTCCACCGCTTGCACCAGGTGGCTACCTGATGCACACCACCCACTTTTGGCAAACTTTTATTTTATTGCCAACTCATACGACGCCATTGCTAGGCTTTTAAGGGTTAAATCGCTGTAGCAATTACATGCATGTAGTTTGCTTAGCGCTTTATTTGTGGCAAGTTTTGCTTTCTAAAAACATTTTATTGTTTCGCCTCACTTGTGCTCGTGCAAACTGCGCTGCAGAGCGGGTTTAGGCTTGTCTGATGCGCTTGAAGTGGCTGCTTGCTTATCAGTTGAATTGTGTTTGCTTTCGCTTTTTCACTTTTTTGTTTATACTGTTTAACGTTGTTTTAAATTGTATAAAATTGGCGATTTTTTGTTGTTGTAAATTCTATAAAATTGTGTATTTTTTACTCGTTGTACCCTTCCAAATACATACATATGTATATAGACTTTTTTAGCAAATCTAATTTTTCCATTGTCAAGTCGCCCTTAATGTCCGGCAGCCTTGTCCACTGTGTCCAACCAGCAATACTTACTGGCATAAATTTAAGGCATACGCACACACTGTTGGCTTTAGTTGGCTGTCCGACGCATCTTGTGTGTCTTTATCGTTCGTCGAACGGGGCGTATACGCAACCTCGTCGCTCTGCCTGCGTATCTTATGGCTTGCAGCTGGTTTTTTGTGTAGATATTTGAGAAATTACCGTCTGTTGCCATCACTCATGCAGCATTTGGTGCGCCAAGTCAGACGTCTTCCTTTTCCACAGCTCCAATTGCCTCAACTCTTAGCTTCTTTTCCGTCAGCGCTCATTCCTTGAACTCCTTTTCCTTAACTTTTTTGCCTTAGCTCTCTTTCCTTCAACTCCTTATCCTTTTCTCCTTTTCTTTTTTTGTTCGCTCAGCTCCTTTTCCCCCCAACTGCTGTGTCTCGCTCACTCTCTCTATCTCTCTCTCTGCCTTTGCTCTGCGCCATTTGCAATCCATTGTTTTCTTAGCTTGCTTCCTCCTCTTCGCTTCTCGCGCGGCGCAAATATATTTGCCTTTGATTGCGAACGCTGATATTCAACATCTTGATTTTTATGCTTTTTCTATATTTGTGCCACACACTTTGTGATTTGTTCTTATTGTTTTCGTTTTTGTTGTTGGCGCAGCCGTTGTTATCTGTCATTGTCAAGCAGTTATTGTCAAGTGTTTTTACGCTGGTTTTTTGCGTCTCGTTGGCTATGAAATATTTGTTTGCTTCCATTGTTGCCCGCTCCCCAAAATTGTCTCTTCATTTTCGATTTCTCATATTGTTCTTTTCATTTTCTTTCATTTTTATTTTTTTTAATTTTGACGCTGCATACTTTTCTCTGTGTGGTGTGCAGTGTTTTTTCGTCTTGTTTTCTTTGGTTTCATGCCTCACGCGTTTGCTGGCATTGTCATTCGACCTGACCTTTGCCGTTCGCTTTGTATCCTTGAGACGCCCCAGACGTCTGTTCTGGTGTTGTTGCCCCTCTTATGTATATATGTGCTTATTTGTGTGTGTGTGTGTCAATGCTTCTTCTTTTTCCTCTATATTCACATCCATTGTCTTGCTCTTGCTCTTTTTCATTTTTTGTGTGTTGTTGTTTTTTTGTTAATATTATATTTTCTTGTCTTTATTCCTGTCGCTTCGCATCTGAAGTGGTTGTCTTTGACAAATTACATTTCATGCATTATGCATAAATACACTTTGCTGCTGATTTGATTTGGTTGCTTTCTTTAAATTACAGTTATTATTATCATTCGGTATTTGGTGTCAAAAATAAGCAAACTTGCAGCACCGGTATATTTTATTTATGTTGCATTTAAATGATGAATAATTAAAGTCGTATTTCAACAAGGACGTTCGCCATGGACAGGAACAGGTAGTAACCACTTGGCTCTATGACCGGGCTATAAAACTTCCCATCCGAGTTCCCGTAGTTTCTGTCGAGTCATTAACGAAGTGTGTGGCCTGGCGTTGTGCTGGTAGAACACTACACCCTTCCTGTTGACCAATTCTGGACGCTTCTAGTCGATTGCCTGCTTCCAGTGGTCCAGTTGTGTGCAGTAGATGGTAGAATTAAGCGTCTATCCATATTGAAGCAGCTCATAGTGGATGATTCCCTTCCAATCGCACCAAACACACAGCAAAACCTTCCTGTCCATCAATTGGGGCTTGGCCACTGTTTGGGACGATTCACCGGCCTTCGACCATGACCGTTTTCACTTGATATTGTCGTATGTGTTCCATCGTCGCCAGCCACCATCCGCTTCAAAAATGGGTCGAGTTCGTTCGGTTTCAACAGCATATCGCAGACGTTGATTCGGTCCAGAAGTTTTTTTTGCATCAAATCATGCGGCACCCAAACATCAAGCTTTTTTGTGTATCCAGCCTTCCGCAGATGGCTTAAAATGGTTTGGTGACTAACTCTAATCTTCTGGGCGATGTCATGAGATTCCACATGTCGGTCTAACTCGTTGTTTTCCATGATTTGATCGGTATTCGTTGGCACGCAGATAAAAATATGAAAAATTGGCTCACTAAAGAAATTATTGACTTCAGCGTCAATTCCATTGAAAATTTGTGAAACTGCTGAAGAAATTTGGACGTGGATAGAGGAGGCAGAAATTAGTGGGGATTACAAAGTAATATTTCTAATAAATTTTCTTAATTTCTCCAGAAGCGGGCTACGGTGCTATTTCTATGCCCAGACAAAAATACGCAATTGGAAACTGAATATTTTTATTATATGAACTATTGAAAAAAACTTTTTAATTTCTTGTACATAACTTACTTATTCTCGAATTTATGCTAGCTTAATGAACATAATTATGAGTTATTATCATTTTGCTTTATGCATATACCTATGTTGTGTGTATATTAACTAACTTTTTAATATTTCTTGTACTTTCAGGTAAATACAAATATCAAAAAGCTTCCAATATTTCCGTAAGTTCTTATTTTAGATGTTTATCTATGAATATATGACTTCCCACTTAATTTTTATAAGCTTAAAAGCTATTTAAAGAATTTTAATCCATTTTCAAAGCACATGCTCTAAATAATTTATATAAAGTTGGATGAAAAAAGCGATGTTTTTTTTTGTTGGTGCTCTGAAGAATTTGTTAATAGACCTCTAAAAACAGCTTTCCAAGTATGAGTCCTTAATTACAACGAAAAGGTTCTCCACCTAACGGTTTTTTTTTTCTTATTATTGATAGAAAAATTTGTATCTCGCTTCCAACTACTTGAAAAAACAGTATTTATATGTATGTATATTTTTTAATCTTGCTTCATATTCCGTACGCACAAACTGTTGATGCTCACTGTTGACTATAAACTCAAAAATTTTTACGATTTGTTGTTTTAGTCGCCGGTTTATTTGATTTGCAAACATTTTTAACTAACTGCTGAAAGCGTCCGCCATCAAATCTCGTGTTGCCCACAGCAAGACAGCGAAACAAAAAAATAATAATAAAAAACACAAATACCCAAATCATACGTCCAGCCATAATTCAGTGGCCCCATTCAAAATATGCAATGGAAACGTAAGCATTTAATCTTTTACTGACCCAAACAGGCCATAAACCTAACTCAGAGTAACTAAACCCGCGCCTTGCCCGTCCCCCGTTGTCGACAGCAGCTGTAATAAGCAAATTACATTTTCAGAAATGTACTTGACTCGACCCTTCTATTTCAATTTTGTATGCTTTTATTGCGTTTTAACCTCCTCCACACACAAATTTTACAGACAAGGATGTATTTAGTGAGATACGCGTATCCCTTTTAATTTTTTGATAGCCTCATTTAAATGCCGTTTGAAGGCCAACATCATTAAATGAGTTTTTAGCACAGCCATTGCAAAGCAGAAGTCACGTAATGAAAGGAGATGGCGGGGAGTGGGGGCAGGAAATTCATTCATTTAACTCATAACGCCTCAGAAATAATTCAAAATATCGCACACAAAAATCACATTTACTTATTTAAATACTTAGCGCTTACTTAATGAGCGGAGATGTGCCAACTGGTACGGGTTAAAACGATGCTGTTTGTCTATAAACAGGCTTATGTGAGAGTAGAATGAGAGAGCTGTGCACAAAGGTTGCGAAAATTAATTTTATAAAATATATATGCTCGAAAAGTGGCCGTTTTCTCTCTCATAAAAAGGGTTAGGTTGGTTTTTGTATGGGCGCGCCTAAGCCGTTGGGCACTTGAATGAATGAATGCCCACTTGGCTAAATTTGTTTTACTTGTGTATTTATATTTCCTTTTGTGTTCTTGTTGCCTGAAGTACACCTTACACTTAACGGTTTAGGCAGCCGTAAGCGAATCTAGACGCGCAGAAGAAAAAGTTGGCGATTGAAAGCACTCAACTGGTTACTTTTGATTCATTATTTACCTTTGTGTCTTAAGAGTTAAGCATGATATTGTGTTATTGTAAACAGATAAATAGATTTATTATACTGGTATAAGTATGCAGGTAGAAACCACCGTTAATTTGATTTGAGGCGTAGGACATTAATAATAAATGATGACGGTCGCCGCTTCGGAGAAGTAAAGAAAAAAGAATTTCGTCTCTTATATAAAGGGTTGAGGAACATAGATGAAATTAGGGATATCTCAGCACTTTTATAAAAAAATATAAAAATATTAAGTATTAAGTATTAAAATATAACTCTGATTACCATATGTTGTGGGTATGTGTGGACAGGTTCTGTGAACTCTTCGACAAAGCTGGCTCAATAGTTCTAGATTTCAAAATGGTATATAATTAGCAGTTGTAAGTAAGGTGTTCTGTTACCCCGCCTGTGCACCATGTTGAAAAAGAATAAAAACCAAAGACAAATGCCTAATAATTGACGAACAGCCCAAGGTTTGGTTAGATTATTCCTTAGCAGTCTGTAATTTCTGATGTTTTCGTTATTTTCCTCTAGCAATTTTTTATTCTCTTCGAGAGGGATATTCGAAGTCGTGTTTTCGAATGATAACTTGGTAACCGTTTTGTATTGTCACGAGTGGGTTTCAAGTTCTCTGATACTATCTTGGTAACTGTACTCATACATAGCCTTAAAAGTGATGTTCGAAGGTTGATATTCCTTAGCAATTTGTAATTTCTGATGTTTTCCTTATTTTCCGCTAGCAATTTTTTATTCTCTTCGAGTGGGATATTCGAAGTCGTGTTTTCGAATGATAACTTGGTAACCGTTGTGTATTGTCCTGGAATGGGTTTCAAGTTCTCTGATACTATCTTGGTAACCGTACTCATACATAGCCTTAAAAGTGAAGTTCAAAATTTGATATTTTTTAGAATTTGGTTTTATTTTTCACCATTTTCTGCATCAAGACTGACCTGCCATATATAGGAACATAATATTTCAACTCTTTGAAAGCCATTCGCTTCGGTGAGTTATTTTCAACGATAACAGAGGAATAGGCATGAGAGAAAGTCGCCAAAGCACTATTGCTCTGTTCAGCATTAGCTAAAACCCGCCTTAACTATCTAGGAGCTCCGCAGTTCAAGGGACTAGATGAAGTATGTAAATTAGATATCAAGTCGCTCTTAAACTTCGCAAAAAGCTTTGAAGTCCTGTTTGGCGAATACTTCAACTCAAATTCAGCTGAACCTCAACCAAAGTGCGTTTCTGGCAATTATCGTTATATCGACACATATAAGATATTCCTACGATATCTTAAGAGTTTCAGCTATCTCGACTTAATGAGTATGAGTATTTTAAATAAATTTTAAACTGTTTTGATATTTTCGTCCGATGCTTCTTTTGAGTTAAACAAATTTCATGATACTACTGTAAGATATACAATAATTTTTCTTATTATTTGCTTCGCCTGGGGCAGAGGCCCGATAAGACTAGTTAGACCACTACTTTCAGTTCTAGTCTGCTTTTAACCAAACATAAAAATTAAAAATTATTTCGGATTTTCTGTTGTAAAGGAAAAGTGAATTTGATTCATCTCGCCACTCCCTTCACAAAACTCCCTACTTCAAGGACAGAGATTCAAAGATTATCATTTGGATTTGATAAATCGATGAAATTAAACGAAATTAAAAGCTTTCGATAAGAATTAGAGTTCTCAATCAGTCATTTGTCCCATATATGTATGTATGTATCACCAGTCCTACGAGGAAGAGACTGGTTTCAGGTAGCAAACTTCTCCCTCTGTCTATGAGTGAAATCGAGTTTAGAGCACTTAAAGCAGATTTGTTTCAATAATATCCACCCCTCCTCCCTCAAATCGCTGCCAGAAGTCAATGAATGCCTGCAACAGACGTTGCTGGTAACAAATTTTTATCAAATGAAATAATCTCATGGCAACACGCGTAAGCCAAACGAGTAAAAGACGCACAAATAGCTTTGTGAAAAGCAAAAACAAAGAAGCTAGCAGAAAGCACAGCAAAACACCGGTCGAAATGGCAACACAGCATGAGCTTGCGCCAAAGATAAAAACGGACTTTGGGACAAACAGAGCGACAGACAGTTAGTGAGAAACGCAAACAAATAGATAGACACGAAATTAGTTAGAATACAAAACAGACAAGCCGGGCAGCTGGACTGGACAAATATATAAATATATGCATATGTACGTGCGTACGTATGGATGTGTGCGTGCATAAATGACTGAAAGAGTTTACGCTGTGCTGATTTGAATGCCAACACGCGCGGCAGCAGACGGCAATCAAAGCGTCACAAGCACAACGCGTTTCCTCTTGCCACGCTTTCTGCATGCTCAATATGTGGCACGTGAAAAGTGGCTGCACTTCGCCGGGCACGCCAGGAAGTCAGTAGCAATGGCAGTAGTCAGTGGCAACTAAATGTGATTATTATTTTAAATCACTCGTTGCCGTTGCGGCCATGCCATGGCGCTGGCGGGGTCGCTGCTGTATGTTGCCACAACAAACAGCAAGTCTGTGTAATTGAAGCTATTATGTAACTTAAGCTCTGCAGGTGCCAAAGTGGCTTTTCATATTTATTTTCTGCTTCTCTATTTTGTTTAGGTTTTTTCACTTGCGTTTATACTATTCAAAGCCACTTGTATTTCGCCAACGGCATGAGCTCTTAAATGCGCTCTAATGCCTTGACAACCGTCGCCGTTAGCCAACCGCAAAAGTACTGACACTCTGCTGTCAGCTGTCCGCTGCCATGCCGCTGCCTTCTTTGCATACACAAATAGGTTTAAATTATTAGACAAACTAAAGTATTTGAGCCCTGGAAGGCATTTCATTTCATTTTCATAGCAGAATATTGCGTTTGCGTTTTTTATGGAAATTGAGTTAATATTAAACTAGAAGAATTGAAATATATTGTAAATTATGCTAAACTGTTTGAGCCTAAAGCTATGCCAAGCCTCTAAGTGGCTTTTAAATAAAATTACAATTTTTTATAAAGGGTGATCCATTTCAAGATTCCCTACATTTTTAAAGAAAAAAACACAAAAACTTCAAATTTAATGAGTAGGGAGTGTTTATTATCATTCGAAGGAACTTTCTTCGGCATTTATTTTTTTTTAATTATTTATTTCAAGTGTTCGTTCAAGCATTTCGACTGGTAACTGGCGAATGACACGCGTGAGGTTTTGCTCCCAGGTATGAAAAGCAGCGGAATTGTCCGCATAGACTTTAGACTTTACACATCCTCACAGGAAAAAGTCTAACGGTGTGATATCACACAATCTTGGTGGCCAATCGACCGGCCCAAAACGTGAAACTATCTGCTCACCCAAGTGCTCTTTCAATAAATCCATTGATTGATGCGATGTGTGCGTAATGGCGCCGTCTTGTTAAAATCAAACCTCGCCGAAATCACGAGCTTTACTTGCAGGCATCAGATAGTCGGTTATCAAACCGTTATAGTGGTCGCCATTAACGGTTACGTTCTCAACGCCATCATTTTGGAAGAAATATGGACCGATGATTGCACCGACCCGCGAACCACACCAAACCGTTGTTTTTTATGATTGAAATGGAGGCTCATGAATCTCAAGTGAGGAACGTGGACTTTTCAAGAGTTCATGGAACGAAGCGATGTCACTTAGCAAGGTCAAGCGTCTTCAGTTTTTGCACAAGCTGTACGCTTTCAATTTAAGATCTCGTCGGAAAATCTGCCAACTGATCCCATACGCCAATCTGATTTGCTGGGAACGGCGCGAAACACATTCCTTACAAAATTTTCGTAATAAATTTTAACGAATTGTAAAGGTTGTTCAGGAGTAAGTATTTCCATGCCGAACATATACTCAACAAAAATAACATGACAGCTTAACATAACTCACGAGTGATCTGTCAAAAAACGGCTATTGAAAAAAGTACCTCTACATGGATTACCCGTAATTTAATTCAACAAAATATTTACCTATCGGTTTGTGGTCTTATCAAAAATCAAACCAAAAAAAAGGTCAAAATTTAGGGTAAAATTTAACGTAAAAAAGAAACGCTTTCATTTTGTATATTTTTGATGTTTTTTTACTGTGATTTTAGGTCATTTTACGGGGAATATTTTCTACTTTAACAAAAACTTTATTTTCATATATATTTCATCTACAGAGAGGGCCGGAATCAATGCGGCGTGAAGGCCCTTTTTTCAGCGCCACCAGAGTTTCGTGTAAGAAGAAATATTTAATTTTTTTTCAAAATTTCGCAATGTGTTTTTGAAACATACCATGTGTAAATATACATACATACATTAACATTCCAGGTTACATGATACTGGAATTTTATTTCTAATGCGTCAGCTCCCTCGGGGGCCGCGTACCTAATCGCTTAGTCGTCATATTTCCGCGTGTTAATGCGCAATGACAACGCGTAAATGGAGCCTCAGCTGCATTTAATAATCGGCCTAGACAAATGGCAGTAAATAATAATGGGTAAATGGTGGCAGTCTGCAGAAACAACGCAGAAAGTGAATATGAGCAACGCATAACAAACTAAGCCTAAGCTACTTACTCAACGCTTCTTTTAAAACCCAACGCTAGGCATGCCACAACTGAACTGATTACAACGTGATGACTTTTGCAGACGAAAAGGCAAACTTGCGTACGCTAATAGCACAACAACAACAACATAGTAATGAAAATAATCACTTCCACCCTTATAAGAGAAGGCTCAGACTCGTTAGACCACCGCAAATTGTTAATACGCATTGCCAGTGCGCGTTGAAAAGCTTCTATCTGCTAAACAATATTGTTCCATGGCAGAACACGAGACACATACATCCACACCTTATAACACATGCCCACATATTTGGCCTCAGGTAATGGACACATAATGGCAGGCGGCAAGCATGTTGACAGTATGTCAGGCGATTAACAAATTCATTTTACGCACAGCCAACATACATACATACAGACATTAGGTTGAGGCTATTATTGGTTAGAAACACCGTTAACTGCCACATAAATAGTATTGCCACTTTGCTACGCCGTGCTGTAAGTAATAATAGAAACCGATTGAGGAGGCAGACAGAAAATCGACCGTTATGCTGAGGGGACATTTCGAACTGGACGTGCAAATCGACTTGTGGTGATTACACGACCTCAGGGCATAATAACTGTGTGACAAGCATTTGTAGAGAGTGGTGGACGAACATTTGTAAGTGCCTATAAAATACAAGTTTAGCCTCGCATGTGCAGGTATTTTGTAACAACTCATGCGATGAGTTGGTTTATGGGTCTTACGGCTTCGTTGGACCGCTAAACTAATAATGTGATGTTGATAACAGTCGGTCGAAAATTACGACCGAATTTTTTTGCACTTAATGGCCTTATATGAGTAAATTGCAGAGAACTGTTGATACAGCTGTTTCACCAACTCAAAGTTTGTGAAGGAAGAAGAAGAAGAAATTTATTTTTGGAAAAGAAATACATGGAAACATTTCAGCAGAGAATTTGCTTGAATATACTTAGTCCTAAATCGTTGAATACCACTTTTTCATCTTAGAACAATACAGTATTTAAGGATACTGTTCCAAAGACTGCATGAGAACTGATACTATAGTTCATAATAATGTGTCAATGAGTTAAAGACCTGAAATGCTATCCCAATAGGTACAATATTTCTAGGGACCTGTTGAAATACAAAATCTTGCATTAGCATAGAAGATGTTTTATATATATTATGTTTCTACAGTAGGCGTTGGATGGTATTCCTGATAAAATACCTGCCAGTTAGACAGTGACCTGTTAGGTCTTCCACTAGAGTTCTTATATTATTTATTTTAAATTTTAGTAGTCGTAAGCATGTGCGGCGAATATTCCATCCATGAAACGTTTCCCAGCTTGTTGAGCAAGTTAGAGACCCAGCTATATTATAACATGTTTCTCCATTAATTGTCTACATGTAGCCATAGACATATTAATGCCCTCTTTTATGGAGTTTCATGGTGGTGTCTGCTCTGGCTAGTTCATCTGCTTCACATTTACCAGGAATATCACTATATCCTGGAACCCATTATAGGATTATCGTGATATAGGATGTTGGATGCCCAAAGATACCAAGGCATATTTTCAGTTTCTATGATGAAACTCTTAGAGACTTTACTGGTTTCAAAGCCGCTTGGCTATCTGTTTGCAAATAGATCCATTGTTGTGCGCACACTCTTTCTGTGAACAAAAACACTCTCTTATTGCTGAGATCGCTGTGGAAACGGTTCTGGTATCTAATTTAGCTGAAAAGATACCACACCCACTCGATTATCTCGAACTTATACGTATAGATCCCTAACTTCGTTTACCTGTCCATTTCACCCCTCTTCATCTCTTCTCTGGGTGGGAACACACTAGCACTGAATTTAAGTTCACTTCTATATGATTTCGTAAATCTTGGGTATTGGGCAGGAATGGCTACTTTAGAATTCCCCTTATTACAGACAATTAATAGCTAGTATTCCCTTGGTTGGCTTAATTTGATCTCAGCTTTGTCCCGCGTACAACGAGTCGCCGCATGAGGCGAACCACCTCTTTGCATGTCCAATCAACCATATATGTCCGACCGTCGGAAAAGCACATTTTCTGGGCCTATCGTTGAATGACATGACTTCGGTGACAACTTACCTGAACCTTACCATCTTAATGGGGACTAGATAACTGTTAACAACAACAACAACAACAACAACAACAACAACAAAGTTTTAGCCCCTGTTTGAGCCTTGGACCTCACTTCAACAAAGTAATTCTGGTCGATGACCTCGATGACTATTTGTCTGAACCTTACCATCCTTACGGGGACTAGATAACCGTTAACAACAACAACGAAGTGTTAGCCACTGTTTAGGCCTTCGCTCCTGCTTCAAAACAGTCACTTTAGCCGATTGAAAACCGGAAAGTTCTTAGTTTTTTCGCATAGAACTTCTTTTCCAGTCCCCAGTAGATGTCTTCTTATACACAGTTTTGATGCCTTTTTCCATTAATCGTTGAAACGGTGTCGGTGAACACTTTCTTGAATTTCAGAAAATTAAAAAAAGATTTGTCATTTTTGTGAGAAACTTTTCTTGTAAATTTTTAACTGGAAATTCAATGCACCGCTCGAATGTGTGTCGATGGGTGCAAAGATACAACAATTTTTATTTATTTTGTTAAAAGTATTTTTATAATTATTTTTATCGTAGTCAACGAAATAAAACTTATATGTTGATTATTTCACAATTTTTATGAAGTTTGGTAAAAATACCCGGAAAAATTGTCAAATTCACTCGACCACGCCTTAACAAAACTCATAAGTAATCATACAACAACAACAAAACAACATACATCAAGCAACAAACAATATTGCCAATTTCGAATGTTTTTCGCTTTCATTTGCCAACCACACTGTTGTTGTAATCCATTATAAGGACCATTGTAAGTTTTCTGCCACTGACATTTGTATTATTGCCGCTCTACTTTCCCCTGTCACTGCGAAGGCCATGCGTTGGACTGGTACGAATGAGCGACGTGTAGTTCACCATTGTTGTTATTGTTGATTACGTTGATGACCCTCATAGTTGATGTGCTCAAACCAACTACAGCACATGCATATGTATCTCCGTTAAACACATTTCATATGTAAGTGTGCAAAAGCATATCTGCAATACAAACAGATGATGACTAGGAAAAATTGTGGCATTACCTTAGCATTACAGCCACACCAATATAATATGAAGCTATTCAAGACAAATACAACTATTAATGTGGCGTTTTATTGCACGTGTACGCACAATAGAATTTTAGTGCATTGAGAGCAAGCGAGTCCTTTGAGTACCCGAAGAGACCAGCACGAGCCGCATCAGATAAAGAAAAAAACAAAAACTATGCGAGGCACATGCTATAGTTGGGTGTCGGCCGGGGGTCCAGCAGTACGCCGCTTGAGGATATTGTCCACTAAGCTCAATGGACATTAAAACGTGCCACTACTTCTCTATATGTATGTGTGTTAGTGTCGCACTTTTACTATTGCTACATGCAGCTCACGCATACCCTAACACTTACCTCTACTAGTGGGGACGGCAATAAAATCTTTTATTTCATTAGCTTTGTAGAATAATTCCTTGTCAGCGCACACATTTATGTCTCTTTATATCGCTTTCCGGACATTTGCTTATGCTCGCTCACGCATGCCAGCATGCCCAAGTGCCGCGCCAGTGTTTTTGTGCGGATATTGCTGGTTAAGTTTCCTATGAGTGCCGCTATTCATGCGATTATTTGAATGTCCGTTTTGTGGCGGACCAACGACACGTTGAATCAATATTGAATTGCCAATTCTGTTAAGCGTTTTGCATTGTTGGCTTTTTCTTTTCTTCTTCGTTTTTCACATCGAAATAGATATGGCGGCTAACTATTGAGATAGTACTTGCCTTTAGTAGTTGTGATTATGTTAAATTTTATTGTTATCTCGATTGGCTATTCAGAAGTAGCAAAGCGTATCCATATATCTATATTATTTTGAAAGTGTGAAGTGGTAAGTGATATTTGAGATATGTTCGAAGAACAAAAAAGCATTAACTTCGAAGACACCAAACCTATAATATCAATATGATAAGAGATTATAGCGTTAGCTTGGATAAAAATCTACTGTAAATTTCATGAAGATTACCTTCTCAAATAGTAGACTTTTCATACAAGAGCAAGGCTGTGATTTCACTCTAAGTTGACTACTCCAGGTTTGTGTACATATGTACAAAATATATTATAATATGGGATATATTAGTATCTAATAGCTGAATAATATAAAATATAATATAATATATACATATATAATAATATAGTAATATATTGTCCCTCTACTAGATCCCAGTTTAACTTTAATTTCCTATTTGGGCTAAAAATATTTTCGTAAAACAATTAGGCCCAACTTTGATCTCGATGTCCAATCGATCTTCACCTATATTAATTATTATATTTTATCATATTCGAAATGGTTTCTTAAAATAATTCTATATGAATCCCAAAACTTACTGGCTAAAACGTTGACCGTCGAGTGTTGTGTTTTCGGGCACTTGGACGACCTTCATCCAAATCTTATATTTAGTGTGGTGTTCAAAAATTGCACCATCTATCTCGCGCAAAGCTTTTTCATTTGTAGCAATGCGGGAAAGATATAACCCTTGCATTTCTTTGAAATGTCCATGATGTTAACTAAATAACTCGCTCACTTCATAGGATACAATACCTACCTACCAACACAAATATGTGAGTAGCACAAAATATTCAGTGAAGGCCCTGATGTCATCGAAAAATTTCCGAGTCGTTCATCGCCGCCGTAATATTTGCGCCGAGTGTGACTACCTTTTTGGCCAAACGAGAATTATCTCACAGACACCATATTCACCAGATTTGACTGCCTGTTCGCTTCGGGGAATTCACCGATATACATATAAAAATCACCTGACAAAATTTTGGCGTCGCATATAAACTGCTGCAAAACCCACCCTAATCGACAAGCTTCACACAAATATCGAGAAAGGTTTTACCAATCTAGGAAAAAATATTTTTACGATGAGTGAAAAAAAAGTTCCATTAAATTTTGTGTGCGGAATCGAGTTTCTAGTGGCGAAACGTTCAGAATGTTGGAAAAGGTCTTCGGTGAAGATTGTTTCTCGCGAGCAAGTGTTTTTGATTAGTACAAATTATTCAAAGAGGGACTGGACTTCGAACCAAGTCCAGGACGGCCATTAACATCAACTGATGATCAACATGTCAATAAAATAAAGGAATTGGTGCTTCAGAATTGATGATTAACAGTCAGAGTTCTTTCTGGCATCATTGGAATATCGGAAGAATCAGTGAGAACCACTTTGAAAGATCATTTAAGTCTAAGGAAAGTGAAAGCACGATTGATTCCAAAATCACTCACTTTTTCGAAGAAACAGCGTCACGTTAAAGTCTGTGAAACAATGCTTTCCGACTACCAGGATGTCATGAAACATATTATTTCTGACTATGCGTCTTGGATCTACCAGGTGGTTCAATAAGGTTAGAGAGGACATTGTTACGAGCCCACAATTTTTTTTTGTTTTCTTGATGCACTTTTCATATGAACGTATATGATTTCAATCTGTCAATTCATTCTTTGTTTACAAGCCATTTGCTGTCGCCGTGTCACTTTTTTATTTTTTACAATGGAAAAAATTTAATATCGTGCAGTGATAAAATTCTTATTTTTGGAAGGTAGAAAAAAGATGGGTTGCTGAAGTTAAACGTGGTTATAAAAGACGATTCACGCGAAGGACGTCCAAAAAGCTCAACAACACCAGAAATCATAGCCAAAATACAGGATATTTTGGAAGATCGTCGATTGACTGAGAGAGGTTTAGTTTAAGCAGTGTTGGCCATATTTTAAGTGAAATTTTGGGGTTTAGAAAGCTGTGTGCACAAAGGGTGCCGTATTCGCTAACAATAGCACAATAACACATTGGAATGCGACTTTCTCAGCAACATTTGTAGGGTGCTAAAAAGGATAAAGTGGATTCTCGACGATTCTTCATTATGGATAAGGGTTGGGTATATCACCATATCCTGAATCAAAACAAGAGGCTAAAGAGTGGTGGGAACCTGGTTGTACGGCTTCGAAACGAGTTCGTGTCCGGAAATCAGCCAAGAAGGTGCTGGTATCAGTTTTTTAGGATGCGGGGGAATTTTGTTTGCGAATTACTTGCAAACTGGTAAAACAATTAATTCTGAATATTATTGCAACTTTTTGGAACAGTTGAAGGCAAAAATTCGTGAATAAAGACCCGGTTTGCAAAAAATCCTTTTTCATCAGGACAATGCACCGTGTCTCAAGGGCATTTTGACAATGGCTAAAATCCATTAATTAAAATTCGTATTGTTGGAGCATCCACCGTCTTCACCATATTTGGCCACCAGCGACCTCCATTTGTTTCCAGAGCTCAAAAAATGTATGCGTGACAAACGTTTTTCATCAAATGAAGAAGTCATAACGGCTGTTGAAGCGTTTTTGCAGGCCTTCCGAATTCTCACTTCAGTTTGAGATCCACAGATTGGAGAATCGTTAGAGCAAGTTCATTAATGGGGGATAATCAATCGTCCGCATGTCGTCCAAATGTGAGCTGAAGCCAAAAAAGACACATCAAAGCAGATCAAAAATCAATGTTGCCTGATTTGCTCCTTACTTCAGGTTATTTGGCAATTCGAACAACTTTTAGAGGAAACCGTTTTAAGTCCATTAAAGACATTAAACGTGAATGCCTATGCACTTTGCAGGATTTTCCGCAAATAAACTTTAACAGCTGTTTCGAGGTTAGGAAAAAGCGTTGGCACACGTGTACTGTAGCCAAGGGGGACTACTTTAAGGGCCCCACATAGATTTTGAAGGATAAATTAAACATTTTAAAATTATGAACAAATTCTTACTATTTTTTGCTCATAGTAGTAATCAAACAGAACAGCAAGTGTGTTCACCATATTACTGAGTTATCTATAGGCTCTCTTGTGCTGAATTCTCTACTAAATAACTTTATTGTTGCTTTCACATATAAATTTCAAACAATGTATTATGCAACGCGCTCTTCGCGATAATTAGTAAATATCTTGCCTTAATGTCTTTGCAGGTAATTAACGCTTAAAATACAATAAACGCGTCGGCTGTGACGCAAATGTTGGGTAAGCAAAGTAAACAAATCAAAATACAACAACAATATGAAATTGAAGTGAGGCATGAGGAGAGGAAAACGCCAAAGCGTAGGCACTTAATGGAATGTGTTGCCGACACGCAACTCAAAACTCAACGCGGCTGTCAGAGCAATAACCATTCCGCCTGCTCGTGCAATCAAATCAAATCAAAATTTTTCGTTTTTGTTTTCTATCTGCCAGCAACAAAATGCTTCGCGCTCTGGCTCACCTGCAGTGCAGCGCAAATTGAATTTAATTGACTGCAAAAACAGCGAACAATCGGCATAATCAGCCAGGCAGCGAGCGAACGGAGTGTGATTGCATTTTGTAGCCAAGTCATTTATGTGCAAGTGTGTGTGTGTTGGTTCAACTGACAAGCGGCAGGCAACTGCCAACAGTCGGCAATTGGCAATTCTCAAATGCAATCGCAAACACTCACTGTTGCGTGTGTGTGTGTTCTGCTTGAACTCTGCTTTCATATTTGTTACAGTTAACACTTGCCACCGCTGCCACCGTACATATATACTCATGTACATGCCAAGTTGTTGTTGTCTCGTGCGCAACAAATTGCTTTCTTGCGAAAAAACCGCATACGCAACAGCACAGGCAATGACTAAGCGCAGCGCATGGGGCACAACTGAAAAGCGTGTTGCACGATTGTGTGCAGTGTCTCAGCTCATACGCTTGTTGCGGTTATTGTTGCTTATTTCTATTGCTGCTGCACGTGGTGTAATAGTCTTTGCACCTATCGCTGCTGCTGCTGCTCGTGTTGTTGCTGTCATTTTTTGTTACTGTTGTTGTTGCTGCTGCTGTCATAGCTGCGGTTGCTATGCATGCTATTGTTGTTGTTGCCAGCATATCGAATGCACACTGCATTGCAAATGATTAGCATTGTGTATGCACGCTTTTATGTCTACTTGCAACACGGTGCAGCAAACTTGCAACGCAATCAGTTGCAGCGCCTGTCAGTATTTATGCAAATGTGATTTCGTATTCTGGTGTTTTTTTTTGTGCACGCTCTCGAAATAATAATGTTGTCTGCATCGAAACGATAAGCTTAACGCGACACCACCACTACAACGGCATTGTGTGCTTGCTGCATGCATAAGTATACCATATATGGTATGTATGCAGTTGCCACTTTCATTTGTTGTTGCCACACAGGTGGGATTACTACTGTCACCGCAGCACTACATACATACATATGCAAGCACACATATGCATACATATATAAGTATGTAGTGAACTAATGCGCACACTTTTGAGCTCGTAAATCACATGCAAAGCTATAATACCCACAAGTGACGGGCCCTGTAGGGAAGTGTTGGCATAAAGAGATGCTTGAAAAAAATTTAAAGTTGTATAGTGAATTTAGTAACTTTAGGAGCCTAAAAGTCACAATAGAAAAGCTAAGCATCGTTGATTAAACTTAAAATCGATCTTTAGAGACATAAGGTAAAATTTAAGATATATATGGAATAATTAGGTAGGAACGTGACAGCAAAAGATTTGTATCTCCTCAATTCACTAAAGTCGAACTTCCAAGCTTGTATTTTAAGCGTTTTTTTAATGAAAGTGAAAACACCCTTCTCATCCGAGGCTTGTTGTTCCTTTTCATTTTTTTTTTACGTGGCGGGTCCCAAACCCAGCGCTCTACCCTGCGGAGAGGATATTTCGCCTTCTCACTTTAGCTCGCCTTCAGACGGATGTTCTTAGGCTACCCAGAGGATACTCGGTCAAAGACCGGAAGTCGTGAGCTGCTTGAGTCATATGTAAAAGAATCGTTTCTGGCCACTCCCAAGCGAATGGCGATCAGAGAACTTTCCTCACTTGCGTGAACAAATAGTTAAAATTAATGAGATAAGGTTCTACCGTACCTAACCTTTTTGAGTTCTCCCAAAACTTTAACTTAACTAAAAATTTATCTATTTCGATGTTATCTACGTTTTTAAAGAAAAAATACAGAAACTAATACAGAAATTCAATGAGGAATGTTTATTATCATTCGAAAGAACATTCTCTGGCATTTATTTTTTGAAGATTATCACTTTCAAATATTGGCCGCGGCTACGTCTCATCCATCCGTTAAGTAAAACTTTCGAAGACCATTTCGACTGGTAACTGGCAAATGACACGTCTGAAGTTTTGCTTCAAGGCCTGACTCGAAACGGGAATGTTCGCATAGACTTTAAACTTTACATATCCCTACAAGAAAAAGTCTAACGGTGTAATATCACGCGATCTTGGTTGCCAATCGAAACGTAAAAGTATCTGCTCACCAAAGTGTTCTCTCAATAAATCCATTGGTTGATGCGAGATCACGAGTTTCTATTTGAGTCATTAAATAGTCAGTAATCATAGCCCGGTAGCTGTCACCATTGATGGTTACGAGCGCATTGGCATCATTTTTAAAAAAATATCAACCGATGATTCCACCGGCTCACAAACCACACAAAACCGTTTTGTTTTCTGGATGAAATGGCAGCTCTTGAATCTCTTGCGATTGCTCTTTGTCCCAAATGCGTCAGTTTGGCTTGTTTATATACCTATTCAGTCAGAAATGAGCCTCATCGCTGAACAATATTTGGCTCGAAAACGTCGGATCTTTTTGGAACTTTTGAAGACAAGCACAAGCTGTATTTTCTACACTTTCAAATTAAGATTTCGACGTAAAATGCACCAAGTCGTTCCATACGTCAGTCCGAGTTGCTGCGAACGACGCCAAAACGACTCTAAACGATCTTCTTGTCCACTACGACCACTTGGACTTGTAAAATTTGGTCTTTGTTGGTCGAGAGTAGACTTTTCTTCTCAATTGCCTACTGAGTCCGACGTAGCTTTTGTTGGCAGAGTTATTTTGCGTTTGATATCGAGGCTGGCGTCGTTGTTGGTGTTAATTTTGGTTCTAAGATTGACGAAACTATCTACGACATCGAAGTTATGACTGTCAATAGTGAGATGGGAGCCAAGTCATGAGTGCGACGACTGTTTGTTTGATGATTTTTGGAGATATTTCAATTTACCCTCGTTCACTACATTAGCCACATCATTTTCGAAATTATTTACATATTATTATTGAATATAGACATAAAAAACATGACTTTCATAAATTTGGGACTGTAGGCTTTTTATTCACCTGTTCAATGCAAAATTTAAGATAATTTTTTTAAGAAATTATTCAGCCTCCTCCTATATAACCTATAGTATATTCTTTAAGAAGAACAAACCAGCGAACGATTTAAAATGGCTTAGAATTTCTAATGCAAATATATGCATACATTATCTATAGTAAGTTTGATTCAGCTATATGCCAACCACATGTCAATTACTACATGCAACATTTGTTGCGCAACAATGTAACGAATGTCAGTTGATGCATGCAACTACGTGCGCCACACACTCATATACTTAGCATGCATACAAACAAATAACAACAGAACAACTCTGTGATAAGTCCAGTACAATCGTGCTTTCTTCTATTTCTTTTTTTTTTCTGGCACTTGATGCGACACCCTCGAGCACAGCGGCGACTGCAGCGAGCATTATAAGTTTATTGCTGACATATTATCGCCAGCACGTACGAAATTTGCTGCAACAGTAATTGTTGCAACACTTCGTGATTGCCATTATGTCTAGCGGCAAATGTGTAGTCAGTAGCCAGTTAAGCAAATAGGCAACCGGCTAACAGCCACCGGCGGCAGCACATAACATTCTCTTGCCTGGGTCGTCGTTTGTAGCATGGTGTGTCTAACGGTTGAATGTGTGGTTTAATTCAGGTGTTAGCAACAACAATTTGTGTGATTCGTGGCAGCTTGGTGCACATAAATTGCATATCGGTTGTGGTAGCACAATCAATTACTTCGCATTGGTTGCTAATTTGTTAACAAACAGATTTGTATGCAGTTAAATGCACAACACGCACGCGCATATAAATGGGTACGCACGTATATTGGCTGCATTTGAATTATATGCGTACTCGCCGCTTGCCTTTTTAATCGGTTTGCAATTTTTATTGCTCGATTTTACATGCTTTCATAATAAGATAAGCATAAGAGAGTAAAAAATATTACTTCCTTGCAAGTGTCTAAACTTAATCAACACAAAAAGATACTTTAACGCCTGCACCGGAGCTAAAATACCCTTCACAGTTGCATTTTTTATAACAGCTATATGTATAACTAAATATGGAAACGTAACCGGTCAACGGTTTGCATCCAACGGAGAAGGTTTTGTAAGTTCTTTCTAGCCACGTTATTTGATATAAACAACCTTTAAGTCCAATCAAAGTTATTTAGTAAGATAAAAAGATCTTTTAAGAAGATATTTACCTTCATTTTGTTCCGACAATTTATATGGCAGCAATATACTGCAGCAGTGCGATCTGAACAATTTGTTCGGGGATTCTAGTGTTGGCTTAGACTGTTTTAGAATATGACAAATTTCGACTCGTCAAATTATGTATGCTTGTTTCCGTATAACTACTTCAACGGCCAATTTGTATGACAGCTTCGTTCGGTTTTGATAAAACTGGATCACCGTAAGCCTTTTCCAACATTCGCAATGATTCCGCACACGCAATTTTTTAAATACAAAATTTTAGAAATATAAAATTGAAGACAAATTCTTTGGTCGACATTTTCATCAATTTTAAAAATCGCAACGATGTTGTACCGACTTAAGCAGCTGCTGTAAACAAACTGGTTGGCAGATCGCGCCTTACCAACTGAAATATCATCAATTCAATTCAATTCATTCAATCACCCCTTCTGAATGTAACAAACTTCATGGTAGACTTAATACGAGGTGTTTTAAAAATATAACGAGAATTTTTGTTTTTTGATAAAAATATTTATCCATTCGCCTTCATGAATGTTTTCGGCTTCAAAATAGTCCTAATTCGATATTATGCAGTTATGTCAACGCATCTAATCGTCGAAGCACTTTTCAAAGTCGTCATGCATCTTTGCTTGTAAAACGACGAAGTTCTCTTTATTTTTGGACATAAGTAAAAGTCACCCCTCCGGCGAATGTAGAGCATCTTTAAAGTATAAAATTTAACTAGAACTAAATACCGCTTTTTTTCAAAATAAACATTTTTGGTCTGTGTTATACCGTGGACAAAGAAGACATAATTTTCTACTTCGGAAATATTGAAGTAAATAAAAAACTAGTTTCTACTTTCAGAAATGTTCTGTAAAATGGCGCAAGTTTTCTAATCCAAATAAAATTCCCTTCACACGACTACACTGGCATCCCCACTTATTCAATATCCGCTTGCCAACCGGTAATCCACTTCGAAGTAGCCCATCATTTGCAATTCCTCGCACTTCGCTCGCATTGCGCACTGTGACCACGTAAATTTCCATAATTTCTCTATTGCTTCCCCCTCCTACCACCAGCTGCGACTTTGAAATGCAGACAAAAGCGCTGAGCCGTCAAAAGAACGCTAATTCGCAGCCCTGCAGTTACAACTAAGAGCAACTATTGCAAATTCCATACCCCACCACACCCACTTGGTGGGCGCACATTGCTGTGGCTGTAAATCAATTACAGTTGCAGCCACAACTAAGCGGCTAAATTCAGTGTCAAGTACGTGTTGGGCTCACAATCATTTCACTTAGGCGAGCCGAAAGCATAAACTAACGACACACACACTCACATACTTGCATACAAATACGTACTGCTGTGCTTTGCGCTTCGTGAGCGGCAGCGGCGGTCGAATGAAACTCAATTTTCTTCAATTACAAAGTTTGAGACCAACCCAGCCAGGAAACAAGGCGAAATTTCGTATTTGTAGCATCATAAAGGCAATGAAAATGCGGCGGTAGACATTGCCGCATAGGCGAAGTGCATGCAAAACTTTCGCTGCAACACGTACGCAAAGAGTCAACAGCGAAAAGCAACGCTAAAGTGGGAAGTGATTTTGGCGCTGGCAACTAAAAGCCGCCAGCGACTATCGTTAGCGGTGGCATTCGGTAGACAACTGCCGACAGTTGGCAGCTGTGGCGGTGCAATATGAGTGCCAGCAACAGCTTCATGCATTGCCGGCGCTCGTCTCGCGCGCTTGGAGACTTGCAACTATTGCCGGAAATTATTACACCAACATGCCACTTGTTATTTCGGTTGCTGTTGTTTTTGCTACTATTGTTGAATATTGTTGCGGCCACCCCAACATACCTAGAAGGCGCGCTAATAACTGCACTTTCCTGCCAGCACGTGCTGAGCGTAAATTACAACTATATGACTATTTCTCCATATGCTGCTTTATGTGTGCGTGCCAATTTGGACGGCATCTCTTGTATTTCCATATCAACTTGTAGTCGCATACTTGTCGTGCCAGATCTTCTGATTATCTTTGTGGGTTAAAAATTAAAATTTAGCAACTTTAAGGTGCTTCAATTTGTATATACATATATATTCTTCTATTGAATAATATTTTATGTCATTATTATTCTTCTGTCACGATGTCATTATTATTACTTTTATTTAAACAAATCATAAATCAATATTGAAAACGCAAACATTTTTTTGAGATACGGACCTGAAATTTTGCACATTGCCTTTTCTCGCCAAGAAGCTACTTACATATGTGTCGGAACTGCCAATTTCGGACTACTGCAGAGTATAGTTGCCATACAAAATTTTCGAACAAAATCCGGTCCTTATATGGAAATCTTTTTTATTTGACTAGATATCTTCATAAAATTTGCCAGAAATTATTGTTTAAAGGAACAGTATAATCTACGCAAAAATTGTTGCGATCGGACCACTATAGCATATGGCTCCCATACAAACTTATCGATTAAAATCCGGTTCTTATATGGAAATCTTTTTTATGTGACCAGGTATCTTCATGAAATTTGGCACCGATTATTGTTTAAACCAACGGTACATTCTGCGAACCTAGTGTTCAGATCGGATCACAATAGCATATAGCTGCCATACAAACTGACCAATCAAAATCGCGATAAAGTTTTTATACTCTCGCAACAAAGTTGCTAAAGAGAGTATTATAGTTTTGTTCACATAACGGTTGTTTGTAAGTCCTAAAACTAAAAGAGTCAGATATAGGGTTATATATACCAAAGTGATCAGGGTGACGAGTAGAGGTGAAATCCGGATGTCTGTCTGTCCGTCCGTCTGTCCGTCCGTCTGTGCAAGCTGTAACTTGAGTAAAAATTGAGATATCATGATGAAACTTGGTACACGTATTTCTTGGCTCCATAAGAAGGTTAAGTTCGAAGATGGAACCATAACTCAGGAACTACTCGACCGATTTCAATGAAATTCGGTATATAATATTTTTTTAACACCCTGATGACATATACTAAATATGGGCGAAATCGGTTCACAACCACGCCTTCTTCCAATATAACGCTATTTTGAATTCCATCTGATGCCTTCTCTGTATAATATATACATTAGAAGCCAATGATCATAGCGGAATAAAACTTTACTCAAATACGGTATGTGAGCTGAGGTATCCCTTCTGGAAAAATTGTTGTGATCGGACTATAACTTTTCAAGGTCCCTGATATCGAACACGAAGAACTCAGTGCCCAACCTAACCTAACCTAATTTTTCACCGAAAATATCGGTAAATAGCGCGGAGGTGAGTTCTGATTAATTTTACAGCAAAATAAAAAAATATGTAAATGACGGATAATGAAATCTCGATTATCACTTTTATCGTGCGAGAATATAAAAATGTTGGGTGACACCCGAACTTAGCCCTTCCTTACTTGTTTTATACCCTTTTAAGCTGTGTGAAAATTAAAATGTGAAGAGTATTTTTTGTTTTTTCCTTGGAGGAGAGTATATCTTAATTCTACGGATGGCAATTTCTCAAGTAGTTTTAATTTTTTGGTTTGATATTTCAAAAATACGTACAAGAAGCTGTTCAAATTAAGATACAGTATAAAAAAATATGTTTTTTTTTATTTAATTAAATCATTACAAAGCAATTTAAAAATTTGTTTTGGTGAATAAAATTATAGAAATTATTATTAACAAATATTTCCTAAGTTTTTAAAATTTATTCTTTCATCACAATTTCAAAGATAAAAACCAAATTTTTAACCTTCATAACTTTCATTCTCTTTTTTATTAATATATTAACTTTTTCTCACATTTCTCAACTTATTGCATTTTGCAACTTCATTATCATTATATAAACATTTTTTCCACAATTCTACTCAAATAACCGTTATTGCTCGAAACAACACTTCGAACAGCACTTCTAACGCCGGCTGTGCTCACTTAGAGCACTTTTCTAGGCAACAATTGAATTACTAGCTATTTAAGTAGTTAATATCATAACGGTAAACCTGCAAATTATTTGTTATTGTTGTACAAAAACTTCAAAGAGACACGTAATCGCTCAGCAGGAAAATTGCGTCAGTAAACAGATTTGAACAGCTGACGGCTATGACTGCGGCATAATAAAATACACACACATACATTCGCAAATACGTAGAGACACTTAGTTTCTTCACACTAAGAATAAGAACATTTCAGTTGCGCACTCATGAGAGACAAACTCATTTTCCTTTAATTTCCGCTGCGCATTAGGAACGACCAATTTAATCCGCAGCAAAGGCGAATCACACTTTGTGCGTTTGTGTGTGTGTATTTGCGTGCGCAAAGTAAGCTGTTTGTGGCAACCAGAAAGTTGGCGCTGAAAGTGGTTTTCCAATAACTAGCACTTACGACTTGCTCTGCTTGACAGCGGCGACCCACATAGTTGGTTGTTGGTGTTGTTGTTGTTATCATATCCGGCTGTAATTCACTTCCTTTTCCGTTTCACGGACACCATGCGAAGAAGTGAAAAAGTGCGAAGACAAAAAAATGCGTGTGCCTTACTATGCGTTGGATGTGTATTAATTTGTGTTGGTGGTTGACGGGTCCATTTGCGGTAACGTATACGCAGTGTAGTACCTGGGGTGGAGTTTGCGTGCAGCGATGCGTATGAGTAACCTATTGTTCTGCGTATTTTACTTTGGATAGAATAATTTGTATAATTCGCAAAAATATAATTTCGGTTAATTTCCTTGAATTTATATATGTGCACGTATATATTACTTATATATATTTAAAAAAAAAAAAACAATTAAAAGTGCTCGTGGAAGACAAGCGTGCTTACAATAGACACTTTGCTAGATTTTGATGTACAAAAATTAGTAACAGGGTGTAAAATACAAACAAATATTATAATAAATTACATGTAATTAAAAGAAAAAATAGAAATAAAAAAATAGAAATAAAAATTTATATAAAACTTAAGTAAATCTTTGTCAAAACTTGCTCTTATTTCTTTCAAGTACTTAAATATATAAGCAATTTTCGAACATATAATAATAAAATACATTAATTTACTTTATACAACAAAAACGGTGATAATTAGATGGCATTAAATAATCTGCAATATTAAATGTATATATTCTCTATGTTAGTTTTGGGTTTTTTGTGGGTGTGGGGTGAAAAATGCCTTCCGCATCATAAGTGCTGTCGTCACAGCATCGGTATGTGCCACCTGCAGGTCACTACAAACCCTCAACAGACACCCCTCCCCCCTTTAGGAACCGTCACCCATAATGGAACCACAATTGCATTACTTCTGGATGGCATTACCTATTTCTCATTAAGTCCGTCCGCTTGCTGCGTAAAAAATATGCTTCAAATTTCTGGACAATAACCAATGTGCTTGTCGCTGATTAAATTGTCTGCATTTATTGAGGTCTTCTACGGCGGTGCATTTTCGTTGCCATCGCCCACATTCAAAGAGTGAGGGTTCAGCGTGGACTTCTGTCGGGTCGTTGTGTAAGCTCTTCGACTGTTCCCATTCTGTAGAGGTATTTTTTGAAGTATCCGTGAGCTAATTACAGCTGAGTTGTGTAAAAGTCGACTTCTCCAAATTTACGGCTTGTCCATAAGTTGAGGTCTTTTTTTAGTTTGGCTGTCCGTCCCTACATCCCATCTTCATTGCCATACAAATATCGTGTCTTTCTATACTTGATCAATAGTGCACTTGTTGTTTTCGGATGTGTTCTTTAGCTTCCACAGGTTTTTCCTTTCGTATGCCAGAAGTTCAATTGGAGCATTACAGTTTATAACTAATATTGCATCTGTACCCAGAAGGTTAGTCTGGGGTCCACTCTTACGCTTAGGTACCTTACTGCTTTTAGTGTCTTAAGAATATCCGTAGTCGTTTGCATACTTATTTCGAGGGTTATGTTAAGTTTTTCAAAGTTTTTTCCGAGAGCGTCGATCATATTCACTTATCTCCCGCCGTTGTTGGCGTTCCGGACATTTAAAGCTGCTAGCGACACTATTTTTTTATTTATGCCATCTACGCTGTGCGGCTTCTACACTTTCAGTTTCACTTAGTGTTGATTTGCCGGATCTAAAGCAGCCTTGTCTAGGGAAGAGTCCTCCTCGTTGATAGCCGCTTCGAGTCAGGGTATAAGTAGCCTTTCATAAAGCTCTCCCTCCTTATCAATCTCCTTTTCCCTTTCTTTTAGCTCCAGTCGCTACTTGTTTCAAGTTTCAGGGAGTATTCCGGCTTAGACACAGACATTCTACATATGTAATAGTACTGCCAGAGCCAATATGGTGAAAGCAGCAGCAATTGTTTTCATTCCTCTTTTAAACGTTGTCAACCTTCATAGCCTGTCTTGAAAGTGGACTACATGAAAAATATAACTTTATGTTCTGCAAAAAATATTTATAACAACATTTTCTAAGAGGCAGGCTTGAAAATCTCAAGTTATAGGCAGCTAGCTATTTACATATATGAACACAGACATTAAAATTCTTTAGTTTTAATATTATACTCATTCAAAATTTTCTTCAATTTTAACAAAATTAATTATTATATTTTGTAATTTTTAAGCCGTAATTTTCCCATGAAAATACAATATAAGCATATTTCTCGCAAACATTAACTCCAAATATAACTCAGACTAGATGCCAACATTTTTTGGTCAATCAACAAACGCAGCCACGGCAATAAAAGTAAATTGGACCAAATAATGCTCAGTTCACTTGCATAGCAGTGGAGCCTTATTAGATGCCAAAGACACGCTGGCTCAAAAAGCAGAACAAAGTTTGACAAAGTGACTGCAGCAGCAAAGCAAGTAGCAAAACAACACAAAAGATTAGTTTTATCCGAATTCAAACAATTTTCAAAGTGTTTTCTTTACACTTTCCGAACAAGTTTTATGAGAATTTTGAGTATGTGTGGCAAGACGACAATGCCACATTGGGCTAAACAACAAATTGCTTATTGTCTATGCCATAGACACATTACATTCATACATTACATACATTGACGACATGAATAGAGATACCAACAACAATCAAAAAACACCAAAATATTTTTAGTATATTTGACAATTTTCATTTGTAATTTATTATTGCCACACAACAAAATTACGGCGACGAGTTGAGTTTCTGAGTTGGAAGTTATGATTTCAACAAAACGGTTAATTGAATTTCAAATAACAAATGTGGCAACGGTACACAAGAAGTCAGAGCTCACAATGCAAATGAGCAAGCAAAGCAAATAAGCAGTGCAAAAGTATATTTTCATAGACAAACTTCAACTGTATGTACCATAATGTATGTGTATATATGTGCTTGTATGTATGCGCATAAAGAAAAATCACAAACGAAAACTATAACGACAGTCATCACATAAAATCGTAAATAAATTGCAATCTCCAGCAGTCGCAGCTGCACTGGAGCCATATCCAGCAGCATTTGTTAAAAGTCGTTTGTGTGTGTATAGGTGTGTGCGTGTAAGCCGAGATGCATGCGCTCAGATATCAAAGTCAGCAACATTTGCTGCCACAGTTTTAGAAAGCCGATGTTGGCTGCTTATATTTCTCTATGTATGTATGCTTATATGCATTTATATACGTGAATATGTACATATATATGTATGCATATGTATTCACTGCTCTGTTGCCAACAAATATGGAGCAATAAAGTGAATGGCACACGCTGCTTATCGAGCGTGTTCACAACAAGTTGATGTCTACATGTTTATGAATGGTTTGTTTAACTAAACTGTAATGGCTTCCGTTGCTTCTGTCTCTGACTGTTGCACGTGACAAAAGTGTTTGCTTGCATTTATATTTAATATCTTCTTAGTTGTGACTCTGCAAAAAAATAATATTTGACAAAAAAATGAAATCTTCAAATATTCAACCTGACTTGTAGTTATTTTACCATTTCTGCTATATTAATTTTGAAATAATTGGCCTTATAATTTCCCCTGAAGATATGACAGAAACCCTTGAAAGGTGAATGTAAACAAAAATAATAAATCCATTTAAAGACGAAAAATATTTCGATACTTTTGTTTCTTTCCGCAACAGATTTGGCACTTTTGGATGGTATTATAGACTCTTTCGAAACTTTACAAATGAGATAAAGGACTCTTAATAGGTTAATTCGTTTTTAACAAGGCTCATATTTATGTTTTATTTAAAAACTAATGGTTTATTATAAAAAAAAAATATTCTGTGAAGTTTTCATGAAGAAATAAGAATTTTTAAATGACAGCAGCAGAACAGCAGATAAGCTTCGGGTGGAGGCTAATTTCTGAAATGTAATAAGAAAATTTTCTCTCTTCGTTTGACACGTCAAGACCAAGACGGAGTTGGTTTGCGAGCTTAGCTTAAAAATTAAATTATTTATTAATTATTCAAAAGGCATTAGTTTAGTTGTAATTTTACTTCATTTACTTGTTACACTTTCAAAGTTAAGAATGTTTGGACTTATATTTGACAATGGGTTTAAAAGAGTACAAAATCATCATTTGTAAAGCAGAACAGAAAGATGTTTTAATCAACCATTTCATTTAGTCTTCGAAAAAATAGTTTATAAAGCTGAGGCCACAACATTCGAGCTAAATGAAAATATGGTTTTTATATTCATCTGTGGAAAAGTCACATTAGTTTTAACTAAAAGCGTATTTCAAGCAAAGCTTAAAATACTCAAAATATATCTCTTCACTAACAATGACTGTGGCTTTTGTAGGAATTATTTAGAGTGAAATTTTTCAGTTTTACGGTCAAAAGCACACGGCCTACCTTTTACAAAGCTTACAAACAGATGGCGCTAAATTATTGTTGCATAAAAAAAACTTAAGTTACATAAAAGTAATGGTAAAGAGTATAAAAAACTTAAAAAAATGCATATGAAAATGAAGACGCACTTATGTTTCTTTTTTAAGTTTCCACTACTTTCTTTTATCCAGTCATAGAAATCTCTATATATCGAATCCAATAATTATTACACTGGGGTCAGTCGCTATTATTCTGGGATTGAGAACTAACACCACTAAAAGTGTAAATTTTATGGTCATGTCAAAGCGTAATTGACCATTCAAAGTTAGAAATACATAAATTTCATTGAAAATATACAAAAATATACTTTTTGTAAAATAACAAACAATTAATGCCAGCCACATTTATTGATTGAATTTCACTTTGTATAAGTAAATGAAATATTTACCCTCAGTCACCATTCTACATTTAAATATTTCAATAAAAAGCCGCCCTTAATTATCAGGCCTAAATTGTTTTCGGGCAAATTTCGGCCACAAACATTCAAACAAGTGTTTTAAATTTTTTACGTTACGTAATATGTTTGGTATACATATTACCATCAAAAGCGTTGGTTAGCCTTTGTAAAAAGCTTACTGCGAGACGATCAAAGTACCGTGGGCCTTAAGAACACCACAAAATGTATTTCTATTTGGAATAACTTACATCAATGAAATAAAAATAAAAATTAGAATTCAAAAACATAAAATAATTTCAACTAATTTTAATTATTTCCGTTGAAATTCTTTATTGCTCTCAGAGTATTACGGCACTTTTTCTATAAAAATTAATATTTTCTTGCTTTTTTAGTTTGATTTGATTTTTCATCTATTTTATTTTATTTATAACTTTCTATTAATCTGAGCAGTTTTTATACTCTCGCAACAAAGTTGCTAAGGAGAGTATTATAGTTTTGTTCACATAACGGTTGTTTGTAAGTCCTAAAACTAAAAGAGTCAGATATAGGGTTATATATACCAAAGTGATCAGGGTGACGAGTACAGTTGAAATCCGGATGTCTGTCTGTCCGTCCGTCCGTCCGTGCAAGCTGTAACTTGAGTAAAAATTGAGATATCATGATGAAACTTGGTACACTTATTTCATGGCATAAGAGGGTTAAGTTCGAAGATGGGCAAAATCGGCCCACTGCCACGCCCACAAAATGGCGGAAACCTAAAACCTATAAAGTGTCATAACTAAGCCATAAATAAAGATATTAAAGTGAAATTTGGCACAAAGGATCGCATTAGGGAGGGGCATATTTGGACGTAATTTTTTTGGAAAAGTGGGCGTGGCCCCGCCCCCTACTAAGTTTTTTGTACATATCTCGGAAACTACTATAGCTATGTCAACCAAACTCTATAGAGTCGTTTCCTTCAGACATTTCCATATACAGTTCAAAAATGGAAGAAATAATAACCACGCCCACCTCCCATACAAAGGTTATGTTGAAAATCACTAAAAGTGCGTTAACCGACTAACAAAAAACGTCAGAAACACTAAATTTTACGGAAGAAATGGCAGAAGGAAGATGCACCCAGGCTTTTTTAAAAATTAAAATGGGCGTGGCGTCGCCCACTTGCGGACCAAAAACCATATCTCAGGAACTACTAATGTAATTACAGCAAAATAAAAAAATTTGTAAATGACGGATAATGAAATCTCGATTATCACTTTATCATGCGAGAGTGTAAAATGTTCGGTGACACCCGAACTTCCTTACTTGTTTTTCGCCCAAAAATTTATTCTCTCAAGCCTGTGGGCAATAGTTGACTAGAAATTCCCGGAAAAAAAATTGTTTAATCAACCACCAACGGTTATATCAAATAAAATTTTTTTCTATGTATGTACTATATATATGTAATATTTTCTTGCATAGCTTTTTTTTGTATTTCCGCAATATCAAAAATACTGTATATTTAAACAAACGATTTATGGGCATTTTTATAAAGCAATTTTATGGCCAATATGATCCAGAGTTATTGCCTCAGGGTTAAGAAACAAAAAAGTAAATAACTTTCATTGATCCACATTTATATTACCCCTTACTTAACAGTTAATTCAAACATGCATTCGCTTTTACTGCGCCCATAACAAAACTTTCACTCTCTCTCTCTCTTTCTCCCTTTTAACAATTCATGCGCCCATTCACCACCGCTCGGCACTCATCAATATAAATTGGCCATCATTTTAATGTCGCCAAAGGTTTTAACTGATTTTTATCTAACATTTGATTAATGTTTGCAGCATTTAAGCTTTGGAAAACCCCATTCGAACGGTTGTTAACAGCGTGGGCGCACCCACAGCTTAGCCAAAAAAGGAAAGAAAAATGGTTTTGTCAAACACAATTCACTCGGAGCGTCAATAAAGTGCATTCATACATACACATGTGTATGTGTGTATGTGTTGACTTCCGTCCACGCACATATAGTACGAATGTGTGTGAGTATATATGGCATTTTCAGTTGGGAGAGCGCACTTTTTGTTTGCCATTTTAATGCAATAAAACAATTTTCGCAACTCATGCGGCGGCAATTGTCGCTGGCTTTAAAACGGATTGTCGCAAACCGACAAAGCGAATAAATAAAAACCAATTTGACGGATAGCCAACTGCACATACACGTATTTATATAATACATACATACTTACAAATACATATGTGTTAAATATTTATGTGTATTCGGTCTGGCTTTGTGTGCTGAAAAAAGAGCAGCGAGCTGAGACCACTTGCGGACATGTTGCGGTGGGTGGTATTTATTTGTAGACATTTTTTGGATGGTTCAAATAATTTATACTGGAATTAATGGGGTGTACCAAAATTTTGGGCGCTGCTTTTATACTCTTGCAACATGTTGCTAGCTTAAGAAGCCAGAAACATTACATTTTACCCCTTTCAGGTGAAATCACCTTTCTCAGGACCTACTCCACCGATTTCTACCAAATGCGTTAGATGGCATTATTTGGGCATACCACGCCTACTTACTATATAACACAATTTTAAATTCCTTTTGATTCTGCTAAGCGCACGCGAGGTCCATAGGTACAGTACTAGAATGACAACGGGGATCTAACTCATTCCCATTCCAATGTCAGCGGGACAAGGGTGCCCTCTTAAAGTGTTGGCTCGAGGGCATTGCAATTGCCTGCGATTCCACTATGACTAGACAACCAAAGGAGTCTGATAATGAAGTAGCTTGCGGATATTTCTAGTGGGATTAGGCACTCCTTGAACTCCGATGTAAATGCTTAACTCACCTCCGTAAAAAAAGCTGCGCTTCGTAGCAGTAACTCTACTGCTACTTTAATAGCGGTCACTTCATCCTGAAAGACACTATACTAGTCCAGTAGCGGAAACCTAAACTTGAGAACTCCCTACAAAATACTCCCCTTCCAACGTTCCTTCCGAGCTTCGACTCATTCGTGAAAAAGGTCACAGCGCTTTTTCTCCAGCGGCTTCAAACATCCTTCGGTATATACTTGTATATCGGTATGTGAGCGGAAAAACCTCAGGACTAGCGGTGGTTCACATTTTCAAGGATGAGGATGAGGACTTCAAACAAATTAACGCTCAGAGCCCCAAAAAAAATTTAAAGTCAGATTCTTGTCTGAATTTCAATTTTGAGTTAGGAGTAATCATATTGAATTTTTAACGGTATATGAATATTGAGATAAAACAAAAGTAATAGCTTAGAGAGCTGTACAACACCAGGAGGGCACTGTTCGTTTACCCTTTCTCGCTTTCTTTCGTTTAAGAGTCTCGAAAAGTTTTTTTGCGGAAGTAGAGTTTCGACTTCAAAAATCTCTTTTAACAAGACTGATGTTGAAAAATGTTTGGGTTCACACCTTGTGAGAATCGACAAGTTAGCTGATCTGATCCGCAAATCTGTTTTAGGCTGATAATGTTTCGTCAATATATGAGTATCGCTGGATCCACACCTTGGAGTTTTGGCATCACAAAACCTCCGTGTTCCTACTGTAGCAATGTATACTCCAGAACTAATCGTGGGAATCCGCCACGAAACCCAACTTAACCTCTATTATACTTCATTTCTAAACTAATAAGACTTCGTTATGGTTATATTTTATTTATTCATAAAATAGTTCACTTACCCTACCGTGCCCACTTTTCGCAAACCTTTAACTGTACATTTGAAACAATTTGATAATTTTATTTCATTTTTATCGCACTTTATCGAAGTCGAACGTCGACAATTTGTTTGCAACTGTTTTATGAAGCTCCCAAGCGTACCGTAAATTCAGTTTCAGACGATGTATCCAGTAAATGGTCTATGCACATACATAGCATTCGCTTATATACAAATATTGGCATTCCGTTGGCTCTAATCGAAGCATAAAATAGTGAAGTGATTGGTTCGGCGGGTGGGGAGTGAGACAATTTTTGGGAAAAAGTTGACCGCACCAACGAACAACGCCAAAGCAGCAAAACAAATGTTGCACACATACATACAGACGAATAACCATAAATTTCATTGTGTTTTACAAAAAGGAAACGGCAAAATGTCAACTCATCTACTAAGTGAAAAAAGAAAGCAAACATTTGGCGATATTGACGACATTAGCTTGCAACTTGCTCGCTTTGGTGTTTGTCAACAACTTGGTTGTATTTTTTGTTGACCATCTTATGCCTTTCCCACAGCCGCACCCTCAAACCTTTGGACTTTGTAGTTTTCCAAATGAAAGTCATTTCTGTGCGTCTCTTTTTTTGCTGCTCCAATTTCAGTTTTTCCAATGACATTTTCATTTTTTCGCCCTTCGCTTCGCCTACATTGCGCATCATCAGCAAATTGCCACCGGTGGCCCATTCATCGGTTGCCCACCTGCCTCGAGGGCCGACACTGACTCGGCCTGCGTGTGCTGGAACGCATGTTATTAGTTTGCCAGCATCCTTTTACCGCCAATATACACACTCACACATATATGCGCACCTTTCCACATCTGCCCTTGAGTATGTCGTCAGCAATTTACTTTCAGCTTTCAGTTGGCGTGTGGTGTGGCAACACCGCTATTCAAGCCAGAAAAACATTTAGCCAACAAACAAATTTACTGAAGAAATTACACCAAACAACGATGTAAGCGCGCAACTACAACAAATAACGGAGTTTGCTTCTATCCCAAATAGCAACCGATAGGCAACAAGTCGAGGCACACACACACCAGCACACAGCTGGAAAAAATGTGAAAAAGCCTTCCCTTGAGCATTAGCGGATGCCCAAAAGTTACTTGCCATTGCCGCGCTGCCTAGCTGAGCCATATTGAACCCCAACGCTGTGTCAACCCACCTCACGCCGCTTGTCAAGCCGCAAGGCCATCCTTTTGCTGTGTAATCATTCTTGGCGCTCGCTTCGTTGGTGACATTATTTTTACGAGCCACAATGGTTTATATTTTCCAAATACGAAATTATCATGTTTGCCCTGTTTTCTCCATTGTTTACCGCACCGTTATTGTGCCCAACTACCTACCTACACACATGCCATTTATTTTTATTTATGTTCCACTGCATATTATGTGTTGCTGTGTCGGTATTCATGTGTGATTTATTGATCGCAAAAAGGCACTAAGTAAGTCCCGGAATGGGAAGGATGAGGGAATCATAAATTTTCAGCGAAATGTTGACTTTGTAAGCTAAAAAGGGAGACTGTCGCAATTTTTTCTTTATTGTTTGTTATTAATATTCTTCTTTTTTTAGGTCTTTTTGGGGGTTTTCTTTTCCAATATATATAAATATTGCATTTGAAATGAGTGTGACTTGTTGATAAAGTGCTATATCAAATTCAATTGCCCTACACAACTTTTAAAACGGTCAAAAAAATGGAGATTCATTTTGAATCACAAAAACGTACGTTTGTATTTTGAACTCTCTCGCAGTAAACTTTTTTTGCAGAAGTTCCGCAAGCATTGTCAACCAAATATTACATAGTTTTCTTAACCTAAGAGTCGTTTGCAGCAGCACTCAAGCTCTATGAAATGATTTAGAACCATATATGGCAAGAAATTTAGTATGAACTGACGTATCCATTTAGTATCCATTCTTTGCCCATTCGTCTGTTGACACAAGGGATAACTTGCATATAAAGTCTGTTCCCTAAACTATAATATATTTTATTGGTTAGTATGCCGTTCTCTCTTCATTCATGTATACTTTGAGTATGATAGTTTAACAGTTGGTGCGTGTTTGACAGCTATATGTTTACGTCAAAAAAAAGTTGTCTGACTACCAAAACTATATTGCTTGAAATTGTGTATTTTTAATAGAAAGTTTGTTCCGAAATCATTGAAAAGTTCACCACAGTTGGTTAATAGGCTTACATTATCGAGAACTCAAGTAACTTGAAAGACCTTTGTAAATCAGAAATACATCAAAGAGTGAAGAAAATAACGCTCGAAACTTGTCTAGGTGAAACAAACTCGAAGGTACTGATCCGACTGTATACACTATTTTGATTTTGTGTACATAATCACCCCAAACTCAAAAAAGATATTAGCCATATTAGATTCTCGGTGTTTTCCAGTTCTCGAGACTTAAATATGTGCTATCTTATGTGCATCTTGAGCTGCCTTTCGGTGTCAAGAATATGTAATCGGTAATAACAATGAACTGCTGTTAAACTCTCAGTACAATTTTATTAGATTCTCAATATTGCAGCAATAACTTGACTTTAGCGGTGTTGATATTTGATATACACCTGCGCGACTACCTGTACTATAAAGGACAATAAGGTGGATGCGAAATATTAAAAAAAAATTCCACCAAACTTGTGCACGTTGGTTTGCTTACTCTCAAACTTCTTTCCTTATTAGTTACTTTTATGTTGTTACTAAGCCCCAGAGAATACAGTTCTGAAAATACAGCAACAACTTAATCCTTTCTGTTGCAGTAAAGAACTGGAGTAACTCAGTTTTCATTCCAATTTGATTTAAGCTTTCGCAAGTGTGAGGTATTTTGAAACTCTAACTTAATTAATTAATTAATTATAGCAACACTTAGAAACTTGTAAGGAAAGAAGCAGCGTTTGTGTGTGCACACAGCTTTATCTATGCTTAGCTTTATTTAATTGTTTCATTAAACACTTATTATAATCCGCTAATGAGTAATTAGTGGAATATTATTATATACCCATATTTAAATAGATTTGCTCATGAGTTTATATGTATTTACTTATCATTATTTTCATTTATTTACTTGCAGGTAAGCACAATTTTATACTCAAGCTGGGTGATTGGAAAATCTTGTAAGTTTTATAACTGTTTACACTTAAGTGACTTCATTCGAAATTTTTATATTTTTAATACAAAAGCTAGGTCTTAAATATCCGCATGTAAAAATTTATTAATTTTGAGACAACTTTTTAACTGCATTTTATATATTTTTATTTGTAATGGCAATCCAATTTTATTTCTTATACAAAATAGTTAAAGTTATAAATTAATATTAACACATTTTTCGTTTTAAAAATATTTGATTTGATAGAATTGTTGAAAACATTTCCGCTGTACATACGATTAAATTGGTTCACATAAACGATTTTTTTACTTAGTATTTAATGTGATCCCATTTTGCTTTGATTACGACCTCAATTCTATTGGGCTTGGACTCACACCTTTCTGCAAAAATCTGCGCTAATATTTTTTTCCTATTTAGAATTTTGAGCCTTCTGTTAACGAAGTTATCCCCAAATCCATTTTCGCCCATATTTTCCCCAGATGGTTTATTTTTGTTTCGTCCGACTAGTATTCGGCCATTTTGGGTGTCGGTTTTATATTTGATTGAAATCTGGAGTCTCAATTTACGGTGTTTTTTGTGTAGTTTTGTCAAGTGTGGGGTTTTTACTTTAAGCAGACCTTTCAGAGATTTAGATAAAGATCAATATCGATCGGTATTGCGAGCCAAGTGAGGTAATTTAAAACTGCCACTGTTATAGAAACGCTTCTGGGCTACTGCTTTCTTTACTCAATCATCACAATCCTTTCGTAAGTGACCCACATTTTTTCATCAGCAAACACCATTTCACAAATCGATAGATTTTGTTGTGATTCAACAGCCATTCGCAAACGAAAATTTCATCTGTAAGTTAGTGGCATTCAAACATCTAACTTCTGTTTGTATCCAGCCTTATTTAAATGGCTCCAAATGGTGTATTTTTTGTGCAAAAGTTTGCCTCTGCCAATCGAAACTGTTCCTATATGATTGGACACGAAAATGTCCACTATTTACGAAACTTGCGCCGGGCTGTTATGGTCCTACTATTCACAATTTTAGTGCGAAATTTTACTTCAGACAATATAACACCAATCAGCGGTACAGACTACTAGAGCCATCTATTGGAAAAATAATGACTTTTTTTACTACCTGTTACACATATTTTCACATTCGAATACGCCAAAGTTTTTAATTCTCAATATTTTACCACCCACTGGTACTCGCTATATTTTTTAATCGAATATGAAACTTAATTGCAATTTAATGCGTAAAAATTTTCAATATTAATTTGGATAAGAAAAAATACGAAATTACATTTTAATTGAGCTCTGAAGTGCACTTCAACCGACACTTTAAAACAATTTGCAAACTGAAAGTAAATTACCGAAAACGCTTCAATCACTAACGGCACAGCGGGAGAGCTGAGTTACTTACATACCACTATGCATGCTATATTTCTGTGTATATGTGTATGTAAGCAGTGTGCTTGGCAACGCGTCAGGTTGAGAAGTTACCTACAGTGCAAATATCGGCAATCATAATTGAAAACTTTGCATAAACTTCGCTGCAAACGAAATGCGCTCAGGCGTAACACACTTTACCGGCGGCAGCGGCAGCAACGACAGCCAAGGTGCAAGACAAGCACTCACACACTAAGAAGATAATGCAAGTTGTTGGCTTTGGCGAGTTTACTGTGGGCTGTAGCCGGGCGAGCGGTAGCAGCAAATCCAATTCCCAGACACGGACAATGCTGAAATAAATCAGCGATTTTAGTGGCGCGTAATAACTTGCTTTTCATAACGAAAGGGCGGTTTGAGCGCAACTTCGTAATGAACTACTACGCATGTATGTGAAGCTATGTGAAGTACACACGGAATTGCAGACGCCTCTCTCTCTACTTGTTCTTTGTACTTGTATATGTGCAAAGGCACATACACATGTATTATTGATTTTTTAATTTATTTCTTTGCTTTTTTAATCCGAAAAGTTTTGAAAACTAGCCGCAGGAGTGTCGCAAAAGCCAGTCAGTTAGAAAAGGGCGTTGCTCCATTTTTCAAAAATCAATCACTGTGTTGTTTTAAAAAGTAGTATACAACTTCTGATTGATTTTTTAGAATGCACAAATCAAAAAAAGAACTGTACAATGAAATGGAATGAATGTTTGTGTTGAAAACAACAACCGCACAATAATCGCCAGCAAAGGCTAAGGGCGAAGCGAAAAACACACCGACTTGGAAATAAAACAAGAATGTGGATAAAATATTTACTATAACAAGCGGTTACCATGATGATAGCAAAGAAGATAGGCGAATGACACGCGTAATGTATCGAAGCGGGATAGGCCACATAGATTTTACATATCCCCACAAAAAGGTCTAACAGTGTATATTTCACAAAATCGGTGGCCAATCGACCAGGCCAAAACATGAAATTATCTGCTCACTAAAGTGTTCTCCCAATAAAGCTATTGATTGATGTGATACGTGGAAAGTGCCGCCGTCTTGCTGGAACCAAATGTCGCCCAGATAACTAGCTCCAACTTCAGACACCAAACAGTCGGATATCATGATTCCACCGGTCTATAAACCACTCCAAACCGTTGTTTTTTCGGAATGCAAAGGCAGCTCTTGAATCTCTTCAGGTTATTTTCCATCCCAAATGTGACAACTACTACTAAGGCTCAACGCTGAACATAATTTGTCTCGAAAACATCGAATTTTCTTGTAACTTTTCAAGAGCCCAAAGAACGACTTGGCACGACACACGCGTGATTGTTAAAAAAAAAGTCCCCAAAAAACTTGATGAGATCAGATTTAAAGCCAATAAAAGAAAATTTAGTATCATAGAGGACAAGTAAATTATGTAGTTATCAAACAAGCTTCTGTAAACTTTCCCTGAGATACTCGGGACTTACCTTCTCAAGTATATGGTAGCGGTCCGAATAGTATTTAACCTCATCACTCGAAGGCAACACTATCACAAAATGAAGTTACTATTGGATGTACATAGTAACTTCATTTTGAGATAGGTTACTTAGAACCGACTGTGGTGAAAACAGCACTAACTCTCGTCGACGACTACTGTCAAAAATTCCTTCAAATCGAAATCATGATTTGACAACAAATGGAAGCAGGCATTGAAGGCATTCCGAGCGTTATAGAAATTAAAATCGGTCAAAGATTCGAGCATAGAGAGAATGCTCCGGTTTAGATCAAATTTTCACCGTATTGCTTCATAACTTGTTTGACATTTTGAGGTTAATTTCATTTCATTGCTTTTAAGAATGTTTTTTGAATCTCCCTGGTTTATATTATATTTGCTTAATTCCGGTCTCCGTGTGGTATTTGTTTACTTCGCGTCCAACCAGGAGAATATTTCACAGAAGAGTTTGGCGATCTTTAAGCGCAAAAAGAACGAGGATCTGCTTTATTTCTTGACCACCCCCGAAACATGGGATCTCGGTTGTTACAAAAAAAACACGAAACAGTTAAAACAAGACCGAACGAACTAGTTTCGGTAGTTTTATTATAATTTTCACAGTTAAGCCTATATTTAGAAAAACTGGGAGTCAAACGGGTTATACCACCACAAAGTCTAAACTCTACTTTATTTTGATTACTTAATTCTAACGGCTTATGCAATCAGATATTTTAGATTATTCAATCATATCACGGGGATGTAACTTATTCACTTTAAAACTAAAAAAATAACGTATATTCCCAAAGTAGGCTTTGTCCAGACTAACCTTGTAATCTCAGCAGTCCACTTTTGCAATTTTAAAGCACATAAGGACGCAAATACTCCTAGTTTGTTTACTGTAGAACTGCGGGGTGCAGATGACACCCCTGCCGTTGATTCAAATCCATGATTGCATTGTGGAAACTGTCACTCAACTTGCGAGAAATCTCAAACTCTATCTGCAGTAATTCATGGTGTCACCCACACTCCTCCACCACGAGGCCGCACGAAGCGAAATAGGCAATATGCCTTTATAAATCATTGCATACATGGCAATAACTTTTGAACCCAACCCCATTTACCAAACAAACAGCACGTCAATGCTATGCGGCACCCTTTGCCTTACTTTATTAGCGCATTCGTTGATGAACTCAAATTCAATTTTGATTCTAACTTGTTTCACCGAAAGCGAACAACGGCGGCAGACACGACCGAGTGCTATGACAGAAGCGTCAGCGTGCTTTCGAGCATAGATATGTATGTATGTGTGCAGGAGTTACGAATGTGGCATTCGGTAGTTGTGGCCGGATATTCGAACGTTTGATTTGGGAAAGGATTCCAATTCAATAAGCACACACAGATATGAATCTATGTTTGTATGAGAATATGTGTCTGGGAGAGTGTATTTACACCTTAAGTGAGTGTGAGCGGCAATAATGCTGCACTGCATAATGGCAGCGTGCGCTCATGCCAAACACCGTTAGAAGAAGCGCCAAGCGGCGGCGTATGGCAGACAAACTTTGCGTAGGTGGGGCTTGAGAGGCAAGGGTCAAAAGTTTGGTTAATATGAAGTTGATAGCAATTCATGTGGAAATTTTTCATTGATATCGCACACCAAGCGTTTCTGGTGCGTGAGTGGGCTTTAATACAGCAAACAGACAGACAGACGAGTCAAGCAGTGAGCAAGTGAGCCTGCCAGCAAACGAAAATATTGGGACTCTTGTGCAAATTTTTCGAAATATTTCACTTTTTCCTCTTCATTGCTTATCGAGTCAAATTTTTTTCTCGCTTTTTAACTTTTTATTGACGCACTCTTTGGTGATTTATTGGGCCACTTTTGCTGTCTGCGCTTCGGCCCGTGACTGAGATTATGCAAATTTCCTGATTTTGTGGCAGATAAAGGATGTGCTTAATGAAGTCGAAATGACGAGCCAATATAAGTGCGAACCACCGCTAATTTAAGTATTTGCATAATTTTCCAACTTCTTAAGTTTATTGGCTGCCTCTAAATATTCATGCGTTTTATGGCTCTATTTTACTGAATTTTGTCGAATTTTCATTCGCAGGTGAAATGTCTGTGCTGATGCAGTGCTTTCGCCTGGGTTTACGTTGGTTTTAAGCACATTTCGTTATACTTGAACTTTGTGGCGCATATTAAATTAATGTGGGGAAGCTTTCATTGTGGTTTATTGACAAATTGTCGTGACTTTCTTTGAGTGTTGCTTCATAAATTCATTCGTGCTGAACATTTTGAAAGTGAACGTGATGAGTATGCAAATTTTGGTTGCTGTGTACATATTATATTGAGCGAAATAAATGTGGTTCAAAAGTATTAGTTTTGGTTTTACCATTTTGTGTCGCGTTGTTGTCTAATAAATAATAAGTATATTCGGCGAATATTTGATGCGTTTGCGCAAGTCTTAAAGTCAATTTAATACTCAGAAGACCTTGAATGTCTATGCCTATAGTTATTCCACTTCTTCGACGGCGACTGTCCAAAACTATGTGAAAAATGAGGTTCTGATTTATTTCGTGAACGTCGCCGAAACGTGGAATCTCGGTACTTACGAAGAACCAAGAAACAGTTAAAACAGGGGAACCGACAAACTTGCTTGACAAAAAGGAAAGTTTTTTCTTTCGGTGAAAAAGTCATGGTCACATTTAGAGTGGAAAAATAAGCTTCTCGTCGTAGCGGACGGATACCTACTTTGTAAACCTATAGATATGTAACTTATTTTTCAAACAAATCAAAAAGTTTAAGCAAGGTTGCTTCAAGAGACTATTTTGAGTATGAAGCAAAATTATTTTCATAGAACTAAGTAACTCAGCGGATCACCGCAGCAAAGTGTAATTTTTAAAGCCTAAGCAGAACATATTAAATTTACCATGGAGTTTGGAAAACTCTGAAAGCAATGTCGGAGGCGCTATAAAGTGTAAGTATAACTAGTTATTAATCCCCATGACGAGCTGAATTGATTTAGCTATGTCCAGCTGTTCGTCCTTATATAGGCTAACAAGTTCCTCACATTTGGAAATTTCGACCTGAATTTTGCACACGCCCTTTTATAACGAAAAAGTTGATCATTTGTCGGAACCTCCGATATCGAACAATTATAGCATGTAGCTGCCTTTCGATTTGACCAATCAAATTCAAGTCCTTATATAAAAACTTTTTATACTCTCGCAACAATGTTGCTAAGTACTCTCCTTATAGTTTTGTTCACATAACGGTAGTTTGTAAGTCCTAAAACTAAAAGAGTCAGATATAGGGTTATATATACTAAAGTGATCAGGGTGACGAGTAGAGTTGAAATCCGGATGTCTGTCTGTCCATCCGTCCGTCTGTCCGTCCGTCCGTGCAAGCTGTAACTTGAGTAAAAATTGAGATATCATGATGAAACTTGGTACACGTATTTCTTGGCTCCATAAGAAGGTTAAGTTCGAAGATGGGCAAAATCGGCCTACTGCCACGCCCACAAAATGGCGGAAACCGAAAACCTATAAAGTGTCATAACTAAGCCATAAATAAAGGTATGAAAGTGAAATTTGGCACAAAGGATCGCATTGGGGAGGGGCATATTTGGACGTAATCTTTTTGGAAAAGTTGACATGGCCCCGCCCCCTACAAAGTTTTTTGTACATATCTCGGAAACTACTACAGCTATGTCAACCAAACTCTATAGAGTCGTTTCCTTCAGGCATTTCCATATACAGTTCAAAAATGGAAGAAATCGGATAATAACCACGCCCACCTCCCATACAAAGGTTATGTTGAAAATCACTAAAAGTGCGTTAACCGACTAACAAAAAACGTCAGAAACACTAAATTTTACGGAAGAAATGGCAGAAGGAAGCTGCAGCCAGGCTTTTTTTAAAAATTGAGAATGGGCGCGGCGTCGCCCACTTATGGACCAAAAACCATATCTCAGAAACTACTAGACCGATTTCAATGAAATTCCGTATATAATATTTTCTTAACACCCCAATGACATGTACGAAATATGGGAGAAATCGGTTCACAACCACGCCTTCTTCCAATATAACGCTATTATGAATTCCATCTGATGCCTTCTCTGTATAATATATATATTAGGAACCAATGATGATAACGGAATAAAACTTTACACAAATACGGTATTTGAGCTGAGATATCCCTTCTGGAAAAATTGTCGTGATCGGACTAAAACTTTTCAAGGTCCTTGATATCGAACACGAAGAACTCAGTGCCTAACCTAACCTAACCTAATTTTTCACCGAAAATATCGGTAAATTTCACGGATAATGAAATCTCGATTACCACTTTATCATGCGAGAGTACAAAATGTTCGGTGACACCCGAACTTAGCCCTTCCTTACTTGTTAATGTGTGAAATTATCTTCACGAAATTTTGCATAGATGACAGTCCAAGACAACGCTATAACCCCAGAATATTGTTCAGATCGGGCCACTATAGCATATAGCTGCTATACAAACTAACCGTTCAAAATCAAGATAAGATCTTTGTGTACCCTTTTATGTGAAGGGTATTATAACTTCGATGCAACCGAAGTTAAAGTTTTTTCTTGTTTTTATATAATTTTTGCTGGCTTCTGCCCCCTTGTTCTACGAAAAACCGCTTTACCTCTTGACAGCCTTACTCCGTGGACTCTCATTAGAACTCATTAGCTTAGTCATACCAAGTGATTTTTGTTTCTTAAATAAAATATGTACATTATTTTCTTACCCTTCTCCACTTTTTCCATGCTTCAACCGAACCAACCACCAATTTACCTAAGGAAAAGCAGCAAGTTATCGTTTAGTACATTTTTAAATGACGTCTAGACATTCCGCTCGTTGTCGCCATCCGCAATTTTTTACATTTAACGTAATTTGCTCTGCAGTTGCATATTTTGCAAGTCACCAAATCCTTTCGCTTACTCACTTTTAACATTTGCTTTACATTTCGTCGAAGTTGTGCCTTTGTTTTTGGCCACAACACTCAAAGGGACACTTAAGCAGGGCAAACAAGCAGCGCATATGGCCGTTGAAGGGAAGCTTGTAAGCAGAAACGTTATTATTAAAAGCGAATTGGAAGTTGCAATATGATAATTAAAACATGCAAACCTAACATAACAACGAACACTTCCGTTTCCGCTGCGTAATCACCAAGCGTACGAGTAAAAGGACACTCATGCAAAGTCAACACGCGCTCATGTGTCTCCATATGTACGTGTAAGGCAGTAAGCGTCTACTTACGTTGTGTAATTCATAAGTGCTCATATAAAATAAAGTGCCAGCAGCAAGGTTTTTTCCGCCTGCCGAGTCATATTCGCTATGTTTTGTTGTTGTTGTTTGCGAATGAATTTGAAGTTATGAACTTTACGAGCATAAACTTGTCATTGCACTAACGACTTAACGGTATAATATGTACAACACTGCAATGACTGTGTTGCGAAGTAGTGGTCGAATATGTGTTTCCACTTGAGTTGTTCACTCTCTAAATCATAAATTGGACATATGTACATACTATATGTATATTTATAATGGGTTCTTCTAGCATAGCAATTTGGAAATATTACATTTTAGTTCTTCATGTTTTTAAAGCACATTTTTGTCAGCAAAATTTTAATAATTTCTGTAGATATCGTTATTTGAGAGACATGCGATGTACGCCAGTGATACAGGGTTTAAGTATTTTTAAAAGGCGTTAAAAGCACATTTCTTGAAACTACTTAAAAAAAAATTTATATCGTAAAGAGCGAAGGGAAGTCGCTTGGGAAGGTCGAGCGGCTTCAGTTCTTGCACAAGCTCTATTTCGTACGCTTTTGATTTAAGACCTAGACGTAAAATGCGTGAAATCGTTCCAAAAAAATCGTGATAAATACTTGTATTTAAATGATAAGGATGGCAAGACGAGATGAATTTCTAGTGACTGTCTGTCCATCTGTTCATGCAAACGATAAGTTGAGTAAAAATTGAGATATCTTAATGAAACTTGGTTGATATACAGATGGGCGGAAATGGACCATTGACACACCTACACAACACTATTAAATGAAAACCTATAAAGTGAGATAAGTAAATACTAAATAAAAATACGAAATTGTAAATTAGTACAAGAGATCGCAGTAGCCAGAGACACCTGTAGTTTTAATGTACATATCTTCCAAACCGCTAAAGTTATATCTACTCCACTTACTGAGAAGGAATCATTTTAATACCTCTTCATAATATGTGAAAATGCCTAAAATCAGATAATAACCACGTCCACTGCCCACACAATGGTTATGCTGTGAAAAAAAAAACAACAAAAAGTGCGATAACTCACTGAATGAATTATCCGGAAGTACAAAATGTTACTACCACCCTGGTAGAGAAGAGCTTTATGGAAGCAGTTATAAAAATTTGACTATGGGCGCGGCAACGCCCACTTTTGGGTGAAATTTCCCTGCGGAACTACTTGATCAAAATTTGTTCAGTGAGGCTCCCAAAACATTCCTATTATAGACTGTGAAAATGCCTGCGAAATCGTAGATAAATCTTTGCTCGCTTAGTGTCTTTTAAGTAAATATGTCAACTTGTGATCAAAAAATGTCCAAAAAGCGGTCTAGTCCCTAGAATATGTGGACGTCAGCGCCTTTTTGCCGCAAATATCGGTCAATGTGTGAAATATATGTATAATTTAAATTTGGAGAGAATCCTTTCTGATAATAGTATGTCTGGGTGTTACAAATGGGTTGAATTGTGTCAATACTTACCTTAGCCCCGATATACCTAAATAATTTTTAATTTCCGATTCACTTTATACCGCGATAGAAAAATACAAGGTGCGTTCCAAAGTAAACAGAACTTAAAAAAAAAACAGAACAAATGACACTTTGAAAACGTTGAAACCACTCGTACACTCTGCTACGGGATAGACAATCATCGCCATAAACTTGTCATGTTCATCAATTGAAACGTTTCGGTAAAAGGTTTACCATACTAACACTAAAAACGCAATAACTTCTCTTCAAATCGATGAATTCTCACTGGACAATCGATAGAGATAGCAGATTCTAACGTATAGATGGCGCCACTAGGGAGCGCTAGATTCAAAAAGTCCTGTTTACTTTGGACCGCACCTTGTAGATAAGATTTCTTACATATTGACTGATAGATATATAAGAAATTTTAATGGCATTCAGAAATAATCACTTTCCAATAACGGTGTATCCACTTGTCTTAAATTGATGATATTACAGAGATGCTTTCCCTTGTTTAATGTAAAGGTTTGTCAACATCTGAGGGTGTTTCCCAGATTTTGATCCTCGCATTTCATCCTTACTTGTTACTATTTTATTTTGATTACTCTTTCAGTTTGTGTCATTGCTTAAAAAATAAAAAAATAATGAATAAGTGACAGCTTTATTTGTAAAAAGTTTATTTATTGTATAAATGCTCCAACACAAATTCAATAAAATCGCATAACTTTTAAAATGTTGCGCCCTCAAGTCAACAATAGCGGCCTGACTTATTAAAGCTCGCAACTGAAATGGTTTTGACACGCACACTTTGGTTCGGAATCGCTTTGGGTCAAATTGCAGTTCATTCGCGTACACCGCCACACACACACACACACACGCCAGCAGTTAACAAGTGCATTCTTACACTTTCTATTGAATAGCGTAAAACTTTTCAAGTAGAGCTTTTGAATTGTATACATAAGTATCTCTCTGCACCGTTATTCATGCCCATACAAATGCTCAAATGAAAAGGTAGCGATAAATAGTTCAAAAAGAAATTGTACAGTTAACCCTATAGGGCAGCACATATGTATGCATGCTACATATGCTTGACTGTTAGTATTGATTCGAAAAATAGCGCAAACAAAGTTAGAAGTTTGTTTTCAAAACTATTTGCCGCTGCAGTAATAGACATCGCAACATCCTGAATAACAACCGGTGCGCCATTCAATTCAATAAGCACTCGTATGCGCTTATATTTTTTATTTACACACATACCAACACATACATATGTAGACATTCAATTTTAAATACACGTGTTCATTTGTCTGATTTTACACCTTTGAATTCGAGCTTGTGTGGCAGGAACAAATTTGTTGCAAGTAAAAGTAAATATTTCTTTGATTTTTTAAAACCCCTATATATATGTACATATATTGAAATAAAGTTTTACTATACAATCGCGTATGCAGGAAATGTTTTACGAATCAACTTTGCCTAAGTGACTATAAATCTCAAACCGGTTTCGACCCGGTTTCTCAAAATTCATTGGAATATTTCAAAAATTGAGGAGCATATTAGTATAGTCCCTAAAAAACTTTGCCTTAAATATCGCTGGTTCGGAACTGTGTTTAGACTTAAAGTGTCTTAGGCAAAGTTGTTCACAATGATCCGATAATTTTCAATTTTTAGGCTCCCTGTAAATCGACCCGCTTTAATGTACATTGTAATGGAGCATTCATACTTATTCTTATATAGCTTTATCTGTAACCTGCTTTGGGAACCATCATACCACTTAAATGTATCCAAAAAGTAAGAATCAAAGCTAATGTGTAGATCTGAGGAATTTGAAGACAAGCCTTTTTTATTAATGTTCGCAAGAGGAACCTTATCAAGTCTTTTGAACAAAAACTTTTAAAATGTTACGAATTTTGGTGAAAGATATCAAACTAAACATAATTGTACTGACTTTTTGAGTTGAGGCATACTTTGACTAGTAAGTAATCTCTTTAGTAGTAGTGTCACTTTGAACTGTTTTTGGTTTCGAAGTCCTTATATTTCATTTGTTATGGGCTCTTACCACATTTCCAAGCACAAAACTTTTGTCTTAGGAAACATGTGTAGGTTAAAATCGTATACTATATTTATAAAATTTCTTCAAAAGATTACAAAAAGCATAATATTTGTAGTTTTTTACTACAAGATCTCCAATATAAAGCTCCATATTATAAAATAACGTAACGCACCATTTCCTCAATTTGCTAAAGCAACATGATCCTAAATGTAGGCAATATTTTTGAGTAAGTTCCAAGATGGAACTATTTCTAAAGAACAACTTTCTGTAAATACTATAATATATTTATAAAGAGGTATTTAAAACTTAACATATTTTCTAGATTCTATGAGAATATTTTCTTTTATTATTATACTTGAATAAGCAAGCAAAAAATCTATGAAAAAAGACTATGAAAGTTAACTCAATATTTCCAGTCATTTAAATAATATCCTTTATTGCAGCCAGTTTTTCTAAACAATACTCACAAATTATACTTCTTAAAAGCTTGAAGCTAGCCCTAAACGTAGTCTAAGTCCTCACGAAATTTGCATAAAATGTATAAGACCAGCCGCTAAGCAGCCACTCGACTTTTATCTGCGCCTCAATCGTAGTCTTTTCAGCGAAATTACCCCACACAGCTGTCAGGCGCCCGCCACTTCCTATTAAGGCAGTCTATTTGGCATTTGCGCCATCACGCACACGCTTAAGGATACGAAAACGCATTGACGCCTTGAAGTATGCTCCTATGCGCCAGCGAATGCTTGCACAAAAGCGCACACATCCATACAAACGCCTGCGATGTTCGAGTTTAGAAGGGTGCCTCCACTTGCAGCAGTGCCACATTGCACATTTCATATGTCCACACACATACATACATACATATATATATTTACTGATGCGCTTGCGTGCCTACACTTTGGAGTGTTTGTACGTTTACTTTTGAGTGCTGTGCAGCACAGTTACATCCGTTTCCGGCTTTTAAAAAATTGCTTTTCATGTTTGCAGTAAGTTTGGCACGCGAGAAGGCCCGATATTTACTCCTGATTGTGCTCTGCGTGGTGCATGCGTTTGCTTCTCCATACATACATACATATGTATGTATATATGTACATGTGTGTTTGTTTGGTGATGCGTTGCCGTTTTTGCCACTATTGCATTTGTGTGCGCACCGCAACGCATATGTTTTATGAGTCCTGTTTTCCAGGAATACCTTTATGCTTTTGTCGACGCACCAAACGAGTGTTCTGTCGTTTCCGCGCTGTCTTCCCTTGCCGCCTGTTTATTTTGCACTATTCATTGCACATACTTCTATTCGTTGATTGTTTATCACCTTGACTGCGTATGCTTTCTCTGAAATAGTTTGTGGATTGTGTGCTTACTGACAACGCAGGGATATAGTATATTATACATATGTATGTACTTATGTATCAGGTCGTCTTCACGCAACAACCGCAAAGGTATTTCCTCGGTTCTTTTTTAGGATTGCACTGAGCAGTTCAAAACCTGGTTCAGGAAGCGTTGTAATTCATTAAAAGTAGCAAAATATGAGTAATCGAGTTTACGACAAAATAGTATGAGCGTACATATGTACAATAAAAATAAAAGCTTGTTAAGAAAAGTTATAGTTAAAAAATGGATAACTGTGCTTCAGACAATTAATTTACTTCACTATTATCGCAAAAATACTGAAACTTATAAAAGAAATGAAAACTAAAAGTTCTAATGTACAATGTACAAAATAAGCAGTGAACACCCAAAAGAGTTTGTTACTGTTACCGGCAAAAACATCAAAAAAGTCCATAAAATGATTTTGGCTGACCATAAAGTGAAGTTGTTCGAGATAGCAGGCACAATAAAGATATCAACTGAACATTTAGATCATATTATTCACGAATATTTGGGTATGAGAAAGTTCCGTCCAAAAAGGCGCGGGAACTCACCTTTTACCAAAAACAACGACGAGTTGATGATTCGCTGCAGTGTTTAGAGATCATCAGGCGTAATGAATCTTAGTTTTTGCGGCAATAAGTGACAATGTATGAAACATAGCTCCACCATTCCACTCCGAAGTCCAATAGTCCAATCGACAATCATCCGAGTGGACTGCACACGATAAACCCGCTCGAAAGTGTGGAAAAACACAACAGTCGGCTGACAAGGTTATGACGTCTGTATTTCGGATGAAATAACGTTTATTGAATTAAAAAAAACTATTACATAGCCTTATTAGACCTTCCGAAGGACGAAATCGCCAAAAAACGACCGCATTTGAAGAAAAAGAAAGTGCTGTTTCAACAAAAAAATGCACCGTGTCAAAATTCAGTAAAAACGTTAGCGTTCGAGTTGCTTAAGCATCCACCGTATTCTCCAGATCTAGCTCTTATATCGGTATTCTGCGTGAGACAATTGTCTCATGTCTCTAATAGTGACTATAGTAATTTAGTGATTCTGTTAGTCAGGAGTCTCGTTTTGGTATTCTGGCAAATAGAGTATACTACTTTACAGTATACTACTATACTGTAACTGCCAGAATACCAAAATGAGACTCCTGACTAACAGAATCACTAAATTACTATAGTCACTATTAGAGACATGAGACAATCGTCTCACGCAGAATACCGACATTAGTCACTATTTCCTGTTCTCTGCCCTCTGCACCATATATATACATACATACATATGTATGTATCAGCACGGGGATGATGAGAGACTTGTAGAGCTTGGTCTTTGCTCGTCGAGAGGAGACTATACTTCTCAATTGTCTAATTCACCTCTAGATAAACAACGCATTCATCTGGCTTACTAACGGCCAAAAAGTCTATAGTAAATAAGGCGTGACAACCGGCCAGTATAACCTAACCTAACCTAACTTAAGTTCGTTTACCAAACGCAAATAATAAGTTGGCAAATATTAATCCAAAAGTGTCATGAATAACACAAATAAACAAATATGTAATTTATATGAATTTTGAATTTTAGATATAACAACGATTAAGTGGCCACACTGATTCCCGTTGCCACCTTACACATCACATTTCACATAAACACCATGAGTAATCCATCGATGCCATAATTTATTATGCAAAATTGTTGCGTCTGGAAAAAATAAAAATACCGTTATAAATTACACAGTGAAAATGCATGATTTATTCGTATTTGCATTTGGTAATACGAGACTGGCTTGTAACCCGATGCCATTAAATGTGGCGCCTCGCACAGCATGGACGTGTGCAAGCATGGGAATTGACAAAATGGTTTCATATGCATGCTTGAATGGATAAACGCAAACATTTCGGCATAAATAAATTAATAAAATAAAATAAAATAATATATTTTACAAAGTTGCAGTGGCGAAAAAAACACCAACTCTTAGCAATTATCAATAAAAATAATTGTACATGATTGCATGTTGACGCACACACACATAAGTAAATATGTTTAAAATGCCGTTATAGCGTGCGAGCTTGCATGTATCAAGCGCATAAATGATCCCCTGTGGCGTTTTTAACACCCCATAAATTTGCACAAATCACCAAAACACGCGGAAAAAACACGCATAAAAAGCGTAAACAACAAAAACAACAGCAAACATACTCACACACACACACACAGATACAAATGACTGCGACTTCTATTATTATTTATGCGCACAAACTGCGTATAACGGTAATAATAATGAAAATGATAATAAATATTTTGCATTGTTTATTTAATTTGCCAACACGAAAATCGAGTTAACAATTTTCGTTTGTTTTCATTTGCATGTCTGCTGCCCCACATGTGGTGTTTGTGTGCGCGTGCGCGGTGTGAGGCAGTTGTGTTTGAGCAGTCAATAACCAGTTGGTGTTGTTGTTGGCCCACTGCAATGCCAGTCATTTGTTTAGGAAATTGCATTTAATTGATTTACCAACACAGGCGCCCAGCTGGGACGCCATAACCGTAAATAAATATAAATAAATTTGCCATTGCACACATACATATGTATGTGCAATGAATATCTATTTATTTATTCACTGCCACTTGTAATTGCTTTTATTAATTTATTTGAATTGTTTTTTCTGTGAACTTTTTCATTTGATTACTTTCTGTGCATGTGTGTGTGTGTGTTTTGCGAGACTTATCGCCGCCAAAACATTTAAATATTTGATTTTATAAAATATCAAATTCACTGCAGCATACAAATGCAAAATTTATTTTGTGAATTTGCCAACAAGCTGCCAATATAAGCTAGACAATGCATGAGCATGGGCAATCAAGTACAGTGCTGCCAATGAAATTAGCATAAGCAAAAAGGGAAGATATAAAATACATGCAAACATACATACATATGTACATACTTATGTACATAGACAATGTGGGACAAACTCTACATATATCGCTTTCATGGTTCCGAAAGAACAAAACCTTTTTAGAAGTTGCATAATTTGTGATAAAACAACGAAGTTATACACGAAAAAAACATTTTTTGGCGAAAAATTTACTTAATTCCAGGTATTATTGCGTTTTGGAATTAACTTGAAGCCGCCTTGGCATCGATTCTACAAAATTTGGAAAATCTGTAGATATAATGCTCTTCCAAGCACCACATATGCGTTTTTCTGGTATAGATGCGGTTAAAGCCTGTTTTAATTTAGACTTAAGCGGTCAAGATTTATAAAAAATCAGATTATTTTTACTTAAGGGGGAACTTGCTTTGGAGACTTCAAAACATTGATTTTTTAGGGAGGGAATGAAATAATTGATTAAAGCGAAATTTCTGGGTTTATAGTTATGTATATATTTAAACATCATCCGAAATTTTTTTTGGATGCGAAATCTTTGATATTCTATTTTTCTTTGGCTTTTGCTTCTATTGGGAAGCAATTGGCCGATGCATCTCGCATGTATGTACATCTGTCGGACGGCGGGCAGGATGCAGGTCGCAAATTCTATCAGAAACAAAACAAAAAATGCAAAGAGATTCACATTTGTTAATAACTTATTTTTTTCATTTTTGACCAAAAAAAATTTTACTTTATGTTGTTTAAAAATATTGACTTATCTAAGTTTTTTTTTTTGTTTAAATAGATGATAATTTAATGTCAAACATAATAAGCTTTGCCCCAATTTCATACCACGTTTAGTTTTTTTCCATTATGTCCGCCAATTAAGGAAAATCGTAAAAATGAAGAACCGAGAAATCGCGCGTCAAAGTTTTTGTTTTCTGCCCAAGCGCTCATACATATATCTGCGAGACGCTCGGTCATTATTTCCCTTCTCGCTTCGACAATATTTCGAATTCCCTTCTATAACATTGGGGACATATTCTTAGATAATTTTTAAAGAGATTTAAGCAAAAAAAATCGATTTTTTGAAGCTTCTAAAGCAGGCTCCCCCCTTAAAGTACACCTTAGGGTGCTGAAAGTTTTATTCACAAGATAGACTTATGGAAAAAATTATTTCCCTGTCCAATACGCTGCTCTTCCAAAGCTTTATACTGTATATGCGTTTTTCAAGAACAACAACGAAGACTATCTCATCTATCTATTCAAAATTTTCACACTAGCTTCTCAGTAAATTCATCGAGTACGACCTTTTAGACTCCCCGTAGCCGTCATTTTGTATAAAAATATAAATATATATTTTGTTCAACACTCAAAGAAATGTTAAATTAAGCCGAAGAGAGAATAATTCGATCTATTTTTCTTGACTTACCGAATACAAAAGCAAAGTGAGTCTTTTTTTGAAGGCTCTAAAACGAATTATCGTCCTTATATAGGGTCACCCATTTCTAGGTTCCCTATTTTTTTAAAGAAAAAAATACAGAAACTTCAAATTTAGTGCGGAATGTATATTATCATTCGAAAGAACATTCTTTCACATTTATTCTTTGAAGATAATCTCTTTCAAATGTTGGCCATCCATCCGTTGAGTCAAATTTTCGATGACTTGTTCGAGCAATTCAACTGATAACTGGCGAATTCCACGTGTGACGGCTTGCTCCAAGGCCTGGATCGAAGCGGGATTATCTACATAGACTTTAGACTTTACATACCCCCTCAAGAAAAAGTCTAACGTGAAATTATCTGCTCACCGGGGTGTTCTCTCAATAGATCCATTGATTGATGCGATATGTGGGAAGTGGCGCCGTTTTGTTGAAAGCCAATGTCGGCGAGATCACGAACTTCAATTTCAGACATTCAATAGTCGCTTATCATGGTGCGGTAGCAGTCGCCATTGACGGTTATATTCTCACCGACATCATTTTTGAAGAGGTATGGACCGATGATGCCACCGGCCATCAAATCAAACCAAATCGTTGTTTTTTCTGGATTAATTGGCAGCTCTTGAATCTCTTCCTCTTGCTCTTCGTCCCAAATGCGGCAATTCCACTTGTTTACATACCCATTGAGCAGGAAATGTGCCTCTTCACTGAATAAAATTTTACTCAAAAACGTCGGTTACTCTTGGAACTTTTCAAGACTCTATAGAGCGAAGCAATGTTGCTTGGGAAGGTCGAGCGGCTTCAGTTCTTGCGCAAGCTGTATTTTTTTACGCCTTTAAGATCTCGAAGTAAAATGTGCCAAGTCGTTCCATACGTCAGTCCGAGTTGCTGCGAATGACGCCGAATCGACTCTCCACAATCTTCGTGTACACTCTCAGCTACGGGTTCTATATTTTCTTCACTGCGTGCTCGACGTATTATATTCGGGCGAATATTATCCAACAATTAAAACTGAGCCTCAAGATAGGTGATGATGTTGCGAATATTTGGTAAGGCTATTGAAAAAAGTACTTCTACTGGATCACCCGTTATATCTTTAACATGTGTAGTACAAGTATAAAGCGCAAATTAAACTTTCTCGAAAGATATCTGGTAGGATTTATCAGAAGCGTTTTGTTTTGGCAATTTTCTTTTCTCTTCACTTTGTTGCTAGATGGCAACCCTATTCCAAAATATTATTAAATGAAATATTTCAAAAATTCTTTGCCTTATATGTTATACAATTAGGATACTTTCTGTGTTAAAATTTGCCGTTTTAGTTCCTCATAATACCATAATACCATGAAGCATTGTTTTAATTAAGCTCAGCTAGGTAAGAAAAGGAGACCATCCTAAACCTATGGATCATTTTCGATGTTCTAATAATAGGTTATTCTCTAATTCTGGCTTCCCTATTGCGCATTACAATTTTTTCAACCGATATTGTACTTGTCTATTTACATATGTATGTACATATATGTATTTAGAAGCATACCTGCATTTATGTACATATATTTGAAAAACATAGCATCACTGTGGGTATTTTTGTTTATGCGTGTTTTTTTTATGAACCTTTGCTTTTGTTTTCTGTCTAGTCAAAATTTTCATTCGCTATTGACGCGGAATTAAGTCGATTGCATTACAATTATGTATACCGTTTTTTCTGCGGACTGCTACGGACACTATTTCTCCATTTTTTTCATGCAAATATTTAACAATTAAATTGTAAGTTTATTACGAATTCATTTCGAGCTTTGGCGGATTTTTAATTTTATGCTGGCTCAAAATGGCTATATTCGCACATACCACAGTATCTACACACGCACTGATTTACATATACATACATATGTACTTATGTGATTGCCATTGCTTTTTTAATGACATTGTTTTTGCATGAGCAGGCTAATACTTTTAAACCGCAAAATCCCTTTTGCATGCAGGCATATATTATTAAAAATGTATTTTATGAAATCTTTTGCCATATTTTTTCCGGTCACCATTCATGGCATTTAACTTAATTTGTTGCAATTAATTGTGTGGCGACAATGTGAGCATAAGTTTTAATGCAATTATTTAGAGTATAGCGCGTTCATAATTAATTCGTGTTTATGCGCATATTCTATATTTTTAATAACACTAATGACTTTAGAAATGTTTATAATTGATTTTTGATTTGCAGACTGTTTTTATACTCTATGTTGTACTGCTAATCAGTGGATGTCAATTATTCAGAACTTTTTTGTCTCATTTCACTGAATTTACTTAGTAACGCCGATGATGACATTTTTTCAAGCAAAGCTAGAACATAACGATTAGTAAAGATCTAGAGGGTTAAGCTCAGAAAAATTCTCTGTTTGACAATATATTCTGAGAGTGGGGGAAAAAAAGAATTTCTACATTTTGTATAGTAGGGGGAGGATCGAAAGCTGGAGTACGGAACTTTAATCCGCTGAACCTAACCTACTCCCAACTCAAGACACTCCCACGGAACCGCCGGCTAAGTATTACTTCGTGGGAGGGACAAGGCATTTATGTCTCCTCTATTGCGCGGACTGACCTACGCCTAGTCTGTTGAAAAAGTCACCAAACTGAGACTTACTTTTGTGGAGCAACGCACATTTAATGATGTGAACAATAAAATGTCTCCTTTTAAAATTGAGGAGAGTGCAAAAAATGAGATGAAATATCTTGCAAAAAGAGATGTTGAAGTTGATGAGACAACAGAAGAGCACGACTTAATGGTAGCTAACAACAAGTCGACAACTAATCAAAAACCATGGATCCTGGCAGAAACGAAGAAAACTAAAGAGGAGGTTAAAGCAAGCACCTCCTCAATGAACGCAAATAAAATCAATGTAGAAGCAGTTAAAAATTTAGATAATGATTTTAAACAAGCGATTATAACAACCACGGTAAGAGAAAACTTGAAGAGGCAGTTTATTCCTCGGGAGAGTCCTCACTTCGGAGGAAGTAGGGAAGATGGTTATCTTTTTACAGATGAAACAATGGATCTTGACCCGCTTGATGAAGAGCCAAATGAAGACAAGACAATTAAAGTCGCTGACGATGGAGGTATGACCATGGAAGATGCAGTACTAAATCCAAAGGCCAAGAAGAAGAAACGGATGGCATGTCTACCAATCAAACACATTGAACAATTACCGAAAGAGAAAGGCAGTGAAGAGGAGAATACTAAGGTACAAAAAATGAAGTGTCACATCAAAGGTACACCGTCGTCCGATGTGAAAGATGAAAAGTCAGCAGGATACCGTTATAACGAAGTTGCAGAAATAGTTAAGAGCAAACTATCATTAATTCAACACAGAAAGGTGCATAGTTATCGTGAACGTCACTTAGTTGGCGAACATGACACGATCACAAACTGTTGTTACTTTTGTCGCCCGGGAGAATGTTCAAAATTGAACATGTTCGTTGCTGCGAAAGGACGGACAAAAACATTATATTTAAAAACTTTTATATATTTCACAATTGTTAAATCTTACTATTGATACAGTCCACTAATATTAGATATTTATGTTCAAATATATTGAACATATATACATGCACATATACATAAACATACTTAAAATGCATTGTCATGCACAACAATAGCATTCAACAGACAATAACACAAACATTACTAAGGATAAGATGTTTGCAAATGATAACCCATGGGTTCTTAGAATACATTTTAGCAACTGCTTGTAAATGTACTCACATTAAAACAAACCCAAGGTCACATAACATAGGTTGAAAACAACACCATACCATGTAGCATAAACAATATGCTACATACATATGAACATACACAAATACACATATATTAAGATAGTTAAGATAGTTCTAAAAATTATATATAAATACGTGAAAATACTAAATAAAATCAGACTAAAATAGTTCACGTAGAGTGAAACACTTGTTCCTTCGAGCCTTGTCTTGAGTTGTGATAATTTGTGGAATTATATTTGTAAATAAAAGGTTTTTAAATAAGTTGCTTATAATGTCTATGCGACCGGATGATCATCGTCGAAAATGGGATAAGACAGAATACCAACGACTGGCACAGGAAAGGTTACAAAACCAGACGGCTAAGGCATATCCGAAGGATGAAGAACCCATACAACGCGAGAACCTAAAGCGGCGGGACTAGAAAGTCGATCTTGACAGTAAACTCGGAAAAAGCGTTGTTATAAACAAGAACACTCCTACCTCACAATCTGGTGGCTACTATTGCAATGTATGCGACTGTGTCGTTAAAGACTCAATTAATTTTCTTGATCATATCAATGGCAAAAAACATCAATGTAATTTGGGCATGTCCATGAAAGTGGAGCGCAGTACTGTCGATCAAGTAAAAGAACGATTTAAAGCGAATAAACAAAATATGGAAGAAAAACAAAAAGATTACGAGTTGGAACGGCGCTTACGTGAAGCTAAAGAGGAGGAAGAACGTTACAAGGAGCATCGAAAAGAGAAACGGGAAGAGCGTAAAAGGAAAGCCAGTGATACCGACCTATTGGGTGGCGGTTTGTCTGATGATATGGCAGCTATTATGGGATTTTCTGG